>NC_140178.1:31139676-31717176 GCF_963971535.1 Notolepis coatsorum
AGCAAAGGGTACATAATATACTTTACATTATTCTTTGAATGCACTTGTAAGGCAAAGGAATATGCGTAGGCAAATCAATAATGAATGTCCATTCTCTGGTTACGCAGGAGGTAATTATACAACCTGAATCTTAGGGAATTATATCTATGGTACACTAGTAATATAGCGGGAGATACTGGAAGGGGTTCCCCCTGGTTGTAAGCCAGCAGGGGTAGAAGATCTGTCGGTAGTAGAACGTCTGGTCAACGATGACTAAGGAGACTCCAGGTACAGGAGCCGGTGCAGTAGCCTCTTGATCCACAGACGAATACAGCTGTTCTCCGTAGACTGTAGCTCCACAGTGAAGAAAGCTAGTCGGCCTCAGGCTCTCTGAGGCGCCGACTCGACTTGACTCCTCGCGGGGTAAATCCAACACGTGCAGGCGTCGGCGATTATCCGCTCCATAAATCACAGGACCAAAGCAAATATATTCCAGCCGCAAAGGGCTATGTAGTCGTCGGGTAGATTAATCCAGTGTACATGTCCATCCGGTTCTCGTCTAGGTCTCCTCGGGTGAAAGCGCCATGTGGTCAGCCCAGCCTGGATAAGAACTCTAGCTAACACGAGGAAGCGTTGGAGATGCTGGTCACTGTAGAACTTTAACCGCACGATACACTATACACAAATAGACTATTATTGACTTAATAGAAATATGTCGCACTCGACGGTATAGCGCCAAACTCTTGACAATTCAGTTGCTAATTCGCACGCGGTCTCAATGCTCTATTCTGGGGCCAAATAGGCCCTACTTCACCGCACGTTGTATCGTGGGTGAGGCTTCAACTTATTGGGTAACATACTAATGGGCGAAGGGGCTTCTGTATTCACCTGCGCCGTATTTATACGCACGGTGAACAAACTAGTGCCAATCTCATTTCTGTCGCGTATCCCTGGGCAAGGCCGGGCATGTCCAGACACGTCTTGACGGTGACTTTGAACCTGACTCCGGAGGCCGGTGGACCGCTGTCCAATAGGAGAATGAAATATTATGGTCTGGGCTAAAGGGATATTCCGTGTATATGTACAAGGAATATACAAGGGATATCAAACGATATACAAATACTATGCAATATATATCAATAAATAAATATATATATTCGGTTTAATCTGATCCTTTGTAACAGCCGCCCCCTAATTAGTCCCACCTAATTAGCTAAGCAGAGACAGATTAACCGCACTGTCCACTACTCAATGTCTGTTGTGAGGGGTCGGTCAGTTCACAAAGTCATGGGGTCATGGTCGTCATCGATAGTATCGGGGAGCCTTGGCAGTTCTATTAGCCTCGCCACGGGTCGGGTGTAGATCCGCCCTTGGACGAGCACTTCGGCTGCTCGGACCTTTCCGTCGGCACCGGTGATCACTTTGCTTACGCGGCCAGCCGGCCACATAGCTCGGGGTAGTGACTGGTCGATAATCATGACGACTGTTCCTTCTGTCAAATTGTCTCTCTCTTTCACCCATTTCTGGCGGGTCTGTAGAGACGGTAGATAGTGGAGTAGGAAGCTGTTCCAAAACTTGTCAGCCAATACTTGACTGTACCTCCACATTCTTCGGCCGTTCGCTTCTTCAGGCCTGTACATTGTCTGTGGTAGCGCGGGGTCCAGCCGCACCATCAAGAGGGTGTTGGGGGTGACTGGGTCGACATCTGCTACATCACTTGAGACGTAACCGAGGGGCTTTGAGTTCAATACTCCCTCGATCTCCGTGAGGACTGTCATTAGGACTTCTTCCGCCACGGTCTGGGCCCCAAGCACGGCGTACAGGGCTGTCTTTATTGAACGTACTTCTCGTTCCCAAGTTCCACCGAAGTGAGGTGCGTTCGGGGGATTAAACTGGAAGTCAATCTGGTATGGAGCGAGGTGGGTCTTAAGTTCTGGGCCCATAGCTTGGAAGCTCTCTCTCAGCTCTCTTTCTCCGCCTTTGAAGTTTGTCCCGTGATCAGACAACAATATAGACGGTTTACCTTTCCGCGATGTGAATCTTCGGAAGGCCATAAGGAATGAGTCTGTGCTCATGGTTGGAAGGAGTTCTATATGCATCGCTCGGGTGGTCATGCATTTGAATACAATACCCCACCGCTTCTCGGTTCCTCTTCCTTTCTTTATATACAGCGGGCCGAAACAGTCCATACCGGTGGAGTGAAAAGGCTTGTCGCCGAGTCGGAGGCGACAGGGAGGTAGGTCAGCCATCCGGGGTATACTGGGCTGCGCTCGCCACTTACGACAGTCTAGACAGGTTCGCTGGAAGCGCCGCACTGCTTCTCTCCCTTGCAGTATCCAATAACGACGTCTGATCTCCGCGAAGACTCTCTCTGCCCCGGCGTGATGCACATCCTCGTCGTATTTCTTTATGATCAGCTCTGTGACCTTGTGTCGGCTGTTTAAGACTATCGGGTACTTGACGTCATCCGGTAAGTCTGGAGCTCTCCGCAGACGACCACCCACTCTGATGAGACCATGGGCGTCGCTCTCGGGGGCTAGGTGGAGCAGTCTGCTGTCTGATGGGACGGGCTTTGCTCCCTGTAGACAGTCTAGCTCATCGGGGAACGAGTCTCTCTGGGCTCGTTGTAGTAGAAGAAGTTCTGCTTCTTCGTAGTCAGCTGCAGTAATGTCAGTAGTGAGCTGAACCTCTGGGTGGTGCCACAGGAATGTCTTTAGCTGCGCACTCTCTAGGGTGAGGCAATCGTCTATGTCGGGGTCTGTGGAGACAAGTGTGTTCAATCCATAGAACATAGATTTCTTGTTTTCTGCCTCCTCTTTACTCGCTTCCCGTGGGGTGGGTGTAGGCCACTCTTCTTCCGGGAGCTTGAGGAACTCTGGCCCGTCACTGTATAGGTTGTGACGGGTGAGGTCATCCAGGGACATTCCCCGGGTGATGACGTCAGCTGGGTTGTGTTTTGTGTCCACATACCTCCAGCTTGCTACTTCTGTTAAATCTTGAATCTCTGTGACTCTGACTCCCACGAAGACCTTGTATCTGCACGAATCAGACCGGATCCATGCGAGTACTGTCGTGGAGTCTGACCACAAGATTGTTCTTTGCACCGGAATGGTGAGTTCACGTTGGATTAACGTGGCGAGTTGCGCTCCTGCTAGGGCTGCGCAGAGCTCTAGACGCGGGATAGATTGTTGCTTTCGTGGGACTATTCTTGAGCGGGCCAGGATGAAAGCAGTATGTATTTCTCCTCCCTCCTCTCAGGCACGCAAGTAGGCCACCGAACCGTAGGCTACTTCGGAGGCGTCGCTGAAGACATGCAGATCCATCTGGCACGTCTCCGGCCTCACTGTGGGTGGGAAGTAGCTGCGGCGTATGTTAACACCTGGGAGTGAGCTGAGTTCCGTCTCCCACTCTCTCCATGTGGATGCAAGGTGTTCGGGTATGGGGTCGTCCCAGCCCTGGTCCTTGTCCCATAACGCTCTTACAATCATCTTTGCCCTGGTGGTGTAAGGTAGAATACATCCCAACGGGTCATATTGTCTGGCGAGTGTTCTGTATACACTCCGTCTGGTGGTCGGTAGTGCAGTCGACCTTCCCTGCTCCTTGGTCAGGGGTGTGTGTTTATAATGGAGCGAGTCTGTTTTGAAGCGCCAGACTAGTCCTAATGTCATTTCTTGGGCTTCTCCTGGGATGGTCGCCATCCAGGTCTCGCTGCTTGCTGCCTTGTCCTCGGGGGAGAGGCTGCGCAATACTTGCGGGTCGCTGCTGGCCCACTGCCTGAGATCAAAGCCGCCTTTGATCAGGGAGGCGCGGAGCTTGAGTAGAAGGGCCTCAGCTTCTTCTGGCGTCGAGACGCTTTGCAGACAGTTGTCCACGTAGAAACTATTTTCTACACTTTTTCGGACCTCTTCATCAGCTGCTGGGTCCTCTGCGACGTGTTTTTGCAGTGCAAACGTAGCACAGCATGGGCTGCATGTGGTTCCGAAAGGGAGGACTTCCCATTGATAGATGGCTGGTTGCTCATCCCCGATCCTCTCTCTCCATAGGAACCGCAGCAGGGGCTTGTCCTCCTCCACTAGTCTCACCTGCAGGAACATCCCTTTGATGTCGCCGCTGATGGCCACCTTGTCCTGGCGGAAACGTAGTAACACGCCTAGTAGGGAGGGGCCGAGTGTTGGGCCGGGCAAGAGCTCTTTATTCAGATTTTGTGATCCGATCTGGTAGCTGCAGTTGAACACAATACGATCCTTGCCGTTGTGGTGGACTTTGTGGTGCGGCACGTACCATGATTCGGTCGTCTGATCGGCCTCTTTAATGTCAATTTTCTTTATGTGTCCCGCTGTGATTAGCTTGTTAATCTCAGCGCGGTACACAGTCTCTTGAGCGGGGTCTCTGGCTAGGCGCCGCTCTGTGTTCAATAGATACCGCTCCGTCGCTTCTTTTGGGGCGTGGAAGGTAGGCATACCCTCTCGCCTCAGGAGTGGAGTTGCGTATCTCATCACTCCGTTGACTTTGACTCTCTTTGTCCCCTGCTCGAGGAGTGCTATAGCGTAAATGTCTTCCTTGGAACGAATGTCTTTCTTTTCGTTCTTAAAGGGCATTGTCTCTAGTGTCCATAGCCTCTCGACATGCTGTAGGAGGGTGGTGTCTTCTTCTGTCACTCTGGAGTGGAGGCAGCTAGTGGCTGCTGTTCGGTTAAGAGACTTAGCGAGGGGGCCTTGTAATGTCCATCCTAGGCGGGTCTCGACTGCTGCAGGACAGCCTCTGGGCCCTGTGTGGACCCGGTCTATCGGGACTATGAGGTCTGCATGGTCGGAGCCTATCAGCAGGGTCGGGGTGGCACCGTCTATGAGCGGGATAGGTAGTTGACGCAGGTGCACATATTTATCCATCAGCTTGGCGATGGGGTAGGTGTACTGCGACAGGCCTATTTCTTGGCTGGTGAAAGCATTAGTAATCCTATACCGTCTCTCTGGCTGCCCGCTTGCTGCGATAGTGAAGGAGACATTCTCGCCCTTTATCGTCTTTAGATCTCTTCTTATTGTCCGAATCGTCATCTGGTTTTCGCTCCCCCGCAGCCCCAGCTGGGCCGCAGCGGACGCGAGGAGAAGGGTCTTCTCTGACCCGTCGTCAAGGACGGCGTAAGTGTCCATGACCTTGTCTTGGTAACTCAGTGTTACGCGGACCACCTTTAAGAGCACTCGGGCGCCCCCGCTGCTGGCGGGGTCAATGTACATAACACTTACCTTTGTGCTGCTTGAGGGTGCAGGCTTTCTTCTGTTACTGTCGTGTAGGACATCTAGGTGGGCTCCGTCACACCGACTACACCTCTTCTTTAAGCGGCAGTCGGCTGCCATGTGACTGCGCGCACATCGGTAACAGCGTCGGTTGGACTTTATCCATTGACCCACCTCGTCGGCGGTCATCTTCTTGAACGTGTCACATTGTGACAACCAGTGTTCTTTTTCGCAGTACGGGCACACCATCTTCCACTTCTCTTTCATCGAGGGGGTACTGTGGTTCTTGCTGCTCGGTACTGATTCTGATTGGTGCATGACGGTCACCAATCTTCGGCCATCGTTCGCTCTCCTAGGTCCCTCTCTGGAGCTTGGGGTGCTCTGCATGAACGTATCCAACCGTAGGCTGTTGACTTCTCTCGCCAGGAAGTCGGCTAGGTCTAGGAGGGATGACTCGGGACCGTTAGGATCACGGTGGTCTCTTTGCCGCCTGAAGCGCTCTTGTCGGGCGGGCGGAAGCTTCTCTAAAATCCTCTCGACATTAGAGTTTGCGTACAGTTCGTGCATACCCTTTTCTCTTTGCGCCCCCAGCATCCCTACCAGGGATTGTACCCTGATAGACAGGTCATCTAGTGAGCGATTGTCTGTGGCTGGGGGTAGGCGGTCAATATGCCTTATCTCTTGTATTACGTAGTCCCATATGCGTCCATATCTTTGGTCGAGTGCTGCTAGAGCCGCTGTGTATGGGGTAGTAGAGGTGGCATAGGCCAGCGCTATATTGTGCGCTCGGGGCACCTTGAGGTGCTTCAGTAGGATAGCATACTTGTACGGTTCGTCAGCTACATCGGACATCATTGTCTCTAAGCACATTCGTAGCTCCGTGTACTGTGCTCTGTTCTCGTGGGTGAAGTCCGGAAACGTCGGTGTGCCAATGTATGATGCCATGGATGGCTGGCACATCGGTGAGCGTTGGAAGAGAGGCCTCCTAGGCGAGTCTCCTCTTACGCCTCTTGGTGGGCTGGTACCTGCTGGGTACCATGGCCCGCGTATCCAGGTGCTATTCCTCGGGGCTGGTCGTGCGTCAAGCTCACCCGTGAATTGAGTCGGGGGTCTGTAGCGCAGAGCCGCGGGGGTAGAGCCTGGGCTGTACTGGACCTCCTGGTCCTGTGGAGTTCTGTGCTGCTGTCGGGCTTGACTCTCCTCCTCTCCCTCTTCTTCTTCCTCTGGCAGGTCCTCTAGATCCTGTAGTCGTCTATTTAGCCTCTCCGCGGTGTAGACCGTTTCTTCCTTGTAGCTGGTCCTCGCGTGGACCGGTCGGGGAAGGAGTTCGGAGGGGGGTATAGGCTCTCTCTGGTGGTCGGGCTCAGGGTCGCTTGATCGGGTAGGGGAGGGTGCCCTTGACCCGTGTCTTGACGAGGCCCTGGAACCCCGTGCGGAGGGAGGGGGTGTTGCCCTGGCGATCAGCTGCTCCATTATCTGCGCTTGTAATCGGTCGCGCTCGGCTTCGCGCTTGGTGAGAGCGAGGTCGCGCTCCGCTTCTCTTTGGGCACCGGCAGCGGCGCGCTGGGCTTCGGCGGCGGCGCGCTCTGCTTCGGCCCGGTCTCTTACCATATTCTCTTCCGCCTGAAGGCGTCTAATCTCTAGACGTATACGATCTTCGTCGCTCCGTTGCTGCGCTTGAAGGCGTTCTCTTTCCATGGAAGAATGTTCGCGCTCACTAAGCGTCTGTGCTTGGAGTCGATCGCGCTCTGTTGAGGCTGCTAGGCTGGCGAGGAATGCCTGTGCCAGCATCTTGTCCGCCTCGCTGGGGGAAGACGCTGGTTGAGGTGATCCGCTCCTGGCAGTACTCGTTGGAGATCTGTTCTCCTGTGGCGAGTCCTGGAGATCCATCTCCGGGGTGCTCTCCTCTTCTTGTAGCGGGTAGAGTTCCATCCCTGGAGAGCTGTCTTTATCCTGGAGCTCTCCGGGGACTACTTCTTCGGTCTTGGCGGGGGGTAAAGTCGTGTCAGGTCCCTCCTGGTCCCTACCGTGAGCTTGGTCAGTTACGTTAGAACCCACTAGGGCCTCTATTGGCGGGGTAGCCTGGGCGATAGGGTCGGACATAATTTTACTATCTACTTTTTCCGCGTTTACCGTCTGTAGAAGGCTAGGTAGTATATTGGCAACGTAATCCTCTAAGTACTGAGGTGTCTGCCGTCTACGCTGCGGGCGATCTACTTTAGGAGAACCGTTTTGTGGAGTGTTCATCATAGGCCATGTCAATATTAATACCACTATATTAATATTACGCTAGTTACCCTCCGGCTCGAAGGACCAATTGTAACTGAGGGGTACAATTCCCTGACTGTATTGATAAGTATGGTATCATTAAACCACTACCGCTTTATGTACTTTAATTACTGGCCATACAGTACACGATATATGAATATGATGAACACTTCCCACAATGAAATCGGTTCCACACAAAGGTATAATCAAGTATTTAATGGAGCAAAGGGTACATAATATACTTTACATTATTCTTTGAATGCACTTGTAAGGCAAAGGAATATGCGTAGGCAAATCAATAATGAATGTCCATTCTCTGGTTACGCAGGAGGTAATTATACAACCTGAATCTTAGGGAATTATATCTATGGTACACTAGTAATATAGCGGGAGATACTGGAAGGGGTTCCCCCTGGTTGTAAGCCAGCAGGGGTAGAAGATCTGTCGGTAGTAGAACGTCTGGTCAACGATGACTAAGGAGACTCCAGGTACAGGAGCCGGTGCAGTAGCCTCTTGATCCACAGACGAATACAGCTGTTCTCCGTAGACTGTAGCTCCACAGTGAAGAAAGCTAGTCGGCCTCAGGCTCTCTGAGGCGCCGACTCGACTTGACTCCTCGCGGGGTAAATCCAACACGTGCAGGCGTCTGCGATTATCCGCTCCATAAATCACAGGACCAAAGCAAATATATTCCAGCCGCAAAGGGCTATGTAGTCGTCGGGTAGATTAATCCAGTGTACATGTCCATCCGGTTCTCGTCTAGGTCTCCTCGGGTGAAAGCGCCATGTGGTCAGCCCAGCCTGGATAAGAACTCTAGCTAACACGAGGAAGCGTTGGAGATGCTGGTCACTGTAGAACTTTAACCGCACGATACACTATACACAAATAGACTATTATTGACTTAATAGAAATATGTCGCACTCGACGGTATAGCGCCAAACTCTGACAATTCAGTTGCTAATTCGCACGCGGTCTCAATGCTCTATTCTGGGGCCAAATAGGCCATACTTCACCGCACGTTGTATCGTGGGTGAGGCTTCAACTTATTGGGTAACATACTAATGGGCGAAGGGGCTTCTGTATTCACCTGCGCCGTATTTATACGCACAGTGAACAAACTAGTGCCAATCTCATTTCTGTCGCGTATCCCTGGGCAAGGCCGGGCATGTCCAGACACGTCTCGACGGTGACTTTGAACCTGACTCCGGAGGCCGGTCCCTGGCGCCGGTGGACCGCTGTCCAATAGGAGAATGAAATATTATGGTCTGGGCTAAAGGGATATTCCGTGTATATGTACAAGGAATATACAAGGGATATCAAACGATATACAAATACTATGCAATATATATCAATAAATAAATATATATATTCGGTTTAATCTGATCCTTTGTAACAACTACGGTCGTCATGACAACCTCTATTCAACATCCTGTTTGGCGATTGCGCCGATCGGCCACCAGATGGCGCTCCTGAACCGCCAGAGAGCTCAGTGGGTCCTGCTGGTGGATCTCAGGCCAGCGGAGGGGGAAAATGAATCCGATCGCAGATTTTTGAAATATTGATATAAGGACGCTGTACAGCGTCCCCCGGCAACTTTAGCATGGCCAGCAAAGACGTGAAAAGACGTGTCCCGGCACTCAAAGTGTTAACATGAAAACAAGACAACACAATACAATAACCATAATAACAATACACAGAACTTCACAGGGAGATAACAGAACAATAATAATAAAAGAAATAACAATTTATAAAAACAGAGTACAACATTTTAATTTAAAGGGGTACTATCTTACAATTGGCCTTTCCCAGTATTCAGTACCGTTTCCCGGCCGTGTGGCTCTATATCAGTAACACTTATGTCTCTAATTCTCATATTGGCGCACTCTTCCAATTCCCCTCACATCCCTCACCCTCACCAAACTGAGTCATCTCAAAACGTGCAAGACCTTCTCAGCTGTTGCAAACCACAGGTCAATACCAGCCTGCCCCACCCCAATCACCCACGCCGTGGATATCTCAAGATAAATCACATCCAACAGTGTTAGGGACCAGTTAATCACTGTGAGCTTCTCAGGCTCCTTCCACCTCAATGCTATTAGCTTCTTCGCTGCTGTGACGCCCGCTAGGACAACCCTTTTCAGTTGTACGGACGCGGGTAGTGTTGTTATATCGTTCAGGAGTAGCGTAACAGCTGTGAATGGGATAGTTAAGTCACACAGATCTGAAAGTTTGTCCGTTATTGACCTCCAGAAGCGGTGAACAAATCATTTATATACATTTGTAAATTATTATTAAATCATTTATAACTATATTTGTATAACGTTTACAAATTAGTTCTACATTATTTATAACTCATTATCAACATTGTTTGTACTTGATTTGTTCATCATTAAATAATGTTGTTTAATGTGTAGTAACACATTTGTAGATGCTTTGAAAAATGGACGACTATACTGTACCTCCATTTATTTGTTCATGTTCAACAAATGATTTGTTAAGACATTCATAAAACATCTATAAATCATTTGCAGATGATATTGTGTACCCTAATCTAAAGTGAAGCCTATTCATCATTAACAAATGTCTAATAGTTTGTTTATTTTGTGGACTTTTATGAATACACACAAAGCAATTACCAGACTTGTCTTTTCATGTTTAACAAATGATTTGTTAAGACATTCATAAAACATCTATAAATCATTTGCAAATGCTATTATGTGCCCTAATCTGAAGTGAAGCCTATTCATCATTAACAAATGTCTAATAGTTAATTATGTGTTAACTTTTTCATCACCTGTTACAAATGTTGTAGACAGCTTTCGGATACACCCTTCTTTGTGACATCAAACAGTAACAGAATTAGGACTATAGATAAATGCAATTTTATTAACATATAAAATACATGTGCATATTAACATATAGTGTAACTGGGGGGGGCACTAGGACCCAGGAGTACCCTGGCCAGGTATTGACACAGTATGTAGAAGAAGTATCACGCGAGTGAGACTTGACTTCACGTTTTGATTGATTGATTGATTGAAAACTTTATTAACAGATTGCAGAATGGGTACAATACAGTACAGCTCAATACACACAATTGTTAAGGGGATGCAGACCAGAGAAAGACTTTCGTCTTGTTTACATCAGGGTCCCCCATTTTCAATTCATCAGGACATATATGACATACATGACATACAGATAGTCAGTACTGCTACATCTATACATTTATGACATACCAGATTTGCAAATACAGTACTGTGGGGCGGTGTGGCTCAGGGGTAGAGCGGGTCGTCCAATGATCGAAGGGTTGGTGGTTCGAATCCCGCTCAAGCCCATGTCCATCCCACTGCCGTTGTGTCCTTGGGCAAGACACTTAACCTACTTGCCTCGTATGAATGTGTATGCATGTGAATGAATGTTGGTGGTGGTCGGAAGGGCCGTAGGCGATGATTATTCGCCACGCTTCCGTGAGTCTGCCTCAGGGCAGCTCTGGCTGCAATTGTAGCTTACCACCACCGGTATGACTGTGTATGAACGAATAATGGACTCTGTAAGCGCTCTGGGGTCACTGGGGTGTCATGAAGAGCGCTATATAAACCCAATCCATTATTATTATTATTATTGTTTGTGATACAGAAGGAGTCAGGAAAAGGGAGTATATACATTTGACGTAGAAACTGTACATTGGAGGAGGTTGGGTGGGGGGGGTTGGGTACACTGGGATATTGACAACCATACTGGGTAATCTACATTGGAGGTGGTTGGGGGGGGGGGGGGGGCACACTGTATATACAAGCAAAACTGTACATTGAGGGGGGGGGGGGGGAGACACTGTACAAACAAACAAAATTGTACATTGGACTATTGACAAAACCATACTAGGTAAATGACTGTACATTGGAGGGGGTTGGGTTAGGATATTTACAGGGGCCAGTGTTGAATTGCAGTCTCCCGTAGGTGTCCCTTGAGAGAGGTTTTGAAAGTGGGTAGTGATCCACATTCCTTTACAGCTTTGGGTAGGGCGTTCCACATTGATGTGGCATAATTGCGAAACGTGTTTAGTCCCTTATTTGAGCCGAATCTGGGTTTAACATGATTTGTGGAGCTCCCTCTGGTGTTGTGATCGTGGTATTCACTGACCTTTGGGAAGTATTTTGACATGTACATGGGTACCTTGGTTGTGTAGTGTATCTTGTAGACCAGGCCCATTGCAAGTTGCTGTACTCTGTCGTCTACTCTAAGCCATCCTAGGTTGTCAAAGTGGGCAGGGGTGAGGTGGGTTCTAGGAGTAAGGTCAAGCAGTAGTCTGACCAGTTTGTTTTGAGATGTTTGTAATTTTGTTTTTAGCGCCTTTGAGGTGCTTTGGTACCATGAGGTGCAAGCATAGTCGTAGTACCCCTGAATGAGTGCTCCTGCCAGAGTCTTCAGGGTATTCTTGTTTACCAGAGAGGAGATCCGGTACAAGAATCGAGTTCGTTGGTTGACTTTTTTTATTACATTGGATGCCATTTTGTCACAGGAGAGATTAGCCTCTAGGATGGAACCCAGGTAGGTAATTTCATCTTTCCTTGTGACAATATTGTCACCCACTGTAACTGAGAAGCCGTCGGTCTTGCTGAGTTTGTTATTTGAACCGAAGAGAATGGACTCTGTTTTGCCCATGTGTAATGATAGTTTGTTATCAGCGAGCCATATGCAGATTCTGCCTAGTTCCGAGCTGAGGGTTTTTTCAACCTGTAACTTGTTCTTGTCAGAGACCAGCAGGGCTGAGTCGTCCGCAAACAGGAACAAGTTGCAGTCACAAGCTGACGACATGTCATTTGCATAAATTAGGAACAGTAGCGGTCCTAGTATGCTTCCTTGTGGAACACCACAGCTCACTGTGAGGGGGGGGGATAGGGTACCGTTTACCTCCACCATCTGTTCCCTCCCCTCAAGGTAGGATTGCATCCAGCTCACTGATAGACTATCAAAACCAATTGCTTTTAGCTTGTCAATCAGAATGGAGTGATTGACCGTGTCAAAGGCCTTTTGTAGGTCCAGCATGACCATGCCGCAGTATTTGCCTGCGTCCACCTCTTGTTTGATGTGGTCATTCAAATAGAGAAGGCATGTGTCAGTGGAGTGGGATGTTCTGAAGCCAGATTGGAATTCGTAGATTAGATTTTTTTCCGCTAGGTACTTTTCGACCTGTTCGTAGACAAATTTTTCCATGACTTTCGAGATGGAGGTGAGAATAGAAACAGGGCGGTAGTTGCCTGGGTCTAATTTGCTGCCCTTTTTGTGCAGAGGGGTCACCCTCGCAATTTTTAAGTCCTTGGGGACGTGTCCCTGTTTTATGGAGAGGTTTATTATGTGTGTGATGATTGGGGTGATGGCGGCTGCTGAGTCTCTGAGGAATTTGGAAGGGATGTTGTCGTGGCCAGTGGCCTTGTTAGGTTGGAGGGCGCTCAGTTTATTGAGTACCTCATCTGTTGTTACCATTTCCAGCTTGAAGTCGTCCTTGCGGACCCCTAGGTTTTTGTAGTAAGCTACTATGTGTTCTACCCCATAAAGCCCTGAGTGGGAGGGTAGTTTGTTTACCAGTGTTGTGGCTATGTTTGTGAAGAAAATGTTTAAGTAATTGGCTACATCCAGCTTGTCTGTGATGAGCGTGTTGTCCGTTTTTATGTTTATGTTTGAGAATCTGGTTTTAAGTTTTTTACTGCATCCTAGTTGATTATTGAGTAATTTCCAAAGTTCACATGGTTTGTTTTTGTTTCTCAGTTTTGTCATTGATGAAATTCTTTTTTGCAGTTTTGATCATGGAGTTTACGTCATTTCTTAGTCTGTTTCTTTCTAGTTTGAGTTCAGTCACGTGGGCTTGGAGTTCACTGCTCGTGCTTTTAGTAAGCTTTGACTGACTTTTACGAAACTCAGAGCAATGTGTTGCCGTCTGTTGAATGGAAGCACGATACATTAGCAGAGCCAAGTTATTCGTGCTGCCCCACGCTTTTAAGGTATGAGCAGGCTAAACACCTTTTTTGTTGGTAAATCTATTCCATCATTTCCGACCAACAACTCATATATGTTGGCGCCTATACAGCCTGAAAATACAAATAATTATTACCATTGTGTCATCATCACATACCGCAATATACAGAGCACACATTAGGAACAAACACATCATTCAAATGTAACGTTAGCGCCCACCACATCAAGTACGTCTACACAACATATATAGAGTTGTAGGTCAGAAATGATGGAATACCTGCATGTGTTTGGCTAGGGACAAAACATTGTGCGTTATTTCAACACACCTTTGTTAAGAGTGTACCGGTAACTTAAAGGCCCAATCAGTAATCCAAATGTAAACAGATGGGCATGTTTTCAGATTGACTGACCTCTTAATATAAGGTATCGAATTTAATAATAAAGAATATATATATATATATATATATATATATATATATATATATATATATATATATATATATATATATATATCTACAATGTAGACAATAGACTGCAGAGCGCATTTCTTTCCGAGCAACCTGTTGACTCGAGCGACAGCGTGTGGAATATTCCACTGTAAAGTAGAGCTAATGTTCTCATCTCCTCCCCGAGTCCCCTGCTGACTGAGTCAGACAGTGACAATATTGGTGGTGAATTCTTGGTCCTGATGGTTTGTTCAAGTGTCTGCAGCCGGGGGTTACCCCACCAAAAGCAGACAGGCGGCGTCTCTGTCTAACTCAGACTTGTAAAAGGGAAGCAGACACTCGCTTGGCCCATCAACGCATTGTCCTTCTCATCTGTGTTATTAAACAGCTCAAACAGCAACACATTAGGCAGCTCTCTATATTAAATTATGACATAATGGTGAATGGTAAATGGACTGCATATAGCGCTTTTATCAACTTGTGCCTCACATTCACCCATTCACTCTTTTTTTTATCCACTTTTTCTCCCATTTTTCTATATTTTCTCCCATCCCAATTTCGTATCATCCAATTCAACCCTCCCCTGTCACGAACGCTGTTTCTTGCCTCCCACAAGCCGGCTGCAATGTGGACTAAGTCATACATAGCACAAGTCCCCTCCGGTACTTGAGGTAACAGCAGTCGCATCTTTTCACCTGCGCAGCTCGATCTCTCAGTGTCGAGGAGTAACGCGTGGGAGGCTCACGCTGCCCCCGACACTTCCTGATTCTACTGCGCAGGCGCACCAACCGACTTGTAGGAGTCGCTTGTTCACAACGTTCGATCCCCACCCTTCAGTTTTCCCTCCCCGTAATAGTTCAAGTTCAAGTTCAAGTTCTTTAATAGTTGTCATACAGAAGTACAGAATACTTTCATACAAAATGCTTCTTACTGTTACGCTCCAGAGACTGTGCTAGACAAGATAGTATCAAATAACATAATAACATAATATAGCATGAATTTAGAAGAAGAAAATGAGGTCACAGTGTTCGGTATAGACATATGTACAATGTTCTGAGTTACCATATAATATACAATACACAATACTATGCAGTGTACTAATGTACAGTACTATCTAGTGCAAAGCAGAAATGGGATGAGGTACAATTTTAGGTACAATTTACAGTAAGGTGTACGAGTTGTAGTGCAATCCTTCATCCATAAATATAAAGTGTGGGGAGTGGGTGCTACAGTGTGTTTGTTTAAAGTGGGTGTGTGCTATAAGTGTGTGGAGTGGGTGCTACAGTGTGTTTGTTTAAAGTGAGTGTGTGCGTGTGGATGTGTGTGCTATGTGCGTTTGGTGGTTGTTGTTGTGTAGTGTTCATTCATTGTTCGTTTAGCAGCCTGATGGCCTGGGGATAGAAGCTTCTTCTGAGTCTTTCTGTGCTCGCCTTGAGACTCCTGTATCGCTTGCCTGACGGCAGCAGTTCAAAGAGGCAGTTGTTCGGGTGACTGGAGTCTTTAATGATTCTCTTAGCCTTGCCCTTGCAACGCTTGTAGTAAATGTTCTGGAGGGTGGGGAGCCCCCCTCCAATTGTGCGTTCGGCTGAACGTGTCACTCTTTGTAGTCTGCTTTGGTCTTGTGCAGTGCTATTCCCAAACCAGGAGGTGATGTTGCCGGTCAAGATGCTCTCTATTGTACATGAGTAGAAGTTCTTAAGGATCTTCTGGCTGACTTGGAACTTCCTTAGGCGCCTGAGGAAGTAGAGGCGTTGTCGTGCCTTCTTCACAACACTGTTAATGTGTGTGGTCCATGTCAAGTCCTCGGATATGTAGGCTCCGAGGTACTTAAAGCTGTTGACTCTCTCAACCGGTGCCCCGTCGATGCTGAGGGGGCTGTAGTCCTTGACCCCCGACCTCCTGAAGTCCACAATCATCTCCTTTGTTTTGCTGACGTTCAGGGAGAGGCTGTTTTCCTGGCACCATCCCGCCAGGACCTTGACCTCTTCCAGGTAGGCCCTCTCGTCGTTGGCAGAGATCAGGCCCACCACCACTGTGTCGTCAGCAAATTTGACGATTGTATTGCTACTCCGCTGAGCCACACAGTCGTGTGTGTACAGGGAGTAGAGGAGGGGACTCAGAACACAGCCCTGGGGGGCCCCTATGTTGAGGGTGATGGATGAGGAGGTGCAGTTGCCTGCTCTCACCACCTGGGGTCTGCCAGTCAGGAAGTCCAAGACCCACTGGCAGAGGTCATAGCCCAAGCCCAGGTCCCTGAGCTTGGCTATGAGTATGGAGGGGACTATGGTATTGAATGCCGAGCTGTAGTCGATGAATAGCATTCTCACATAGTTCCCCTGCCTCTTGTCCAGGTGTGATGCTGCTGTGTGCAGCACATGGGATATGGCGTCCTCCGTGGACCTGTTGGGGCGGTATGCAAATTGCAGGGGGTCCATGTTGATGGGGAGGGAGGAGCAGATGTAGCCCTTTACTAGCTTCTCGAAGCACTTCATGGCTATGGAGGTGAGAGCTACAGGGCGGTAGTCGTTGAGGCAAGCAGGCTTGGATTTTTTGGGTACAGGGATAATAGTGGACTTCTTCAGGCAGGTGGGGATGACAGCCTGTTCTAAGGACAGGTTAAATATGTCAGTGAATACTGGGGCCAGTTGGTCGGCACAGACTTTTAGGACGCGGCCGGGGATGCCGTCTGGACCTGCTGCCTTCCTGATATTCACTTTTTTAAAGGTCCGCCTCACCTCATGCTCTGTTACCCTGAACACTGCGCCTCCATCAGCAGCCGACCCCCCCCCCCCCATTGCCGAGGCTTGTGAGCTGGTGTTGTTATTACCAGCATCAAACCTCGCATAGAAGGTATTGAGGTCATGTGTATTACTGCGGACGACCAGCTAAACTGAAAACAATGTGGAGAGCTGGATTCGAACACGCGAATCCTAGCGTCTCCACACTGGTGGCGAGTGCCTTGCCCACTACACCACCTAGCCGCCCCACATTCACCCATTCACTCATACATTCACACACCGACAGCGGAGGCGACCGTGCAAGGTGCCAACCTGCTCATCGGGAGCAGTTAGGGGTGTCAAAGTGTCTTGACACTTGGGGTGTCAAAGTGTCTTGACACTTTGACACTCTGCCAGGAGGTGACGGAATCGAACTGGGAACCTTCTGATTACCAGGCAACCGCTCTACCTCCCGAGCCGTGACATAATATGACATATGACTTACTTATGACTTACTTAAATTGCAATTTAAAAAAATTACCTCATGAGAAACATCGCCATGACTATCAAATTACACAATTTCAAACAAGTCTCCCATGGTCTTCATTCACTACGCTTTACACTGCTACGGTAAGAGAGAGAAGTAACGGATTAAACCCCATGAACCCTTCTGCCTTTTGCCCTGTTAGAGAATCTTCACTATGACCTTTATACATCATCATCATTCTCATCGTCATCATCATCATCACCATCTACATTCCCTTTCAGTCGTCTCACTCGAATGGCTGTACCTGTCCTCTCCCTTCCAGCATTCACATCTCTCTCTGCTCCCCGTCTCTCTGTCTCTCATCACATCGCTGGCAATACATATCTGGCCTGTCCATTCTGTTTGCAATGTGTGCTTTCAGAGAATTTCACATCACGGTGTGTCTGGACAGAGCCTCTTTATCTTCCATCCAACTCCCATTCGTCTCTTCACTGCCTTCTCCGTGACAAGGACATATTCAATTATATTCATATTTTGACACTTTTATCGAGCGTTTGAATAAAACGTTGGCGTTTATTATTTTGCCAGGGATTTGGAGGGATCTGTTCTCACATAATTGGCTAGTTTTACACACACACCACACAAATTCCCAACAAGAACAGCTTGATCCGACTGTGTTCGCAACCATGTCCAAGTCCAGCTTAAGGCCAAGCATGAAACAGACCTTGTGTTTGGCATGAGCCACCTGGGAGGCACCTACCAGTATCAAACGTGCACCGTACAGTGTTTTTAAAGGCTACGATGTCGTAGTGTTTGGATATTCACCACCAAATAACAACGTCTCTGACAGGGCGTGCTATGAGGAGCATAGAACAGACCATGTCTGGATGATTAAGGGGGTTAAGGGAAGGGCAATGGAATTAAATAAAGTGAGTAGATGTGGCACACAGGTGTAAAGGTACCGTTTTGTTTCTAAAGAAGAAATGGTTGTCCAACCGCACACACGTGCATTCTGTGACTCAGTGTAAATTAAATGCCAGGGTAGGCACTTGCCACTCAAACCAGCATAGTCTTTGTCTCGGCATTTGTAATCTACACATTAGAAGTGTGCGTGCGTGTGTGTGTGTGTAGGTGTGTGTGTGTGCATGTGTGTCTGTGTGTGTGTAGGTGTAGGTGTAGGTGTGTGTGTGTGTGTGTGTGTGTGCGTGCGTGCGTGCGTGTGTGTGCGTGTGCGTGTGTGTGTGTGTATGTGTGTGCGTGTGTGCATGCATGCATGTGTGTGTGACACGTGCAAGTCAATGTTAGTCAGTCTAGATGCCTCTCAAAGATTTGGTGTGTGTCTGTATCACAGGTGTTGGCTTACTGTAGCCTATGTGGTGGGAAATAATTCACAGAGAGGGAAGGTGGCAGTGTGGAGGTGATGAGTAGTCACTCACGTTACGTATGTAATGGAGTTAGAACAATGGTGAGCCTAATACTTCTGGTAGAAACTATATCCTTTGTTTAATTCAAGAGTGCAAGACTTAATTGGCTTCGTAGGTAGCGCGGCCATCCAGTCATGGGTTCAAGACTGAGGAGAGGTTGCTTGTATAAAATGTTACCAGAGTAGGATATTAAATGTCCTAGCATCACAAAGTGCCCAGCTGCCCCCTAAATTCGCTACACTACACATTATCTGAATGTGTGTGCTTGTGTTACAGAATCTCACAGCCTGCTAGTGGTAATGTTAGTAGCTAGCATCCACCACCACTAACATTAAGCTAAGCTGAAGCTAGAGGCGAGTAAACAACAGATTTTTGCCATGCTTCTACAAGGCAGGGCCAGCAGGTGCTAGCATCCACTGCAACTAGGCTAAGGTAAGGTAAGGTAGCGTTACCCCCAGCCCGTATCTTTGCTGCAATAAGGGCAAACACACAAGTTGACTAAGTATAGATGCAGAAGAAAACAAAGCAATGAAATTAACGATGAATTGATATCCAATGCAAGTGGCTCAGGAGGTAGAGCAGTCGTCTGGTAATCGGAAGGGTCCCAGTTCGATTCCGGGCTCCTCCCAGCAGAAGTGTCCTTGAGCAAGTGTACTTAACCCCTAGCTGCTCCCGATGAGCAGGTTGGCACCTTGCATGGTTGCCTCCGCCGTCTGTGCACTTTGGATACTAATACGCTATATAAATGCAGTCCATCCATTTGGTACTCCTCCAAAGATGAAGCGTTAGCTAATGTCAGAAGTACACTACACTTCTGTGATAAGTTAACGTGCCATGCAGAGTTTGTGCGGCTCCACTCTGCTCACACGCTCTGGTCTGATGCCTTACTGCTCAGTAGACTACGACACTCATGCATGCATGTTTCAACAACGGCGGGTCAGCCAGCCAGCCAGTCAGTCAGTCGGCCAGTTAAGGACATTCTGTATCGTAGGCCGGCCCTCTGAGGGTCCAGCAAAAAGCGATGAAGGGGGGGGGGGGGGGGGGGGCTCCAGTCATAATCCTCTTTTTAAAAGGTGAGTTTCTCTTTTTAAACAAGTCCCTATAAACATCTGACAGAATGACTTTAGAGGTGACACTCACTTTCCACACAGTGAAGACCTCGGATAAGCGGCTTCTGCAGCCTGTCGTGATTTTCAATCAGGCTCATATTTGCGTGGATGATGCTATATCATCTACCTGCTGCATAGGGCTGGACGGGCCCTGGACACATGGTGAGAATCATGTTTTTCTTTTTTCTCTCCAGTGCATTTAATAATACCACTCTCAGCCCTTCCTGCTGGGGGATAAACTCAGGGCAATGCTGGTAGACGACACTATGTCGTCCTGTATTACAGATTCACCGGGCAGGCCGCAGTTTGCTAGAGCAGTGAGTCAGAGACGGTAGTGAGCAACACAAGGACGGACCCCAAAGGACTGTCCTGTCAGCTCTCCTGTCCAACCAATAGCTACACCTCTGAGTTCAGGTTCACCTCCCCACTGTGCCCCGGGCTGGGGTCTCTACTTGCTACTGTGATCATGTGATGATGGGACAGAGCATTCATGAATGACCTAAATGAACGTGTGATCATCAGTCTGTTTGTCCATGTCCATGTGCACAGGCCCTTTACCTTGATGTTGGCCACGGTCGTAACACATGACACATGTCTTTGCCTACAGTAACATAAACTCGACATTCAGAGTGGCTGTTTGCATGACTAACCCTAACCCTGAATGACGTTACCTCTCTGGCACTGGCTGCTGTTTGCACTGAAGCTGGAAGCCACTCAGACAGAGATGACAGAGACGCACAGTGTTGCCAGATCGGAAATGTTAAATTATCGTCCCAGAGTCTTGATCAGTCTCAGACACACTACAAATAGTGAGAGATTCGTGGATTAACATTTATAAAAGAGTGTCAAGAATACTTTAGCCCTAAACACCACTGCATACACATTTTAAACAAGGGGCGTGAATATCTTTTTACACATTTTATGTGTTTTATGTCTTCCATTGAGGACCACCTTGAAAATAATTGTTTTAATTAATGCTTCAATCTAGGTGATATCCTCAGGAATACAAATTGGTCATGATAATATTGTTTTTATGATGTGTTTGTAATTTCCAAATAAAAATCAAATCAAATCAAATCAAATCAAACACATAAGAGTATGCACTAAATGCTGCATTAACATCTCTGATCAAATCGTAATTATGAGGTAAAAAGTAGGCTACAGATCACATCTATACAAATCCATTGGTTCTAACGTTGGACAGTAGTGACCCTTGTGGGGCTGGCTCATGCTCCTGCGGTGCCTGGGGGCAGAGGAGTGTTTTAAACATTCCTTTGTTCCAACTGCCATTCATTCCTACTGTCCCCACGGAGCCTCAGCCAGCCTGGAGGCCATTGAGACCCGGCCTCGCTATCCACGAACTGCATCATATGAGCATAATCGGTACACATTGTGCATAATGCACATCTGAGACTACACATAAGTGACTATGCGGCAAACAAACCAATATCACACACCTGTGTCTCAATACCTTTTTCCACGTAACTGCTATGATGTAAACATATTCATGCACACATTAAACCCATATTCACGTGGAGACAATTAACTTTGATGTATTTGTTTATTCAACAGGGACAGATCTAGTGCACCGGATATAGCTATTAGCTCGTTTACTTCTGTAGTCCCTGGGCGGGGGTCGTCAGTGACAGTGACATGCGGTTTTTGGAGCAGAATGAAGAAAACTGTTGCATTACATTACAAGGCAATATACATCAACACATCATCAAAATACAATACAGTGCAAGATATTACATAATCAAACCCATGGCGTTTGGTGAAGATACTACAGTCAAGTACATAGTATCAATACACTTTAAATGAAACAGGACAACAAAGCCATATAATAGTGTTAATACATTATAAAATGAACACTAAATACAAATAGGCTTAAGCCATATCATTTCTTTACGGCAGGTTGGAAATAAAGGCCTTTTCAGATATGGATTAAATCCTAATGGTTGTCTCTGGGGGGCTTTCAGGTTGGGCTGGACTGTGACAAGAAATCAGCCCTGGCATTTTTGGCCCAGACCGGCCCACCACAATCGGCCGGACACCACCCACCAGCACACCATCCTTGCGGTCCTCTTAAATATGCGTACTTACTGTACTATTCCCCCAAAACACCACAAAGCTGGGTAGTAAGTGCCATGGACAAGTGTACCAGTGCAAGTGGATCAGTGTACTCACTCGCTCTTGGCTGAATCTTGTTTTGGGTGGTGATGTAAAAACATCTGCATCATAGCAGGCTCAGGACGGGCAAAGTAGTCTACAGCCTGTTCCTCCCTGTCTCTCTCCTCCACAACCTGGCTTGACTAGACATAAGGAGAGAGAGAGATGATTACAATTAACTGGTACATTCAGGGGTTGGACATTTACCGGGCCAGTTTCAAATTGCAGCCTCCCGTAGGTGCTCTTTTAGAGCGGTTTTGAAGGTGGGTAGGGATTCACATTATTTTACGGCTGTGGGTAGGGCGTTCCACATTATTGTGGCATAATTGCAAAACGTGTTTAGTCCCTTGTTTGAGCTGAATCTGGGGTTGAATATAGGGGTGGGCGATATATCGAGTATACTCGATGTATCGCGGATTGTTCTACCCGAGATGTAGTACTGTACTATATCGCGAACATCGAGTATTAGTTTATATGGCGCCGCCCGCGGCCGAGAGACACTCGCAGTGCTTTCCTCAAGAAGGGACAGCGGAGCTATAGGCTAACGTTAGTGTACTGGTCCCGAGTGTAGCAGGGACGGCGGAGCTATAGGCTAACGTTAGTGTACTGGTCCCGAGTGTAGCAGGGACGGCGGAGCTATAGGCTAACGTTAGTGTAGTGGTCCCGAGTGTAGCAGGGACGGCGGAGCTATAGGCTAACGTTAGTGTAGTGGTCCCGAGTGTAGCAGGGACGGCGGAGCTATAGGCTAACGTTAGTGTAGTGGTCCCGAGTGTAGCAGGGACGGCGGAGCTATAGGCTAACGTTAGTGTAGTGGTCCCGAGTGTAGCAGGGACGGCTATAGGCTAACGTTAGTGTACTGGTCCCGAGTGTAGCTGGGACGGCGGAGCTATAGGCTAACGTTAGTGTACTGGTCCCGAGTGTAGCAGGGACGGCGGAGCTATAGGCTAACGTTAGTGTAGTGGTCCCGAGTGTAGCAGGAACGGCGGAAAAGCGGTCAAAGTGGACTCCACAACACTAGTTCCATTCGTGAGGAAAGGGGGTGGGTTATATTGACAACGCTTGACAACAGAAGTTTAAACATAACTTCATATTTATTGCTTATTCGTTTCTGTATATCATCCACTTTCCATCTCTGTGTGTTAGACTCTTCCTGTTTACATTCGAGTGTGACGTCATCACCTACGGCAGCTTAGACGATCAAAACGCGAACCTAGAACAAAACCCGAGGGGGGGGGGGGGCTGTCTCTCTCGTTCGTTCTCGCCCCCTCTCTCTCTCTCGCTCTCTCTCTACATTCAATGATTTAAAGTAGCCAAACATTACAGACAGTATAAATACTAACTGGATAGTTGATGATAAACATTTAATTTCATTATCTGAAATATTCTAAAATCATTAAGTCTGCTATAAGCCATTATCCCTTTGTGTGTGATTATTATTTTCTCACAGTAGAGTGTATATATATATATATATATATATACATATATGTGTGTGTGTGTTTGGCTAAAGTGGATAGAAAACACAGTACTGTGCAAAAAAAAAGGCACCCAATAGTTTTTATATAAATGGTCTTAGATGTAAATATTTTTTTTTATTAGTGTGTCAGTAGACTACTCTTAGTACATTTTCATTAAATTATTTTTTAAAGCATCTTCATGGTTTAATAATGCAAACATATGTTGCAGGGACTTATTATAATCATCATATTGGCGTGACTGTATGCATCAAAGGGTTAAATCAAGCATTTTTTATTTTTTTTTAAACTTAATTTTTTAGCGTTTATCGCTTTTTCTGGTCAAGCATGACCGACAGAAACAGGTTGAATAGGATGTAGAGTAGAGGAAGACACTCTGAGAAAATACAGCGGGTCCGGGAATCGGACTCGTGTACCCCAGATCCGTGACGAGCACGGTTGTCCCCGACGCCGAAATAGCGCCGAGATATGTGGTGAGCTACGGGAGCTCCCCTAAATCAAGCATTTTTAAGTGCTTTAGAGGAAATGTCAAAATATCGCGATATATATCGTGTATCGCGATATGGCCAAAAAAATTTGCGATATCATTTAGAGGCCATATCGCCCAGCTCTAGTTGAATATGATTTGTGGAACTCGCTCTGGTGTTGTGGTTGTGGTATTCACTGACCTTTGGGAAGTATTTCGACATGTACATGGACACCTTAGTGGTGTAGTGTATTTGCAAGTTGCAAGTTGCTGTACCCTGCCATCTACTCTAAGCCATCCTAGGTTGTAAAAATGGGCAGGGGTGAGGTGGGTTCTAGGAGTAAGGTCAAGCAGTAGTCTGACCAGTTTGTTTTGTGATGTTTGTAATCTTGTTTTTAGTGCCTTTGAGGTGCTTTGGTACCATGAGGTGCAAGCATAGTCGTAGTACCCTTGAATTAGTGCTCCTGTTAGAGTCTTCAGGGTATTTTTCTTTACCAGGGAGGAGATCCGGTACAAGAATCTTGTTCGTTGGTTGACTTTTTTGATTACATTGGTTGCCATTTTGTCACATCCTAGATTTGCCTCTAGGATGGAACCCAGGTATGTAATTTCATCTTTCCTTGTGACAATATTGTCACCCACTGTAACAGAGAAGCCGTTGGCCTTGCTGAGTTTGTTATTTGATCCAAAGAGAATGGACTCTGTTTTACCCAGGTGTAATGATAGTTTGTCATCAGCGAGCCAGGTGCAGATTCTGCCGAGTTCAGAGCTGAGGGCTTTTTCAACCTGCAACTTGTCCCTGTCAGAGACCAGCAGGGCTGAGTCGTCCGCTAATGGTCCTAGTATGCTTCCTTGTGGAACACCACAGCTCACTGGGAGGGGGGGTGTACCGTTTACCTCCACCATCTGTTCTCTCCCCTCCAGGTAGGATTGCATGCAGCTCACTGATGAACTATCAAAACCAAGTTTTAGCTTGTCAATCAGAATGGAGTTATTGAAAAGCCTCTTGGAGGTCCAGCATGACCATGCCGCAGTATTTGCCCGCGTCCACCTCTTGTTTGATGTGGTCGTTCAAATAGAGAAGGCATGTGTCAGTGGAGTGGGATGTTCTGAAGCCAGATTGGAATTCGTAATTTCGTTTTTTTTCCGCAAGGTACTTTTTCGACCTGTTCGTAGACTATTTTTTCCATGACTTTCGCGATGGAGGTAATAATAGAAACAGGGCGGTAGTTGCCTGGGTCTAATTTGCTGCCTTTTTTGTGCAGGGGGGGTCACTCTTGCAATTTTGAAGTCTTTGGGGACGTATCCCTGTTTTATGGAGAGGTTTATTATGTGGGTGATGACTGGGGTGATGGCGCCTTTTTGTTTTATATTCATTTTCAGAGAGGAGTAATAGTTAGATCAGTGGTTCTCAACTGGTCTAGCCTCGGGACCCAACATTTTCCTTAGTCATTACGTCGCGACCCAAATTTTTGAACCACTATGATTTACTTCAAAAATGTTTTTTTTGCAGTAATACACAATCTTTCATGCACTGTTAAAAACATGAAATAAACACAAAAACGTGAGGGGAGCTCCAGTAGCTCACCACGTACCGCGAGTGCTATTTCAGCGCCGTGGACAACCGTGCTCGTCACGGATCTGGGGCTGAGCGCGTTCGAATCCCGGACGGCAGCCGTGCCTTTCCCAGAGTGTCTTCCCCCCCATCTGAACCCTTTCAGCCTGCTTCTGTCGGTCGAACTTGACCAAGTATGAATGCGATGAAAAAGCGATAAACGCTAAAAGAACCAGCTGACTCGTCAAAGTTAAAAAAAATTAAAAAAAAACACAAAAACGTGCAAACAAAAATGCAACTAATGTAGGGCTAAAAACCCAATGAAATTAAATAATAAATAATATATGCTTCTTAGCAGATTTCTTAGCTTAACATAACAGACCTAAGTTTGGGGGAACTAATGGGATAACTGGGGTTGCAACAAAAGTGCAACTAGGGCTAAAAAAAAACAATGAAATAAAATAATAATAATAATAAATAATTATGCTTCTTAGCAGACTTCTTAGCCTAACATAACAGACCTACAGTAAGTTTGGGGGAACTAATGGGATAACTGGGGTTGCAACAAAAGTGCAACTAGGGCTAAAAACCCAATGAAATAAAATAATAATAATAATAAATAATTATGCTTCTTAGCAGACTTCTTAGCTTAACACTTTCAGTGCCCATGACGTCATAACTCGTTTTATCAGCCCAATGCCTGAATGCCCACGACGTTTATTAGCGTTTTATTTTTTTATTAGCGTTCTGAATTCATATTTCATCAACCGAGTCTCCCGTTGGTACAGCAGCCCCTGTAGGAGCTCAGATGTGAAAGAACGCCCCCTATCGTCTCCCAGATGGTAATGCACCCTTTTGGAATGGACTCAATGAAAATGGATGAGAAAAAAGAAATCCGGAATCCACATTTTACTTCTCAGGCATGTAACCCGAGCCGATCGGATTCATTGTGGACCCTCAGAACAGCGTGGAATACATATGTCCAGTATGTAGCGTTGGATCAATAAAAGCGATCGATATTTGGAATGGCGATCAGGAATTGGAATACATTTTTTGGATAACATCTGATCTCAGGTAAGGAATCTATTTTACCAGTCTTAGGATAATCAGACCTGTTTTCACGGAGATATAAGCTTTTTCCCTGTGTGTGTGTGGCTGTGTGGCTGTGCGAGCGATCAGGAAATAAGAGAATCGATTTTTCAGATCGCCTATATAGCGTGCATACGTACACATCTATAATCTAGCGTTTATTTGAAAACGATTCATAAATAGGCAGAAAAATGACAACGTTTTTGTGTATAATAGAATAATTCCGGTAAAGGGCGATTATCACAGAATCTTTATATTTTCCTTGAAAACGAGGGCTTTTCAAAATGCTATAAAACGAAAATTAACCGATAAAAAAACAATCTGTTTCGACAATGTTGACTGCAAACAAGTCATTGATAAGCGACGGGCAGATTAGACACATAATTTAAAACATAGATTAGGCGTTTTTTTTTTTTATCCACTTTTTCTCCCATTTTTCTATATTTTCTCCCATCCCAATTTCGTATCATCCAATTCAACCCTCCCCTGTCACAAACGCTGTTTCTTGCCTCCCACAAGCCGGCTGCAATGTGGACTAAGTCATACATAGCACAAGTCCCCTCCGATACTTGAGGTAACAGCAGTCGCATCTTTTCACCTGCGCAGCTCGATCTCTCAGTGGCGAGGAGTAACGCGTGGGAGGCTCACGCTGCCCCCGACACTTCCTGATTCTACTGCGCAGGCGCACCAACCGACCTGTAGGAGTCGCTGTCCACAACGCCCGATCCCCACCCATCAGTTTCCCACCCCCTAATATGGCCAATGTGTATTAGTATGAACGACCAGCTAAACTGAAAGCAATGTGGAGCGCTGGGCTCGAACAGGCGAGCCCAGCGTCTCCGCATTCGTGGCGAGCGCCTTGCCCACTACGCCACGTAGCCGCCCAGATTAGGCGTTTTAACGCTATCATTGAAGTGGGTGGTGGCACTCAAGCACTAAATCGTGCGCCCCCTGCTGGCACTGAAAGTGTTAACATCCCAGGGAACTAATGGGATAACTGGGGATGTTGTTTGCTCCTGACAATAGTCTCAAAGTCTGGGGTGATGGTAGACAAAGCAACTCTGATGTCCAATCTTTTCCTCTGCTTTGTCTTCAGCTGGACCAGAGCTGAGAAGCCACTTTCACAAAGATAGGAAGTGCAAAAAAGAATTATAATAAAAAATTTTTAAATAAAATGAAAATCATTTTTTATTTTATTTTTTTACACACATCCGCGACCCACCAGTTAAGAAACACTGAGTTAGATCTTTGTATGTGACCACCATACCTGGCTGAAAATAAGTTGAGCAGTTTTTGCAGTTGCAGTTGAGCTACAGGTGTTGTATATTATACAGCATTTTCGTTCATCTTTATCAAGGGAACCCTTATCCTAATCCTAACGACCGCTCCTACCAAGTGTCATGGAGAGGGACTCTGTCGGCCACCCCGCCCCTTGCAAACGGGTGTCCCCCAGGGCTCGGTCCTAGGACCCCTTCTCTTCTCCCTCTACACTAAATCACTGGGTAACATTATCACGTCTCATGGCTTCTCATATCATTGTTATGCCGATGATACTCAACTCTTCCTCTCCTTCCCTCCCTCAGATATCCACGTCTCTGAGCGGATCTCGGCCTGTCTGTCCGACATCTCCGCCTGGATGACGACCAACCACCTCAAACTGAACCTGAGCAAAACAGAATTGCTCCACCTGCCGGCCAAATCCTGCCCCCTGACCGACCTCTCCATCACAGTCGAGAATGCAGCTGTGACCGCGTCCCCGACCGCCAAGAACCTTGGTGTTGTCCTCGACGACCAGTTGAACTTCTCTGCTCACATCGCAGCGACAACCAGAACCTGCAGATTCCTCCTGAGCAACGTCAGAAGGATCCGCCCCTTCCTGACAAAAGAAGCCACCCAACTCCTTGTCCAATCAACAGTCATCTCCCGCCTCGACTACTGCAACGCACTGCTAGCTGGCCTCCCGGCCACTGCCACCAAGCCTCTTCAACTCATTCAAAACGCAGCGGCCCGCCTGATCTCAAACCTACCGAAGTCGGCCCATGTCACCCCACTTCTGAGGGACCTGCACTGGCTCCCCATTGCTGCACGTATCCGCTTCAAGGCCCTCGACCTAGCATACCGTGCGGCAAAGGGAACCGCTCCCGCCTACCTCCGGTCAATGGTCTCTAACTACACACCCTCAAGACCCCTACGCTCTGCATCTTCTGGCCGCCTCAGACCTACTCCTATCCAAGCTCCGGGAGGGTCATCAAAGAGAAGCCGCCTATTCTCAGTCCTTGCCCCACAATGGTGGAATGAACTACCCACCCGTTAGGACAGCCGAATCCCGTCCAATCTTTCGCCGTCGACTAAAGACGCACTTCTTCAACCATTATCTGAAATAATAATAAAAAATTAAATAAAAATAAAAAATCTAACCCTAACTAAGCTTACTGTCATGCACTTGTCCTAATAAACTAACCTACACTGTAACACGTAACACTGTGATGAATATTGTTACTCAACTTGTAAGTCGCTTTGGATAAAAGCGTCAGCTAAATGACTAAATGTAAATGTAAATGTAATGATTTTAATAATATTAAGATGATACGATATGGACCTAGGTCACTCACAGCAACCTGGGCTTAGCCAACGCGATGCTGACAAAATAACGTTAGCTAGTTAACGTTAGAATAGTCAGCCAGAGTTGCGACTGCATTAGGGAACTATGCTACAGTAGCAGCTAAGCTACAAAAACAATGCCAATAATAGCTTATGCTGCGCTATTTGACATTGACTGACTGAGAGACCACCAGCAGTAGTTGACGGTCTCACTTTATGATAGCGTTACGAGTATGTTATCATATTATTATCGACATTAATTTAATTAATCATCAGCATTGTCATCATGGCATGGCACACACACTACCTCCCTGCGAGCCTCTCAGCGGCGTCTGATCTGAATGCGAGAAACAGAGAGAGGGGACAGAGAGGGAGGGGTGGGGCTTAGTAAGAGATGTGATTGGGCTATGCTTTTACCAACGCGTTCGTGTTTCCGGGTTGCGTGAATACTTTCGGCAACCAACATGCCCTTCCGCGTTGCTCTGATTGGCCAGCGATCGGCCAGCCCTCTACGCTCGTTTTCCCCCTACGCCGGTAACGCGCGCATGCGCATTTCGTACTTGTCTCCCTGTGGGGAGGCGGGGGCCGCTGGTGTACAGCTGAGAGCTCCAGCATAGCTATGTCCGCGAGCTAGGCGCAAGCCAGAGTAAAACACAGTTTTCAATCAATCAATAATAACATTAACGAGACTCTCATTGTGTCTATTCTGCTAACGCTACCTCTCATTGCTTTAGCGTTACCTAGGCTCTTGCGTCTATCTGCTAACGTTAACGTTAGCATTAGCATTAGGCTAACAAGCTGTAACAGCACCAGTCTCGCGTCTATCTGCTAACGTTAGCATTAGGTAATAACCGGTTTAAAATGGATGGTGATTACCTCACGTTGTGTCTATTCTACTAGCATTAACCATTAGTTACTAGTACAAACATTCAATAGCGAGTTATATTGATCACGCTATGTACGATAGCCATGCTAAAACGCTAGCACAACATTAGCACCTAACAACAAGCTTAACAAGTCAGCAATCTTTTTGTGAGACTAAACTCTCCGCTCCTGTCTTGCGTTGCTGGTAGGGTTAGCTCGCCTAGTGCAGCTTTCAATACACAGTAGCAGGAGTTGGTTGGGCTTGACGTGCCGAGACAGCTTGTACACGACCCTCAGCCTGTCTGGCCTCACGTGGTATGAGGCTGCAATCCATCACCTGGAAGACAATAGGCGTGGGAAGAGGACTAACAAGCCAACTCCAAAACCCTCCCCCAGAGGTTAAATTGGTTTGCGTAGGGCCAACAACCCTACCTGGAAAAAAAGCATGTTACTAAAGCATCTACGATCATTCAAAACCAACTCGACCTGGGAAAAGAAGGGCTCCCACACAGGAGGCGCATGACGCCGTGCAGTGAAAGCCGAAAGGAAGCTGTAAGGCCGACTCCCCTCTTAACCCCCAGGAAAACCACCAGAATTGCCACATGGAATATCAGGACGATGTACGAACCAGGGAAGACAGTCCAGGTAGCACAGGAGATGAGGAACTACAACATTTCTCTCCTTGGCTTGTGTGAGACAAGGTGGCTACAAGCAGGACAACTGAGATTGGCATCTGGGGAGATGGTGCTCTACTCCGGTCATACAGAAGAAGGCGCCCCACACACGGAAGGGGTGGCCCTGATGCTGGCTCCGGAGGCACAGCGCTCTCTCATTGGTTGGGAACCGGTGAACCCACGAATCATCACCGCCAAGTTCACCACTAAGAAGGACAACATCAGACTATCCATCATTGAGTGCTACGCGCCGACAAACGACACCGAAGACGAGAAGAAAGACAATTTCTATGAACAACTGCAGGCTGTACTGGACAGACGGAGAGAAAAAGATATCACCATCCTCATGGGTGATTTCAACGCCAAGATAGGAGCCAACAACATAGGCTACGAAGACATCATGGGCGTACATGGATTGGGGCAGATGAATGAAAATGGAGAAAGGTTTGCAGACCTGTGCTCCCTCAACCAACTGGTAATAGGAGGCAGCATCTTCCCCCACAAACGTAACCACAAGGCCACATGGAGATCTCCAGATCAAGTTACGGAGAATCAAATAGACCACATATGCATCAACAGAAAGTTCAGGAGGTCATGGCAAGATGTACGAGTCAAGAGAGGGGCAGACGTGGCATCAGACCATCATCTCGTGCTGACGATCATAAAACTACGTCTGAAGAAGTATGCCACAACCACCGGCGCAAGAACCAGATATGACGTTGGACTTCTTAGGAACAAAGAAATACAGAGTAGATTCCAGATCAGCCTTACCAACAGGTACCAGCAACTACAGGAACAGGATGAAGACACAGATGTGGACATAGAAACTCAATGGCAGCACACAAAGACGTTGTGGCTGGACACCTGCAAAGAAATATTGGGAAAGAAGAAGACAAAACACAAGGAATGGGTCTCAATGGAAACACTCCAGAAACTGAAAGAAAGAAAGGAGAGGAAAGAGATACTGAACACAAGCAAAACAAGATCAGCAAAAGCAAAGGCACAGGAAGAATACACCCAAGCCAATAAGGAGGTGAAGAGTAGCATTAAGAAGGATAAAAGAGATCACATAGACAACTTAGCCAAACAAGCAGAAACAGCGGCAGGGCAAGGCAACATGAAAGACCTCTATATGATCACTAGGAAGTTAGCAGGCAAGTTCCAACAAACGGACAAACCGGTAAAAGACAAACAGGGAAACCCACTTATAACAACAGAGGACCAACGGAGAAGATGGGCTGAACATTTCAAAGAACTACTGAACCAACCAGCCCCGACAGAGCCAGCGGACATTACACCAGCGGAGAGAACACTTCCAATAAACTGTGATAAACCCAGCAAAGCAGAGATCAAAAAAGCTATTATCTCAACAAAGGACGGAAAATCTGCAGGACCAGATGAAATACCAGCAGAAGCCATCAAGGCCGACTTGAAGACTGCGGTAGATATGCTTCATAGCCTCTTCACCAAGATCTGGGAGGAAGAAAAGATTCCAGAAGAATGGAAAGATGGAATCATCATCAAGCTACCAAAAAAGGGAGATCTTACCAACTGCAACAACTACAGAGGAATAATGCTTCTATCAGTACCGGGAAAAGTACTCAACAGAATTATACTGGACAGAATGAGTGTTGCTGTGGATCCCATGCTTCGAGACCAGCAGGCAGGCTTCCGGAGCAACAGATCTTGCACGGACCAGATCGCCACCCTGCGCATCATTATAGAGCAATCCATCGAATGGAACTCTCCATTATACATAAACTTCATAGACTATGAAAAAGCCTTTGACAGTGTGGATAGAGAGACTCTGTGGAAACTGCTGAGGCATTATGGTATCCCAAAGAAAATCATCACTCTGATTCAAAACACCTATCAAGGAACATCATGCAAAGTTTTACATGCAGGCCAACTGTCAAGAGAGTTTTGAGGTCAAGACCGGTGTGCGTCAGGGATGCCTCCTATCGCCCTTTCTATTCCTTCTAGTCATAGACTGGATTATGAAGACCACCACAAAAGGAAATAAAAACGGCATACAGTGGACCCTATGGACACAACTGGATGACCTCGACTTTGCTGATGACCTGGCTCTCCTGTCACACAACTACAACCAGATGCAGGACAAGACAACCAAGCTGGCAACTACATCCCTTGAGACTGGGTTGAGAATAAACAGGAAGAAAACCAACCTAATGATGATCAACACCTCTACCAACAACACAGTCACAGTAGGTGATGAATCCATACAGGAAGTCAACTCCTTCACTTACCTAGGCAGTATCTTGGATAAGAAGGGCGGCACAGATGGCGACGTCACAGCAAGAGTAGGCAAAGCCAGAGCAGCATTCATCATTCTGAAGAACATCTGGTCCTCCAAGGACATCGCCATGACAACCAAAGTGCGGCTCTTCAATTCAAATGTCAAATCTGTCCTTCTCTACGGTTCAGAGACTTGGAGAATGACAAAAAGAACATTGCAGAAGATACAGACCTTTATAAACAGCTGTCTGAAACGCATCTTTGGGATCCGGTGGCCAAACAAAATCAAGAATGAGGAACTATGGCTGAAAGGAAGACAGGAACCAGTGGAGAAGCAGATCCTGAGACGAAAGTGGGGATGGATAGGCCACACTTTGAGGAAACCGGCTACCAGTACTACACGCCAGGCCCTGACTTGGAATCCCCAAGGGAAGCGGAAGAGAGGGCGGCCTAAGAACACCTGGAGGCGGGACACTGAGGCGGAGCTCAAGAGACAAGGAACTACCTGGGGGGAGGCAGAAAGGACAGCCCAAAGCCGTGTTGGATGGAGAAAAGTCGTAGATGGCCTATGCTCCATTGGGAGCGATGGGCCTAAGTAAGTAAGAAACTCTCCGCTCTGTGGCAAATTGTGTTGATGTCGGTTTTGTTTCATCAATAAATGAGGCAGAATACACAGTGACTGTATCCTTTTTTGTTTATTGCACTTGTTCCTGCTGCAAATGAAATCCTATGCGAGACATTAAAGATGGCGGCTTTCTGTTTTTGTGGAGAGCCTCCAACGAGTGACGCGTCTCTCTTCTAACCAATCAGTGCTCTGCAGTGTTTCACGTGACTTTTCCCCTACGCCGGTAACGCGCGCATGCACATTATCGCTGGCCAATCAGAGCAACGCGGAAGGGCATGTTGGTTGCCGAAAGTATTCACGCGTCCGGGTTCCCGTTTTGCGCTCTGATTGGCCACTGACCTACGCTAGTACGCCCCCATCTCTATGAGCATAGCAGGACGCTAGTGGACTAGTCGCTAAAATATATATCGTTTTATATATAATTGTACCAACACAGATATTAGGCAGTACACACATTGTCCTGCAATACATGTACAGTGAATGCACAGCTACATTCGCCATATTCTATCGCTGCTCCGGTCTACAGTGAAATGCAATATTATTATTATTATTATTATTATTGTAAAGATTATCATTACAATGGCAGCCGCCTGGAGAGGCAATGTTACAAGTGTACGAGGGTTGTGTGCAAAGAGCACAGCCTCTCAATTTGCACAACGTGCACAAAATAATAATAATTGTAATGATAATCTTTACAATAATAATAATAATATTGCATTTCACTGTAGACTGCAGCAGCGATAGAAATATATGGTAAATGTAGCTGTGCATTCACTGTACATGTATTGCAGGACAATGTGTGTACTGCCTAATATCTGTGTTGGTACAATTATATATAAAACTATATATATTTTAGCGACTAGCCCACTAGCGTCCTGCTATGCTCATAGCGAGGGGGGCGTACTAGCGTAGGTGAGTGGCCAATCAGAGCGCAAAACGGGAACCCGGAAACACAAACACGTTGGTAAAAGCATAGACGCAATTGGGCCGCGTCTATACTTTTACCAACGGATTTCCAGTTCCGCGTTGAATGAATGAATGAATGAAAACTTTATTTAACAGATTGCAGAATGGGTACAATACAGTACGGCTCAATACACACATTTGTTAAGGGGATGCAGACCAGAGAAAGACGTTTGTCTTGTTTACATCAGGGTCCCCCATTTTCAATTCATAGCGACATTTATGACATACACAACATACATGACATTTATGGCATAGGGACATACATGAAATACAGGTATTTAGTACCGTTACATTTGTGACATATACGATATGCAAATATACAGTACTGTTACCCATAGATTCTGACAGAGTGATGGGGAGGGGACTGTACACATTAGGAGGGGGTGGGTGGGTGGGAGAGAAATATACATATGGTTACAATTACATAGCCTACTGAAAGCTTTGCTCCACTAGTCTGTCAAACAATTTCTTTTGTGTGACTGGTACACACATTTACCTGCCAGAGTGGCAGGTAGCCTTCTGAAATCTAGTCGCCAAATGGAAGATTTACCTGCCATTGGCAGGTGTTAATTCTCAGCCCTGCTTATGATGTAGCCTACAGCACACCAGATAAATGTACTAAAATGTACCTCTGCTTCTGCTTGGCTGAATACTGTGAATAGCAGTGATCCTCCATCTTCCAGCACGAGGGTGGGTGGACGTAGGACGTGTAAAAGCGTGTGTCCAGCTTCCTTGAAACGAAGGAAGGATTCAAGGATGAGACATGTTGAGGACCAACACAGGTGATTCAAATGAATTCATTAATTGTACTGCCCATGAAATTGGCATTCATAGTCCTCTAGACTAGACTGTAGAGTCTAGACTAGGCCTACAGATGAAAAAACCCATGAATACAGAGGTGCTTCACACTACTGACCGACTCAGCTGAGAGCGTCGTTTCTTGACTCAGCTGAGAGTGTCGTTTCTTGTTGTGATCGTGTCATCATATAAAAAAAAAATCAAGCTACAATATTATAAATCCTGTCAGGAATTGTGCCTCAAAGCATGAATGAACCGGCATTTCTAAGCACTTTAAACTTACCGCACTTAGTTTATCGCACACAAAGTCATAGGCGGAAACAGCTGTTTACCGCGGAGTTGGGCGTGCAGAACTGGCGTAGGGAATTTACCGGGGAGGGGGGGGGGTAGTGTCAGTATAGAAAATTAACAAATGGGCCGCTGCCCCTGCTTTATGGGCTGGTCGTTGACCAAACTTTATTTTTTATAAAACAAATTATATCAGTCCCAAGGTGCGTCGGCCCACCATGCAGGAAAATGCCCGGTATGCGATTACCAGTCCAGCCGTGGGTACTACTATCAAACCAGATAACAGCAAATGACCAATGGAGTCCTCTCAAAGAATGTACAGTATAGTCATACTACCCCATCTAGTGGCCAGGTTACTCACTATTAAAACCGATGGGGGTGTGGGGGGGGGGGACTAACCTGTGGCGATGACATTATGGTTCAAACTGAGAACAAATAGAGGTTTTGCTGTGATGTTCTCATTTGAGCCTGATAAACCTCACATGGCCCTGCTGTGAAAAAGTGGCTACGGTATGTTACCCTGAGACATTGCACATGGTCCAGCTGGGCCTGGCTGAACCACAGCACAGAGGAGGGACGGGTGAGCTTTGTGATTAGCAGAGACACTTGTCACTCATGTGACACTTCAGCCCCTATGGTGCTGAGCTGTAATAATATTTAACCTCATGCGACCTGAGCATAGTGGTGACAGAATGACCTACTCCTTACAACATTTGGGGGAAAAAAGAAAAAAGAACAAAAGAAAATAAACAAACACATACATATATAATCCAATAAATAAATACTTCTGATCAAGATTTCAGTGTACAAAATACAGTGCTGGGGAGGCCAACTGTGAATTTTAACCTCCTTGGATTCCCTTTGAGAGCCAAAGCTGAACAGTGAATTATTATTATTATTATTAATATTATTATTAATTATGATCATACTCTAAAAGGGCAGGAAAACACGTGTGTTGTGTTTATAGATATTTATAAATATGTATAATTTGATCATATATTCTATATTCTATTCTTGGTCAGGAGCCACAGAAGAGCCACAGGTGTTGATATTTGGGTCTGAGTCTTGATTTTTAAGTCCTTTGTAAAAGGAGAAAGGTAAGAATCAAAGAGATTAAAGCTAGAGGGAGCACTCCCTATCGACACAGTACAGACAAGGTGCTCGCACTGCTGCCTCTCCATCAGAGGCAAGTTCAGAAAACTCCACATATTCCTACCCAGAAGACACCAATGCTTCTCCCTCAACTGGGACAGCAAACGTATTCATTCAGCAACAAAACGAAAACAAAAACACCTAGTCTAACCATGGCCTGAGATTCAGTGGTGGTTGTTGGATCACCGGATTTTCCACAGGCATTACTGCCACTTAGTGGAAAGAGGGAATGGGATCTGAGCTCATTAAGGAATAAATTGGAGCCTCTAGGTGGCAGTATACACATGAGAACAGTCAATGTTGCAGAAGAAGATCATCTGACCCACATGGCGTGGGCCATTGAGGAGGGTCAAATCGAGGAGACAAATTAGTCACTTGACACATACACAGTTACAATTTGCCCCCATTTCCATAACTTCTGTCCCCCCATTTCCATAACTTCTGTCCCCCCACACTACCAGTGCAATCTGAGCATGCTCCATACCCACTATCTCCCATTGGATGTCTCACTGGTGACTTGACCTTTTACATTTATTAGTCATTAGGAACAGGATTTCTCAGAAATACACACTCTATGCATCCTAATAGAGAAGGTGGGGAGTAAGTAAGTAAGTAAGTAAGTAAGTAAGTATTTATAAAGCACCTTTCATACATGTCATGTAGCTCAAAGTGCTGTACACAATTATAGGCATATATAACGATAAAAGCAATAAAGTCATAGTGATCAGTTAAGATCAATGTTAAAAAAAAAATAATAATAATAATAATAATAATAGTAACGTAAAAATGAAAATAACGTAAAAACAGTCATTTGCTTACCAGTTTGGGAGAACAGGTCCGCACAAACATTTCCGCTCAGTGGCAACCGGAAATGCACTAAACCAATGCACTTGTATGGTAGGTAGCAATGTTTAGGTCTTATAATGCTAGTGTAGTTACGTTTTTATCAGTGGTCATAGTTGGGTCCATAGTGCTTTACCAAGTCCCACGGATCCATCAGTGGCCGTGTATTGTGTGCGTATGTACCCGTTCGCTCATGTGGTCAGTGGCCAGAGTTGGGTCCACAGGACTTATCCAAGTCCCATGGACCCATCAGTGGCCGCGTCTTGTGGTAGAAAGAAAGAAAAATAATAACGCATAAAGAAAACAGTCTAAAGTTTGAAGGGGAGGACATCCTATTCACAAAGTGTTGAGAGTGCTGATTCAGAGTCTGCTTCGGTCTGTTAGATATAGTAAGATAATAAAGACAAGTGGTCCCAGTCACTGGTCCCAGATCAGCACTCCTACTCTGGCTGTGAACATCGGCCCAGGTAAGGCACAGCTGGTTCTAATCAGCTTAATGGGGTGTGTATTTCAGCGCTGTCCTCTTCAAATAATCAATTAACTCAATTTGTGTAACGCGTAACAGTAACTATCGCTCTTGTCAAGTACAGGTTAGACCGAGAAAAGCCTGTAATGCTTAATAAACACATACAGGCCAATAATGCCAGCCCGGTCATATACAGACATGTACACCCCCACCCCTTTCGCTCTTCTCTCTGTCACACGGTCGCCCTGGCCCAATATAAACTGCATGTTTCTTGGCTGGATGACAGATTGTAATGGGGAGGAGTCGGATAGAGTAGTTCAGCTCAGGACAGACTGAAGGACAAACGAGCAATAGAGTGAGAGGAGTAAAGGTGTTTTAAGGACAATAGTGTATATTGACAACTGTCAGGATAACATACAGTAAGTATTCATGTTATTTACTTGTATTTATGAAGACGAGGAGCACTGCATGTGTTTTGATACACAACACAGGTAGGCCTTGCTTTACCCTGCATGGTTTGTATGCCTACTTCCTCCTTATCCACTTTAGATTTTTATAATTCTCAATTAAAGGATGTATTACTTATTAGAAGGATATGATTTAGAGATCTATAGACAATGGACATGCTTATAAAATGCTTTCTCTTTAACTGGCTTGTTCAAAACTTTGTCTGGTTCAGCCTATTATGCAGTGTTGGGGAAACTACCACTACTTCACAGTGAATAATAATTAAACTAAATCTTAACTACTCTCAACCATGGCTTGTCCAACTAAAACTACTTTAGTTCAACTACATCCAAACTACATGGTGGAAAATTATCACAACCCAAGTCTGGAATGTCATATTTACATGGAGTAACAACAACTGAACTAATTAAGGAAAGGACTTGAAGCAGTTGCTCAGGTGGAATCAGGAAAATGCTAAATATGTAGTTTGTAATTAACTACCTAAATCACATGACCCAAAACTACCACCCAACTCCTGCAAATCGTAGTTAAACTAGTAATTGAACTACATGTAGTTAATAACTACTCCCCTGTCTGTGTCGTTGAGATAGTAGTATGCACCGTTGACCATATTCACATGGTGGCCATTTTGCTCTTATGGCATATTCAGGTTGGGATTCCTTCCTTCCCACCCAAAGGAATCCCAACCTGAGCATGAAGAGATAAAACATCAGGAGGATGAGACCATGCTGCCGGTGCAGTGGCACAGAAATGCAGCCGTCTGGTGAACTAATCTCCATAGCAACCAGTATTGCTGCGCACCTGTTGCACCTTGAGGCAGGTTACAGCATCACATCTGCTCTGGCTTGTAACATCTTGCTGCCACTCTCTATATGGCCTATAGCATGGTACATTACATATACAGTATATCCCTTCAGCCAGTTGATCTCTAGTTCCAAAAACGTAAAACTATTCACAAGTCATTATCTTAGCCAATATCAGCAGATCTGACTAGGGGTAAACAACTGGTCTATTAGGCTTACAGTACCTATGGAGTGAGATCTGGACCACCTAGAAACCCTTCAAAGAAGGAAAAAGCTGCACCTGTTGGCTCATCTGTAAATGACAGGAAGATATTTCAAACTGTTATAGGCAACTTAGGTGGTTACAAATATAATGCAATGCACGTTAACGGTTAATGAAAGGTCAATGTAAAACATGGAAGTAAAAGCTATTTTAATTCTTGCAGGTTTATACCCGGGTAAGATGGCTGCCATACGGTTCAATCCCAAAATGGCATTTCATTATGACGTGTCACCTCTAATAGTTTAGCTCTATGCTTTGGCACACCCTTGACATGTAAATAAGGTACTGTAGAAGTGTACCTGCCTGGTAGTATTCCTGGTTTTAAATAAGTTATATGTTTACATCATATATACCACATAGGATCTGAGTTTAAATGATAAAATATACAGATGTGAACACTTGTCCTTCAGACACAAAAGCCTGTAGTAGCTAACTTTTCACTGACCACCACCAACAAAATAAAAGGATGGGGTTTTCAAAGACTAGCTAGACGTCCACACTGGATGTTTTTTCGTCTCTTTCCTCGTGACATTTGATCTTCACGAAGATATTCATAGTATTCCATCACAAACAAATGGCAGGTGATTTATCATTAAATCAAATGACAATCGTGGCTGAACGAGCTGTGACATTTGCGCCATATTGTATGAGAACGCATCATGAGAATACTATTAATAGAAGTACACGCACGCATACCTGATCTAGAACCCGCCCCCAACCCTTAGTGCAGTTGTTTCAATGCTCTCTCTCTCTCTCTCTCTCTAGACATGTTTATTTCTCGAGCTTCCATGGCTACACGCCGGGTACTTGCTGCTGCATCACATGAAAGCCACGGGGGAGGAGGTCAGTGTCTTCATGTCTTCCCATCATGTATAACCTACTTGACTACCTGACTGCCTCCTACCTCCTACCTGACTGCCTCCTACCTCCTACAGTGTTCACCACGGTGGTGTAGTGGTTAACACTGTCGCCTCACACATGGGATGGGATGGGAAGTGCTACCTGACTGCTACCTGACTGCCTCCTACTTGACTACCTCCTACCTGACTGCCTACTACCTGACTACCTCCATGTTGAGATTGTATACCTGACAGGCTTAACAGGTGTGTGTAGGAGGTTGACACATTTGCGTGATGTTGGTGCTCTGTCATAGGCTACCATTCTGTTTTAAATTATAATGTTCCTGCAGTAATTTGAATGACTGGCAATGCATTCGGGTCCACAAAAAGAAACTTAGATCCCATGATGGTAGGTTCAGTGCCCTTTGTTTCAGTCTTAGTCCATTATTCTCATAGTGCAGTTATTTAGGCTCCATTGGTACTTTGTTTACTTCCTTCAGTAAGTAGAAAGGAACTAAACTCAAATTTCCTTTTACCATATCAGTGTGGGGTATAATCATACATTCATGACGAGTTTGATCTGCAGATGGAAGATGCACTATTTGGTGTTTTACATTGTAAATATAGATCTATATAGATCTATATCTCTATCTATTAGTCCTTGTATCAAGAGCTCAAGTCAATCAACTACTGGATCACTGATTGGGGCTTCAATGCAATGCAGATGGGGAGGTCCCAGCTACAATCGGAGTTTGTAACATTAATCATCGATCAAAAGGTTAAATGAAATATTTGGGGAGAGAGGAGCAACTCAAGTGTCGTCATGTCTCCACAGCAAGGACCTGGAAGATCCTGTCGTTTATTTTGGCGCTTCCAGCTGTTGCCGTCTGCATGGCCAACGTCTACCTGAAGATGCAACACCACAGTCATGAACAACCAGAGTTTATCAAATACTCACACCTGCAATTCCGCACCAAGGTGAGAGTATGTTGCCATACTGGGATGTAAAAACGTAATAATAAACTTTTTGTATAGCACCTTCATACTAGAATTGCAGCCCAAACTATTGGCTTATTTTCAAATATTGGCTGAATTTACAATGCTATATGGTCCTTTACTTGACGTTGTGTTCGTATTACCCTGACTCCACACATTGGTTAACCTGATGTTGTGTTTTATGAGGTATCCTTTTGTTTTCATGTGATGTCATAATTGACCTTCTGCAGCTGCCATTTTGTGTCCAGTGTAACGACATTTGGGACACAAGATGGTGCTCATAAACTCTCTTACTAACGAGTCATTTTCTCTCAACAGAGATTTCCCTGGGGAGATGGAAACCATTCTCTCTTCCATAACCCCCATTACAACGCTCTACCGGGCGGCTATGAGAGCACCCAGGAGGACCACTGAGGGGCTTCACAGCAACGACCGCTACATGGCTCAACTGCTCTGACCCAGGGTCCACGCAGCACCGTGCAGTGCACCTAGACGGATGTGAATAAAAACATGTTCTCCTGCATTATGACTTCAATTGTTTATTAAACTCTTTCGATTTGTGTAATAGTATAGGCTACTCCAGATCACACATGATGCATACCTAAAAGGAAAGAAAACAAGGAACCAAGGGATGCTTGAACATATTTATTCAGGAGCATAGATTTAATAGGACAAGTGAAATTTGGCTAATATATCTCTATCCACACTATCCCAATCTCAGCAACTCCTTATCTCTATATGTACAAGATACACAACATGGCACCTACACTAACCCTGATACTCTAAATTAATGACATTTATCAAATGCATTGACCGTATTCACACGGTGGCCATTGTGCTCTAATAAATGGTGCATTTATATAACCCTTATCCAAAGCGCTTTACAATTTTGTTCCTCACATTCCCACACCGATGGCGGAGGCAACCATGCACGGTGCCAACATGCTCATCAGTAGCAATTGGGGGTTAAGTGTCTTGGTCAAGGACACTTCGACGCGCTGCCCGGGAGGAGCGGGAATCAAACCAGGAACCTCCGGATTACCAGACGACTGCTCTACCTCCCGAGCTACTGTCTCCCCCAATGTTATGTCATGCTCAGGTTAGGATTCCTTTCCACCCTGTTCTCACGACGGAACACTTGTGCCAGTCATGCTCGGGTTGGGATTCCTTTCTGAGCAGAGAACTGAGCATGACCTACATGAAGTACAAAAGGGCCACCGTGTGAATATGGTTAATTGAGTACATTCTAGGGCTGACCTTCGAATATTTTTGAGAATTCGAAGCTTCAGGGCCGAGATTAGATTTTAATTCGAAGCTTCGAGGAAAAAAATAAGTTTAAATTTTTTTTTAGTGTTGTGGGAGCATTGCTTGTTGTAGTTAACACATTGTGCGCCAAAAATTGTGCGTTATGCGCCAACAACGAATAAACACGTTTTTGGGATCAATATTTCATTTTTTTGCCATGGCATTCATAATTCATCCAGCCTCCCTCCGGGACTGCAGCTGCACCCTGTCTGATATTGCAACGCCTCAATACCGCCGCCTGGTGGATGTCGGGCGAGTTACACTCCAAGCCAAACCGGAAGTGGCGCTCGGTGCATCGAGGAAATTCCTCCGGCAGTAATATCTTGTAACGTGGGTCTAGATACACACTCGAGTGCATGGGATCGCTTTCGAAACGCAATAATCAATATGATTTCGGCGTTTATTGCGTCATACAAACGGGAAATGGATCTAGCAGATCAACGTCAAATAATTGGAATATTTTTCCTCCAGTCTCATCGGCGAACGGTAAGAGGAATATAACGTTATTTTCAGCCCGATTGTTTATTCATTTCACGGCAATCCATCTGATCAACATATCAACCCATACTAAATAAAGCCGTTACTGACTATCAAGGAATTATAAACGACCCCCCCCCCTTTCCTTCACGCATGATGAAGCATAATGTATACCGATCATATATATTTGAATTTTTAAATATAGCGTGTATAGGAAAGAAACTGCAATCGATAATCTATCATATGAGTCAGGGCCTATAACTTGCGTTTTAGGAATTACTGCAGAAAACCTTAAAAACATACTTATATTCTCGACGGTATTAACACTTTGAATGCCACGGACACGTTGTCATTAGTTCATGCCGCCAGTTGAATGCCAGCAACGCTATATAGCGTTTGTTTGTCGTATTTTTTTTTATTAGCGATTTGAATTCATATTTCATCAATGGAGCCTCACACTAATGTTGCACTCTCTCTGAGCTTCATTAAATCGCTTATATAGCGTGCATAAGTATACTATCGATAATCTAGCGTTTATTTGAAAACGATTCATAAATAGGCCGAAAAATGACAACGTTTTTTGTATGCCAGAATATTCCAGTAAAGGGCGATTATCACAGAATCTATATATTTTCCTGAAAAACGAGGGCTTTTCAAAATGCTATAAAACGGAAATGAACCGATTAGAAAAACAATCCGTTTCGACAATGTTGACTGCAAACAAGTCATTGATAAACGACGGGCAGATTAGACACATAATTTAAGACAGAGATTATGCGTTCACAACGCTATCATTGAAGTGGGTGGCGGCATTCAACCACGTTTTACCATGTTAACAAGTGGCAACAAGTGTTAACACAACAATGTATGAATGAAAAAATATAACGTTCCCACATCCAGAACGATAGATACCCGATGTTAAATGGGCCATAGTAATGTCGATATAGCTATAATATTTAAAAAGTTATAGCCCTGGCAAGGCACTCGCCACCAACACAGGAGACGCTGGGTTCGAGCCCAGCTCTCGGCGTTGCTACCAGCTTGGCTGGTCGTTCATACTAACACAATTGGCAGTGTTAGGGGTAGGAAAGCTGGTGGGTGGGTCCTGGTCGTTGTAAACAGCGACTCCTACAGTTCGGTCGGGGCGCCTGCTCAGCGAGGAAAGGATCTAAGGGGGTAATGTGATCCTTCCACACGTTACACCCTCTCAGTGAGAGTCCGCGCTGCCAGGTGAAAAGAAGCGGTTGATTGGCTACACATGTGTCGGAGGAAGCATGTGATAGCCTCCACTCTCCCAGACCAACTGTAGGGGGTAGGTGCGCAGCGACCAGGAAGGGGATTGGGAATTTGCATAACGACGAAAGAAAAACGGAGGAAAAAGGAGGGGGAAAAAGATCCAAAAATAAAATAAAATAAAATAATATTATAGCCCTGCAAAGAAGGTAAACATCTCCATAGGGTTACAGCACTGGCATACTGGGCATAAGGATGGGCATACTGCGTGGCAGACAATGTGTTAAAGAGAGGCAGAGTTGTTTTTGCAAAAAAATAATAAGTATTATTTTAATTTTTTATCGAATTTCATTTTCATATTCGAATCCCATGCCCATCGAACGAAGCTTCGAAGTATTTAAGACAGCCCTAGTACATTCAATTAAGTTGCTTTCCAAATGAAAACAAGAACATAAACAAATCAAACTTTACAAATGTCACAATATTTCATGGAGCCAATATCAATAAATTATAATAATGTTATTTTCTCATGAAGCCAGGACTGACCAAATAGCTTATATCAATTTACATTGCAGCTAGACTCTGAATATAAATGTATGCTTCCAAACTATGAAAATAAATCAAAGCAGAGTTCAATTCTGTAAACAATGCTTGAATATAAATGTTTCATTTGAAACATTCACCCCCCCCCCCCCCCCCCCCCCCCCAAAAGAAAAAAAATGCTTGATTCCAGGTAATATCTTGTTAACCTCCATTTGTACTCTTAACGAGAAATCATGATTATGGCAACTTCTCCGAAAGCTAAATCGCATTATCCACCACCAGCCCCAAAGTCTCCTTTCGCATCATTTCTGTTTCCTCTCCCTTTTTATGCCACCGATAAAAGCTTTCCCTCAGCTCAGCACTAGTGTGGCCAGACTCACGAGGTCGCGTCTCAAGGTGTCTAAACATTTTGTGTCCCCTCTAGTATGTGTCCAGTGTAACGACATTTGGGACACAAGATGGTGCTCATAAACTCTCTTACTAACGAGTACTTTTCTCTCAACAGAGATTTCCCTGGGGAGATGGAAACCATTCTCTCTTCCATAACCCCCATTACAACGCTCTACCGGGCGGCTATGAGAGCACCCAGGAGGACCACTGAGGGGCTTCACAGCAACGACTGCTACATGGCTAAACTGCTCTGACCCAGGGTCCACGCAGCACCGTGCAGTGCACCTAGACGGATGTGAATAAAAACATGTTCTCCTGCATTATGACTTCATTTGTTTATTAAACTCTTTCGATTTGTGTAATAGTATAGGCTACTCCAGATCACACATGATGCATACCTAAAAGGAAAGAAAACAAGAAGGAACCAAGGGATGCTTGAACATATTTATTCAGGAGCATAGATTTAATAGGACAAGTGAAATTTGGCTAATATATCTCTATCCACACTATCCCAATCTCAGCAACTCCTTATCTCTATATGTACAAGATACACAACATGGCACCTACACTAACCCTGATACTCCAAATTAATGACACTTATCAAATGCATTGACCGTATTCACACGGTGGCCATTGTGCTCTAATAAATGGTGCATTTATATAACCCTTATCCAAAGCGCTTTACAATTTTGTTCCTCACATTCCCACACCGATGGCGGAGGCAACCATGCATGGTGCCAACATGCTCATCAGGAGCAATTGGGGGTTAAGTGTCTTGGTCAAGGACACTTCGACGCGCTGCCCGGGAGGAGCGGGAATCAAACCAGGAACCTCCGGATTACCAGACGACTGCTCTACCTCCCGAGCTACTGTCACCCCCAATGTTATGTCATGCTCAGGTTAGGATTCCTTTCCACCCTGTTCTCACGACGGAACACTTGTGCCAGTCATGCTCGGGTTGGGATTCCTTTCTGAGCAGAGAACTGAGCATGACCTACATGAAGTACAAAAGGGCCACCGTGTGAATATGGTTAATTGAGTACATTCTAGGGCTGACCTTCGAATTTTTTTGGGAATTCGAAGCTTCAGGGCCGAGATTAGATTTTAATTCGAAGCTTCGAGGAAAAAAATAAGTTTAAATTTGTTTTAGTGTTGTGGGAGCATTGCTTGTTGTAGTTAACACATTGTGCGCCAAAAACATTATTGGCCGCCATGCGTTATGGGCCAACAACGAATAAACACGTTTTTGGAATCAATATTTCAATTTTTTGCCATGGCATTCATAATTCATCCAGCCTCCCTCCGGGACTGCAGCTGCACCCTGTCTGATATTGCAACGCCTCAATATCGCCGCCTGGTGGATGTCGGGCGAGTTACACTCCAAGCCAAACCGGAAGTGGCGCTCGGTGCATCGAGGAAATTCCTCCGGCAGTAATATCTTGTAACGTGGGTCTAGATACACACTCGAGTGCATGGGATCGCTTTCGAAACGCAATAATCAATATGATTTCGGCGTTTATTGCGTCATACAAACGGGAAATGGATCTAGCAGATCAACGTCAAATAATTGGAATATTTTTCCTCCAGTCTCATCGGCGAACGGTAAGAGGAATATAACGTTATTTTCAGCCCGATTGTTTATTCATTTCACGGCAATCCATCTGATCAACATATCAACCCATACTAAATAAAGCCGTTACTGACGATCAAGGAATTATAAACGACCCCCCCCCCCTTTCCTTCACGCATGATGAAGCATAATGTATACCGATCATATATATTTGAATTTTTTAATATAGCATGTATAGGAAAGAAACGGCAATCGATAATCTATCATATGTGTCAGGGCCTATAACTTGCGTTTTAGGAATTACTGCAGAAAACCTTAAAAACATACTTATATTCTCGACGGTATTAACACTTTGAGTGCCACGGACACGTTGTCATTAGTTCATGCCGCCAGTTGAATGCCAGCAACGCTATATAGCGTTTGTTTGTCGTATTTTTTTTTATTAGCGATTTGAATTCATATTTCATCAATGGAGCCTCACGCTAATGTTGCACGCTCTCTGAGCTTCATTAAATCGCTTATATAGCGTGCATAAGTATACTATCGATAATCTAGCGTTTATTTGAAAACGATTCATAAATAGGCCAAAAAATGACAACGTTTTTTGTATGCCAGAATATTCCAGTAAAGGGCGATTATCACAGAATCTATATATTTTCCTGAAAAACGAGGGCTTTTCAAAATGCTATGAAACGGAAATGAACCGATGAAAAAACAATCCGTTTCGACAATGTTGACTGCAAACAAGTCATTGATAAACGACGGGCAGATTAGACACATAGCCATAATTTAAGACAGAGATTATGCGTTCACAACGCTATCATTGAAGTGGGTGGCGGCATTCAACCACGTTTTACCATGTTAACAAGTGGCAACCAAAGTGTTAACACAACAATGTATGAATGAAAAAATATAACGTTCCCACATCCAGAACGATAGATACCCGATGTTAAATGGGCCATAGTAATGTCGATATAGCTATAATATTTAAAAAGTTATAGCCCTGACAAGGCACTCGCCACCAACACAGGAGACGCTGGGTTCGAGCCCAGCTCTCGGCGTTGCTACCAGCTTGGCTGGTCGTTCATACTAACACAATTGGCAGTGTTAGGGGTAGGAAAGCTGGTGGGTGGGTCCTGGTCGTTGTAAACAGCGACTCCTACAGTTCGGTCGGGGCGCCTGCTCAGCGAGGAAAGGATCTAAGGGGGGTAGTGTGATCCTTCCACACGTTACACCCTCTCAGTGAGAGTCCGCGCTGCCAGGTGAAAAGAAGCGGTTGATTGGCTACACATGTGTCGGAGGAAGCATGTGATAGCCTCCACTCTCCCAGACCAACTGTAGGGGGTAGGTGCGCAGCGACCAGGAAGGGGATTGGGAATTTGCATAACGACTAAAAACAGAGGAAAAAGGAGGGGGAAAAAGATCCAAAAATAAAATAAAATAAAATAATATTATAGCCCTGCAAAGAAGGTAAACATCTCCATAGGGTTACAGCACTGGCATACTGGGCATAAGGATGGGCATACTGCGTGGCAGACAATGTGTTAAAGAGAGGCAGAGTTGTTTTTGCAAAAAAATAATAAGTATTATTATTTTTTATCGAATTTCATTTTCATATTTGAATCCCATGCCCATCGAACGAAGCTTCGAAGTATTTAAGACAGCCCTAGTACATTCAATTAAGTTGCTTTCCAAATGAAAACAAGAACATAAACAAATCAAACTTTACAAATGTCACAATATTTCATGGAGCCAATATCAATAAATTATAATAATGTTATTTTCTCATGAAGCCAGGACTGACCAAATAGCTTATATCAATTTACATGGCAGCTAGACTCTGAATATAAATGTATGCTTCCAAACTATGAAAATAAATCAAAGCAGAGTTCAATTCTGTAAACAATGCTTGAATATAAATGTTTCATTTGAAACATTCACCCCCCCCCCCCCCCCCCCCCCAAAAAAAGAAAAAAACAGCTTGATTCCAGGTAATATCTTGTTAACCTTCATTTGTACTCCGAGAAATCATGATTATGGCAACTTCTCCGAAAGCTAAATCGCATTATCCACCACCAGCCCCAAAGTCTCCTTTCGCATCATTTCTGTTTCCTCTCCCTTTTTATGCCACCGATAAAAGCTTTCCCTCAGCTCAGCACTAGTGTGGCCAGACTCAGGAGGTCGCGTCTCAAGGTGTCTAAACAGTCTGCCTCTCTGGCCAGTCTGCGCAGACAGTCCCCAGCGGAGGAGGAAGGGGGGCGAGGGGCCCCGGGAGACTCCTGAGATCCTAGCAGGAGAGACAGACAGGCCTTGCCCAGCCCTGGGTAGCTGTACCGCTGGGAGAACCAGTACACCTGGGGGAGGAGGGAAGAAAGGGCCCACCCTCCAGGAGCTGTCGCTTCCGTGCCGTCCAAACCGTGCCGTGAGCCAGGTTTCACTGAGGTCTTCGATGTCACCCTGGCCTCTTCGGGATGGAATGACTTGTCCATCATTGACACACAGCTCGGCCTTGAAACTGGGGTTGTTTTTAAGTCCGATGTTGAATGAACCGCCTTGCTGGCCCTTCGGACTGGTCCAGAGGCGGGGGGCCGCTTTTTGACGTCCGCTTGACGAGGGGTACCGGATCCAGGAGCGTGTCGTTTCTCCGTCTCTCCCGATACGGATTCCGCCTCCACACCGCTCAGCTCCAGACCGGACGTGCGCTTTGCCAGGCATTCGTCGGCAGACTCCCCCTCGAGGCCTCCGTGATCCGCTTTGTCCTCCGCGAGAGCAGACGCGGGCGGACCGGTGGTCTTTGTGGAACAGGACAGGAGCAGAGACACGCACAGGTCCTCCGCCTCCTCCTGCAGTTCGGTCACCAGGAACCTGCACGCTCCGATCATCATCTCGCCCAAAGGCGTCTTCTGGAAAGCCGGACCCTCCGCCGCGTGTTCTCCCGTCTCCCCCCAGCGGACATGCAATCCTTCCAGGGCCAGCGATTCCAAAAGCCGACACCGTCCCCCGACCTGGCCGTCTCCGTCGTGTTTCTTTGCGTCTGCCGTGTCTTTTGTCAGGCGACAGCCATGCAGGTAGTGCAGTACGGGCAGTAGCATGCCTTTGCTAACCTCCTTGATGGCAATGGCCTCTCCGGTGCTTCTCTGGGCCTCTCCGAAGCCGCTCCCCAGCAGGGCCCTGAAGTACTCGGATCCCGCCGCGTCCGTCCCCTCCACCCCGGCCAGGGCATCTCTGTTGGCCGACACCTGGGTCCCGTCATCCAGCCGGAAATGGAGGTCAAAGGCAGAGTCACTGTAAGGACAAAGGTCAGCTAGGCGAGGCCTTTTTAAGGGCGGGGGAGAACTTCTACTCGCTTGATCGAATGACAGTGTTTTGACTGAGCTAAGTGTCCTGAGGCGGCTTTTGGCCAGCTCCGTTTTGAAGCCGCCCATCAGGCTGGACAGGCATCCAATCAGGAGAGAGAAGTACAATGAATAGAGCTGGGGGGCGGGGACTATTTGTGGTGAGTTAAACCAATCGGAAAGGAGCCTTCTGAATTCACTAGTATGGCCATCCTCGTTGTCATCTTCGTCACAGCCCAGAGGCTGAAGAGCCAAGAGTAGACCACCACTGTCGAGGAGAAGTTTCTTCAAGAGAGCCTTGTTACTGTGGATAAAGCAAGAGGCGAGGTTAAGCATCCATGTATTGAACTACTCCAACTACTCACTACTCCAAATCATCAGCAGTATGTTGAATATATAGTAAATTAATTTGAATTCATATGAATTCAACAATGCTACATTTCTGCATACCATATTAACACAGTGGAGTTGGAGTTATCTCGTTATTGCCTGCCAATCGAATAGCGCCAACAACGAGGAAACTCGTTTTTTATGATCGTTATTTCCTTTATTCACTATTGGCATTCATAATTCATCCAGGAAGGCTCCGGGAGCCAGCTGGACCCTGTCTGATATTGCAATGCCTCAATACCGCCGCCTGGTGGATTTCGGGCGAGTTACACTCCACTCTAAACCGGAAGTGGCGCTCGGTGCATCGGGGGAAAAGCTCCGGCAGAGATATCTTGTAACGTGGATCAATATACACACCTCAAGTGCATTGGATCGCTTTCGAGACACAAGAATCAATATGCTTTCGGCGTTTATTGCGTCATACAAACGGAAAATGGATCTAGCAGATTGACGTCAAATAATTGGAATTTTTTTTCTCCAGACGCATCGGCCACAGGTAAGAGGAATTTCCAACTCGATTGTCCATTTATTTCATTGCAATCTATCCGATCAACGTATGGTGTCTTACTAAAGAAAGCCGTTAGTGACAATCAAGGAATCATAAACGACCCGCCCCCCCCTTTCCTTCACGCATGGAGCATAATGTATAGCGATCATATGCATTTGGATTTTTTTAATATAGCGTGTATAGGGACGAAACGCCAATCGATTATGTGTAATACGCGTCGGGGCCTATAACGCGCGTTCTAGGAATTACTGTTATACAGTCTAAAAACATACTTATATTCTCGACGGTACTAACACGACAATGTATGAATGGTAAAATATAACGTTCCCACATCCGGAACGATAGATACCTGATGTTGAATGGGCCATAGTAATGTCGATATAGCTATAATATTTAAAAAGTTATAGCCCTGCAAAGAAGGTGAGCCACTCCATAGGGTTACAGCACTGGCAGAGAGTGGTATAAGATGGGCATACTGCATGGCGCAGAATGTGTTAACACACAGCAGGGCATAAACCTGAGATTATTACCGAACATACATTCATAAGTAACCTTGGGCGACCCTTTTTCTCACCTGTTGACCAGGGGCAGAGACAGAGCACAGTTGAGCTTGTCCACCTCTGAGCCCGACAGCATCACGTGGGTCAGAACCCCCGAGCCGAACCAAGACTCGCTCTGGACACGCAGGTTGTTCAGAAGAGCGAGGCCTACGGAGACAAACACACGGAACATAACTATAAACAGCTCTTGTACGCAGTGTTGTAGTAATGGAGTCCAGGACTGATTTTCAGGACTCGAGTCGTGACTCGACTTGGACTCGAGCATCGACTGCATTCTGACTCGGAAGGTGCAGATGAGGACTCGTTAATTGATAAATACAGTTTTTTTGTAATAGGCCCTAATCATTTGGCATACAATATTGATGGCAAGTGCATTTGTTTGGCTATTGTGTCACAAAGTAAATAAACTCCCTTTGAAATGGTGACCGCTGTGTCATTTATGTTTAATGTAGACCTTTTTTTATTAGTATGTCAGCTCTTTTGACTGCCAGAGTGGAGTGGACTCAACCTTGATGACTTGGACTCGGACTAGGGTAATGGTGACTCGACTCAAGCTCTTCTTTGGTGACTTGGACTCGGACTCGAACACTGGGGACTCGAGACTCGACCTCGAGATTTAGTGACTCGACTACAACACTGCTTGTACGCGATAAGAAAATCCACCCGGACACACGACGAAACATTTCTCACCAAGCTGCTCCACTTTGGCTTTGACGCGGTCGGTCTGCCTCTCCCCTCTCTCGGGCCCTCCTCCTCCTCTCTGGCAGAGGCGCTGGCGGATCAGCGCCACCGAGCCGGTTCTGACCAGCGCCTGCAGACAGTTGGGGTTGCAGCTGAGGCGACACAGCATGCGGAAGCACCGGCCGCTGGGGTCGCGGTGCTGCGTGAGGTAGAACAGCAGGCCGGACATGACGCCCTGGTTGACCAGCGCCGTGCTGGGGTCGGTGGAGTGAGAGAAGCGCGAGAGCAGCAGCAGGACTGGAGACTCGGGCAACCAGGGCTCCGGGTGGTAGGGGTGGTAGTAGGGCATCGCTCGGGGCAACGAGGGAGGGGCGTCGAGGGTGATCTTTGTCAGGCGAGCCGCCGGGTGAACCCGCGGGCGTTTCCTTTGCGGGGAGGAGAACTTGGACGGGGAGACGGGGACTTGGGGCAAGTTAGCGGGGGAGGAGAGATACGAGGGGGAGTTGAGCTGGATTTGAGGCACGGGAGTGGAGGATGACGGCTGGGGGGTGGAGGCAGAGGAGGGTTGGGGGGTGGAGGTAGAGGAGGTCTGGGGGGTGGAGGCAAAGGGTTTGGGGGTGGAGGTAGAGAAGGGTTTGGGGGTGGAGGTAGAGGAGGGCGGGGGGGTGGAGGCAGAGGAGGGCTGTGGGGTGAAGGTAGAGGAGGTCTGGGGGGTGGAGGCAGAGGGTTTGGGGGTGGAGGTAGAGGAGGGCTGGGGGGTGGAGGCTGAGGAGGGTTGGGGGGTGGAGGTAGAGGAGGGCTGGGGGGTGGAGGCAGAGGAGGGCTGTGGGGTGAAGGCTGAGGAGGGTTGGGGGGTGGAGGTAGAGGAGGTCTGGGGGGTGGAGGCAGAGGCATGTGGGGTGAAGGCAGAGGAGGGTTGGGGGGTGGAGGCAGAGGAGGTCTGGGGGGTGGAGGCAGAGGCATGTGGGGTGAAGGCAGAGGAGGGTTGGGGGGTGGAGGCAGAGGAGGTCTGGGGGGTGGAGGTAGACGGAGCAGTGGTTCTCCGGGGAGGTGACAGTTGGGGCTGTGCTGGGGAGGACACAGGTGCGGGCGGAGCCACCTGCTTGGGAGTGGAGGAGGGGAGAGGATGGGAAGGAGAAGGACATGTGACGGAGTTGGTATCGGCATTTGGGGAGGGGGGGAGGAGGGGAGATGAAGACGGTGGGATCTGAAGACTTCCCAATTCCCCTTCAACTCCGCCTGGGGAATCCAGCAGCTCTCCCTCGGATGAGATCAAGCCCTCGGACACCAACCAAGACCTGGAGAAAGAGCATTTGAAAAATTAAAACAGATTTAGATAATAATAATAACCAAATTATATACAATATAAATAGATGAAACAAGTTGTTTTTGTTCACCTACCTCAGACTTAGGAAGCTGGATGACCCGAGGCCCTGCTCCTTACCCCCGTCCTCCTTCCTGCTCCCCTCAGGCGGTGGGAAGTCAAAGGAGTCATAACCAGAGAAGGGCAGGACCTCTGAGGCGGACATGTTGGAGGTGACGCTCACATCCATCCTCTCTGCAGAAGGCTCCTCCCCTTTAGCAAGCTCAACTAATCTGGCAACAAGTAAAGGAACCAGCCCCAACTCCTGCAGCTGTTCCAGAGCAGATTCGTCGTAAACAAAGTCAACGCAGGCCAGAATGGCTAGTCGGGAGAGAGGGTGACTCTGGTGGGCAGACAGGAAGCCAATCAGCACCTCTAGTCCACCGCTCTCTTTCACCTTGGCACGGTTCACTGCTTCTTTGCAGCACAAGCAAAGAGCCTTGAGGAACACCCCAGACTTCAGAGGGTCCCGTTTGACCTCTTCCGTGAACTTCTGAATGACCCCCAGTGACCCCACGAAAGGTCGCAGGCAGCCTTGAGCGCACATGTTCGCCAGGGTTTTCAGTGCCAACTCCTCAAAAGGTTTGCCAGATTCCCCTGACGCCATGACGCCAAGTTGAGCGAGAACCCCAGAGCGGGAGACCTCCCTGGCGCATTCTAGCCCACAGCCGCGGCTCAGCTCGTGGAGGGTCTTGAGGGCCGCTCGCCTCAGCGCCTGGGGGTATTCTGGAGCAATGAGTGGGGCTAGAGCGGTCAGGGTGCCCTGGACAAGCAGCGACAGGCGGTTGGAAGGCGTATCCGCTAGGTAGAGGAGAGCGCGAGCAGCTGACTGAGCACACTCCATTTTAGGACAGGGGGCTTGGTTGGGAGCAGCTGTCGGGGAGGACGGGGCAGAGGACAGCGAGACGCATAGGAGAAGAAGGGGTACACCACCTGTGCGAAAGAGACGGAGAAGGAACTAATTGAGATCATGGGAAAATGACGGTGTTATCCACGTGTTACAAACAACAACATACGTCTTTTAAAGATATTTTACACAGGGTATCTGCAGGTTTCAATAAGATCCTTTTAATACCACTTAGAGATAAATGTAATAACAATTTCACGACCATATTAGCTAAAAAAAAACGAAAGAAAACAGAGCAACACTGAACTGGGGGCTGCACTTGTGCGCCAATTTTTATTCTTGCGCATTCCATACAAGCCTTCGCCAGAAGCCCCCTGTAGCCCCTCAAAAAACGAATGGAATACAAAGATATTTCATATATTTCATATTGTTTCATCTTCCGACAGCCGGGCTGGGCTGCCCCCCCCCCCCCCCCCCCCCCAAAGAATGTAATACCTGTGCAAATTAAATGTAAGACTTTTTAATACCTTCTAAGGCCTTAAATTGAGAATTAAGAATGTAATACTTTTTAATACCCTGCAGATACCCTGTTATAGTAAATCAACTACTAGCCCAACTGTCCACGGAGGAAGAAGTAGACATACCAGCCGAGTGGATGAGGGCTGCACTCTGTGGATCCATGGACAAGTTCCCCAAAGCACGGGCTGCTCTGTTCTGGACCGTCTCCATGGCGACGTTCCTCTTCAAGATGTCCACTGAGAAAAGCATGGAAAATGTCAGAGGTTACTTGTTTGTGGTTTATAAAATAAAGTATGAATAAGTTTATGAATTTAATGTCTTGAAAATATATAAATGTGTTTAAAATGTCTTAAATTTTATTAATTACATCATTACGCTTACTCCACAATTAAAAGGGACGCTTCACAAAAACAACAACAATTATGCGGATTTATTTTGCACATAATCTCACACACATCCAAAAACCACATTAATTTAGTTAGACAGTTATTGAGTGCAAATTAGTTTGAATGTGTTGTGTTGTGTTAATTACAGCTCAATGAAATTATAAGGTAGCAGTCCCTATAAGACGAGGTATTGCTATTTTTTCATCTACAGTACATACAGTCATGGTGCTGTAAATAACACAACAATAGGATTCATTGTCCCAGATGACATCATTGGTGGCCACTCATTTACTCTCAATAACTGTCAAACTAATTGAATGTGTGCAAAACTGTTTACTGTTTGCACTACAATTCATACCTCATTGCTCCTTACCCTAAGTTGTACCTCATCCCATTTCTGCATTGTACTGTATACTGTATTGTATTGTAACTCAGTTACTAATTTTTTTCCTACTCTGTATTGTATATATGTATTGAACACTTTTGTTTACACTTTGTTTACGTCCTTGACTTTCTATTTTATACTTTATCTATTTTTATCTAGCACACTCTCAGGAGCATAACGGAAAAAAGCATTTCATATAAAAGTATTCTGTATTTTTGTATGACAACTAATAAAGAAACTTGTTTAAACTTGTTTAAGTACTTGGATGTGTGTGAGATTGTGTGCAAAATAAATCAGCATTGTTTTTTTGGTGTGCCGCTTTAATATTGTCTACTTACCCACAACAGTTATCCCACCAAGCTTGCGAACCTAAAAAAAAAAGAAAAGAAAAAATGGTAAATGGTTAAAAAAAAGAAGGTAAATGGTGCATTTTATATAGCTCTTTTATTCAAAGCGCTTTACAATTTTGTTCCTCACATTCACACACCGACGGCGGAGACGACCATGCAAGGTGCCAACCTGCTCATCGGGAGCAATTAGGGGTTAGGTGTCTTGCTCAAAGACACACTGACAAGCTGCCCGGGAAGAGCGGGAATCGAACCGGGAACCTTCTCATTACCAGACGACCGGTCTACCTCCTGAGCCACTGTCGCCCCCCAGCAGGCAATCATTATTGTTAATGACTGAAGGAAGAGTGCCATCACTCCGGAGGTGTGGGCCGCCCTCCTCTCTCCTCTCTCCTCACCTCGATGCGTGTCTCTAGCTCCGTGCAGCAGTTGGCCAGGATGCTGAGCGCCAGGTCCAGGATCTTCCTGGGACACTCTGGGTACTTCAGCAGGTCTAGCAGGAGCTTCGGTCCACCTCGAGTTCGGAATCGGGCGATTCCTGTGCTGCCGCCCTTGACGTGCTGCGTCCGGATGGCCACCAGCGCTCGCCACTGTGAAGCTTTTCTCCTCTTGTCCATCTCTCCGCCGCCATCTGCAGTGTTTCCCATACAGAGATGTATTTGTGGCTGTCCCACCCCTCGATATCCGATAAGACCCACCTCAATAATAATTTCCAGGTGTGATTACGGTACTTACTACTAGCTCCCTACACATAACTTGAATACTGTACGAGTATGAGTTCAACAGTAGGATATGGCTCTCCCTCTCCAGTTAGGGTACCGTATGTATACTGCACCTGTGTATACTGTATACTTTACTTACTCATAGTATATATTCAGATTCAAAGTGTTATTGACCATATTTATTTATTGTAATGTATAATATCACCAATAAGGGCATACAGACCCTCATCTGCACCTTTGAACACACTGCTTACTTGCATGTGCATATTCAGAGTTAATTATATTGTTTACACTGCCTATTTATTTCCTACTGTAATTTTATTGCCTGCATTTCTTCATAATTATATCTTATGTCCATACCGTACTGTACCCGCCCCCTCCCTCCCCCATGCTGCTATATATATATATATATATATATATATATATATATATCTATATCTATATAATATCTTATCTCTCATCTTATCCTCAATGGAGCTCCTCATCTACTTTGTAGCAACTTCTATATAGTTGCTCCATGGTCGCTATAAACTTGCTTTGTCGATGGTTGTTGTTGGGTGTTCAATTTGTGATTAATCGTTTTTCACAATGCTATTCTGATGACATCACACCCCATGTACAGGCATGCATGACAGACTTTAAATATCGAATCAGAAAAGTGTGTCGATAATGGGTGGCATTCTACTAAAAACGTTTCTAATTTGAGAGCTCAGGTCTGCCGTGCGTGCCTGTATGTGGGGTGCAACTGCACCGGTTAGCTTGTATCAGCGTAGCATTGTCCCATAATAGTTGAAAAACTAGATTATTAACCGCAAATTTAAATTCAAAACATATGACCACCTGCCCATCAGAAGGTCTCGTGGAGTCAGTAGACCGAAAATAATGATTGCAGCTCTAACACTACCAGCTACCACAGTCAGACAAAGTAGTATGAGCCAGACAGCAAGTTTAGAGCGACTATGGAGCAACTATGGAAGCTGGGCCCTACGAGATGAGGAGGTCCATAGGAGCCATATCCTCCCGTTGTGTCCAGCCAGCGCTGTATGTGTGGAGTACTGTCTGGGACTGCAGTTAATTAATTGGTTGGTTTGGTTTAGTTGGTACAATTATTAGATTTTTATGCTTTTTTTCCTCCATGCTAAACGAGATACTTTCATAATTTGTAAGGGACATAACTTGTGAGGTTATAGTAACTTCTGTTGTTATCGCCTCCAGTACTTTTTGCTGTTCAATTACATGTATATGACCCTCCCCTGCCCCCTACCACCACAAATAACTTTACAACTTTAGTATTTGCAAATCTGGTATGTCATAAATGTATAGATGTAGCAGTACTGTCTATCTGTATGTCGTGTATGTCATATTATATGTTATGATGAATTGAAAATGGGGGACCCTGATGTAAACAAGACGAAAGTCTTTCTCTGGTCTGCATCCTCTTAACAATTGTATGTATTGAGCTGTACTGTACTGTACCCATTCTGCAATCTGTTAATAAAGTTTTCAATCAATCAATCAATCACACTGACCTGTGTCGACCGTGCCTTCCCTCTGGTCCTCAGGTTTGCAGAGATGAGACAAGCACCAGGTCAGTGACGCCTCCGGGGAGGAGGAGGAGGGGGAAGAGGAGGCAGAGGAGGAGGAGGAGGAAGGCACTTCTTTGGAGGGACCAGGTCGTACCTTTTTCAGGTTACCTTGCACGGGTGATTCTGCCATGATGTCACACACAGCCTGGTGGACCTCAGCTTCACTCTTTAGCTACTTCACTCTCACTACATCAACGGATGCAGGTGACATGAAGGATGACGGCAGGTTTACACTCACAACAGTACAAATCAATTCAACAGAATGTTCTCGAATTTGAGATGCGAACGTATTTAACACTCGGATGAAACTTCCTGATTTATTTCATCCGGTTTTCCCATAGTCTTCAAAAAGTAAACGACCGTCGCCTGTTAGAGAAAACGTGTTCGAACGTGAATAAATTAATTTACCGGGGGAAAAAACTACAGATACCATGAAAAATATAAATTGTACCACCTGACAACTCTCGACAGCGCTTCTGGGAGATGGAGTTCCAAAAGCCTCGATCCACTCCCTAAAATAACAGGCCTACACAGTGAGAAGGCCAAACAAATGTTATTCTGTATAATGGGGGTGCATATGCACCGTCTAATATATTTACACTCTTTACGTCGATAAATAAGATCGAATGGATTAATGTTTTGTTACCAATGGCGGAGTAAAAATGTATGAAACAAAAAGCAATCGCCTAGGTTAGCCGCTAACGCCATCTTTAGCCAAGCAACAAACAGGAGGCGGTCGGGGGAGGGGGCTCGACGTGAAGGGGTGGGTCGGTGACTTATCATGGGGGTTGTAGTGTAAACTGGACTGTCGGGTAATGGCGTGTGGCCGAGTCTTTCCTTTAGAAAACTACATATCCCGTTGACGGCGGAAAAACACGCTGTGAATGATCAGAACCGACCTGTACATGACCACCGTAACACTTCCGGTATTTTGAGCTCATGGGGGAGAGGGGGGAAGGGATCGCGTGAATTAATATTGATTAGAGCCTTGGCATAAGTGGTTGTTGTAGCTACAACTACTTACGTCAAGGCTCTAATCAACATTCATTAATTTTATGCCCTCGCACTCTTTCCCCCCTTCATCCTCCTCCCCACGGGCTCCATGTAACGCGGAAGTGCAGTGGTCTATGGGTTGTAGTTTGTTTGGCACACCCACACACGCAAACCCTCAATCGCGAGAATGCAGAGGGACTACGTTTACCAAAGTGCAAAGTGAGGTTGTTATAATCATCGTTTTACTTGATGCGGAAAAATTCATCGGTGCAACGTTGGTGTTGTTAAATTCCACGGTAGATTGGTGGATACACCGAACAAATCAAACTTGTACGTGTTGGAGTCTTATAGAATGGAAGTAATTGTGACCGAGGGTGTTGAAGTGGAAGCAAATGAAACTCTGGTGTCCAATGTGGACTGCGATAAGACAAAAGCAGGTAAATGCGTCCTTCAAGTCAGCAGATTGCATCTAATCATCGCATGCGAGGAGTGTGGCGAGGAGGTGCTCGATGAGTTCATTGTTTGTCACAGGCATGAAAGACAAATCAGTTCAAATAGTTTACGTGCCCCCCATAATAAACAATAATAATAAGTTATACTAGTTATGAAGTTAACATTGTTAGACAAAGTATTTTAAGGGGAAATATTCAGGCAATGCAGTGGTCAACAAACAACATAACTGAAGCTTTGATTGATTGATTGATTGATTGAAAAGTTTATTAACAGATTGCAGAATGGGTACAGTACAGTACAGCTCAATACATACAATTGTTAAGGGGATGCAGACCAGAGAAAGACTTTCGTCTTGTTTACATCAGGGTCCCCCATTTTCAATTCATCATTGACGTTGGTCCCTGGTATATCAAACCATTGTAAACAATACATTCATGACCTTATTTTACATTCTCTGTTGTTGCTCTGTTTTCTCCAGAATTTGTATGGAGTCTGCAGGCCACATGGCAACTTGTAAACTCCCGCCTTGAAATGGACCAAGCTTTTGACAATCCAGTGTGCAAGAAGAAGAAACTTTGGGAGATGGTTGCAGAGACGATGTACGGCAAGATGAAGGAAGCGGGGAACTGTGACTTCATCCCCAAGGCCTACGAGTGTGACCTCAAGTGGAGGAACATGCTATCTACATACAGGAAGAACGCTGAACGGGCCAAGAGGCTCGGAGTCGGATCCGTCCACTGGGAGTTCTACAAGGCCATGCACGAGGTCCTGGGCAAGAGCAGGGAGGAGATGGAAGCGCAGCGCAAGACCAAACTCGGCAGGTCCAAAATGGGCAAAGCCATAGCCAGCAAAAGGTTCACCCCAATCCTCCCCACGCCGTCTCTGACACCCGCTCCCTGCCCCTCCCGTCCCCCGCAGGACGTCCTGCAACTGTACATGGAGCTGCAGGAGAGGAAGATGAACATGTGGGCCCAGCAGAAGGCCTTGGAAGAGAGGAAGATAGAGGCCATCAACAACCTGGCCCAGGCCATCAACAACTTGACTCGAAATAATAGTACTTAACGATCAAAGGGGCGTGTGCTGAAGCAGCCAAGTGTGGGATGGTTCTTCTTTTGCTTCCACTTTTGGTTTGACTTATTTTTTATTTTATTTTTTTAAACTTTATTTTTTAGCGTTTATCGCTTTTCTGGTCAAGCATGACCGACAGAAACAGGTTGAATGGGATGTAGAGTAGGGGAAGACACTCTGAGAAAATACGGCGGGTCCGGGAATCGAACTCGTGTACCCCAGATCCGTGACGAGCACGGTTGTCCCCGACGCAGAAATAGCGCAGAGATATGCGGTGAGCTACGGGAGCTCCCCTGGTTTGACTTCTTATGGAAAGACACACTTTAAAGACACTGTACAGTGGGAAATGTTCTGTACATGTTTTGGCTTTGATATTGGTACTTTTGTAGTTTCCACTATATTGTCCAATCTTTCTCTTTTTAGAAACGAGGTTTGGGTATAGTTTGGATTGTACTATGAACCTGGAGAATTGTAAGTCACCAGAGCAAGAGAATACATATTTCCATACTATAAACTGTTCATATGTATAGACTAGTAAGCCCTTCTTTTTTTTCTTGATGTTTCGACAAGGACGAAATTACTGCCTTCATCAGCTGCACCACGTGTTATTGTGATGCTTACCGTCAGCTTGGTCTGGTAAGACAATGGCGTCCGCCGTAACCCAGACAGTATTTTCAGAACAGCACACCAGACGTGGGATAGTCGGTAGGCCCTGTCTTCAGAACAGCACACCAGACGTGGGATAGTCGGTAGGCCCCATCTACCCCTTCACTGGGCGTGCTTCGGGGATTTCAGTTGCCTTAATCTAATGCCGGTATCCGTTGCTTCCAGATGTGATCATTCTTGCCCCCTCCCAGCCATATGACCCAAGCCGACGGCACGCATCAATCACAATGACATCTGTGGCGCCTCTGATGAAGGTGGTCGATTTCACTTTTGAAACATCAATGTAAAAATAAGTCTTTTACTAGTCTATACATATGGAGTTTATAGTATTTTATTTTAAGTTAAGACTAGGTGAAGCATTTCCAATTAATATATATATTTTTCATAGAAAATGAGGTTGTTTCAACATAGGTCACAAAATATTGCAGGGAGTCAAATAACTTCACTTGGGAGCCACTTTCGGCAACTGTCAGGGAACCATGGGCAGGTTGATTTGTCACTTGTTTTTTTATTTAAATTTGTATGTGGATTACACGCTGATGGGAGGCTAACATACTGTTACTTTGTATAAAGAACCCTGCATTAACACAATCCCATTAATTGGTGCAGAGGTGATATTTATATATGAATTATTAGACATTAGATAGGACCACTTCATTAGATTAACACAGTAAATTGCAATGTTTGTTGCAAATGTACATCTTCCTTTGTCCACAAATAAAGAAACTGACTGATTTAAATCTGAAATATTTTCAGCGGCCACTCAGAAGGTTGTGCTTGCAGAAAAAAATATCCCTGGGTTGTTTTCGAATTGTCTCTAATTCCATGTTCTCATTAAATCATCACACGGTACCATAAACAAAGAACATTGGTTGTAGTTGCCATGTGATTATAATCACTTTATCACTTATCTAATCTTTTGCCAACCTAGATGGCTGTGTGCTGGTGTTATTGAATGCTATGAATACATTAGCTTTGAAGACAAACTTGGGTAATAGATAGTTTGAATAAACATTTTATTTTATAAACATGGCTTAATTTTCATCTGTACAAATGTATACAACAGCACCATCATAGCATCAAGTCCAAATGTTTATACAGTAAATCTGAGATGGCATGTGTTTTCAATCAAATGTTGCTATGAATAGGCACATTGGCTGTAGCTGTGCCACATGAAAACACAATCACTCTTAACTCATTCCCTGCCAACAACGATTTAATGTGTTTGTCCGCCAATCGAATAATGCCAACCACGTATATATATATATACGTTATTTGATCGTTATTTCTTTTATTTGCTATTTCCATTCATAAATCATCCAGGAAGGCTGTGTAACCATATGGAATGACTGAGATTGCAAAAGTACAATACCGCCGCCTGGTGGTATGCGGCCGATGTTGCACTCCCTTTGTGACTCTGTATGTGGCTGTGTATCATTGAAATTCATCCGGGCGGAGTTTTCGAGTAGCCTGGACCGAGGGGTCTACCAGATCGCATTGAATCGCTTTTGGGGCGCCCGATTCATTATGCTGTGGGGGGTTATGTCGTGGCCCAAATGGACATACGATCTAGCAGATGGCAATCAAATAATTGGAATATTCTTTCAGGTAAGAGCAATTTAACGTCAATTTCAGCTTGGTTGTGCCTTGTTTTCATAGCCATTGCCCTGATCAGCGTATGCTGTTGTACTAACGAATGCCGTTATTGACAATCAATCAGAAACGACCCCCCCCCCCCCCTTTCATGCATGCATGATGGAACATAATATACCAATCATATGCATTTGAATTTTTTATTGTAGAGTGTATAGGGACGAAATGCCAATGGATTAAGTATAATATGCGTCGTGACTCGTGGCCTATTACTAGCCTCCCAGGAATTACCCTAAACCGCTCTAAAACCATACTTATAATTACCACAGTATAAAACGGGAATGTATGGATGGAAAAAAGATTCCTTTTTCACACCTTGAACGATAGATACTCGATGTCAAATGGGCCATAGTATTGCATCCATAGCTATAATATTTAAATGGGCGGCTACGTGGCGTAGTGGGCAAGGCGCTCGCCACGAATGACGGAGACGCTGGGATCGCCTGTTCGATCCCAGCGCTCCACATTGCTTTCAGTTTAGCTGGCCGTCCGTACTAATACACATTGGCCGTATTAGGGGGTGGGAAACTGATGGGTGGGGATCGGGCGTTGTGGACAGCGACTCCTACAGGTCGGTTGGTGCGCCTGCACAGTAGAATCAGGAAGTGTCGGGGGCAGCGTGAGCCTCCCACGCGTTACTCCTCGCCACAGAGATCGAGCTGCGCAGGTGAAAAGATGCGACTGCTGTTACCTCAAGTACCGGAGGGGACTTGTGCTATGTATGACTTAGTCCACATTGCAGCCGGCTTGTGGGAGGCAAGAAACAGCGTTCGTGACAGGGGAAGGTTGAATTGGATGATACGAAATTGGGATGAGAGAAAATATAGAAAATGGGAGAAAAAGTGGATAAAAAAAAAAAAAGCTATAATATTTAAATAATAGTTATAGCCCTGCAGTGCAAACAAGGTGAGTGACTCGCCGACTCCCATCGTTTACAGCGGTGGCGGTAGCTACTACAGGATGAGGCTAATAGCTGGCAGTGAATGAGTTAATTATCAGTCCACACTCAGCCTGTACGTTATAGCTCTGCCCAAAAGAGCCAACATTTGAAACCAAATCTTGACATCTCCGACCAAAATAGTTTGAAAGAAAATACGGCTATAACTTTGAATTGGTGTATAGCGTTGTCACTTATAACCAAAAACTAAGCTTGTCTGAACATTTATGATTTATTAATCAGAAAAGTAAACAGACTATAGTTCTGTCTTTTGTGCGTAAGGAAACCATACCTTTATGGCTGCGTTAATAATTTTCATGGATACAGTGAATAAATGAGGCTGCACAGATGCCATGGAATTAAACTATTTAACTTTTTTCAACTAATAACTTGTTTATAAAAAGAGACTACAAATATGGGGGGGGGGGGGGTTATATTATTTATTCAATATGTTATGGGGAAATAATAATTTAGTTTACTTCCTCTTTAGGGTAGAAATGTTTGACAGTGGGATGTCATCAAACATTTCTTTTTTGCTGACCTAGTTGGCTGTGTGCTGGTATTAAATACAATGGCTTTGAGGACAATTAGTAAGAGATGCTGCTTATAAAATAACCTTTATTTACATTAGTATAAAAAAATTAAAAAAAGTTTGGCACTTCAGGAATCCAATTCTTTATAGAGCCAATCTGAAATGGCCTCACGTCCGCTTAAACCCTCCTGGTCTACCTCCCCCTCCTGGACCCTGGCTTCCTCCATCTCAACCTCTCCTTTCACCACCTGCCCCGCATCCAGGAATATGTTGTGTAGTATGCAAGCGGTCAACACAAGAACCTTGGCTTTCTCATAATTCTCCATATCCAGATACCTAAGCCTTTGGAATCGAGCTTTCAGGTTTGCAATAGATTGATCCAGGATGTTGAAATGGACCTCCAGTGTCTTGTTGTAGAGATTCTCTCTCGGCCCGTGACTGACAGTGTGTGGGGTTAAAATGTGAGCGGTGAGCGGGTATCCGGCTCTAGCTACCAGGCAGGAGCCTGGGGGCATCAGTTCGGGGTTTTGTTGGAGTTTTTCTAGGAGACCACCAGCTCCGGCCATGTCCGATCCCTTGCTGATCCGGCAGTGCAGAAAGCGGCCGTTACGGTCACACACCAGCTCCAGGTTCAGCCAGGAGTCGGGGTGGGCGTCCTCCTTTATCCTCTTCACCTCTGGCGCCATGCTGTCCACGTCGTACTTCCCTAGAGGCAGGCGGATAGGGATACGAGTATGCCCCCAGACTCCCAGGACCCTGGGAACACCATGATCTCCAAGCTTCTCTGCTTTTCCCAGTAGACTGGACAAGGGGAAAAGGGCTTCTTCAGCCTCGATGCCTATAGTGAAGAGAGAAGATTATAATACATTAAACAATATAACTTGTAGCCAACACATATTTGCCCCACACCCAACTGCTAATCTTGCATTAACTAGGCTATTTTGTTGCCTTCTGCCAGAAATACGTACCAGTCGGCCATCTGATTTGTTCCTCCAGCATGTGGACCCGCTCACAGAAGGAGAAGAAGATCCTGTGGATGTTTCCTTTCTCCAGGCGGAAGCGGGTCGACACGGAGCGATAGGTGATGCGGTTGGAGAGCAGGGTGAGGGACAGCAGAACCGTGTGAGACAGGGTTAGGCGGGACCGTCCAGTCAGCCGAGTCTTGTTGTAATATGATTTAGCATTCTGAAGCAGATCTGTAATGTACTGAGAGGACAGCAGAGGATTGATTGATTGAAAATTGTATTAACAGATTGCAGAATGGGTACAATACAGTACAGCTCAATACACACAATTGTTAAGGGGATGCAGACCAGAGAAAGACTTTCGTCTTGTTTACATCAGGGTCCCCCATTTTCAATTCATCATAAGAGAGACGTCAGATAGTTGCCAGCAATACAGGCCCTTTGCATGGAATGTTGTTTGTGTAGTTATCTGGTCTTCCAACATGACTGCCTGTAACATAATAACAACCATCGTTTGTACATGCCAATGGAAGAGACATATCAACAAAAACATAATAATTTAATAACGGGTACCATTAAATGACAGTTGTGGCATATCGGTTGGGATAATACGTAATGAGAATACTAAACTGCGTAGATTAGAATTACGCAGAAGGGCTAGGCTAGGCAGATGCATGCCATGGTTATGAATGAATGACAACTTTATTAACAGATTGCAGAATGGGTACAATACAGTACGGCTCAATACACACAATTGTTAAGGGGATGCAGACCAAAAAAAGACGTTTGTCTTGTTTACATCAGGGTCCCCCATTTTCAATTCATAGTGACATTTATGACACACAACATACATGACATTTATGGCATAGGGACATACATGACATACAGGTATTTAGTTATTACCTTGACTGCATTACTATCCACATTGTCGAATGATTCTTGACCCAGGGAGTCTTCAGGGGGATTTGTTGCCGAATTAGTTGGTTCAACTGATTGAAATGGATTCTCTCTCTCCTGCACTACTTGGAGGAAAACAGTGGGCTGAGCTCGAACATTTGCGATGAGGTCAGCCTCCAGGATCTCTTCCACTGCTTGGTCCAAGCGTTGTTCCAGTTCGCCATGAGATAGAGGTTCCCATTCCCTCTGCATCATATCAAGCACGGCCCTGCCCGCGGACTGAACATAGCCACTTATATCCATTTGAGTGATATATTAATAAATGCTAAATGTGTCAAATCAGTGTCGCTAGGTCAGACTCGAGCTGCTAATCTAGCGAGCTAACGTAACGTTCCACAGCCAACATTAACACCAACCCTAGTTCATGTTAACACCAAGCAATGCAAAGTAGTTAATAGTAACTAACGCTAGCAATACTTGTTTATTTTATTTTATGTTGGCGTTAGCTAACGTATCTTACTCGTGGAGAGATATCTTAATCTAGAAGTCAAGTCCCACCAGCTGGGCTACCGTAGATAGTACACCACTAGTAGAAAGGTGCGCTCTATAGAGTGCAAATATCTACCAGCAGTGTTGCCAGATGGGAAATGTAAAATTATTGTCCCAGAGGCTTACAATTATCGTTTTTTAAGTAAAGTTATAATTTTCAAATCACAACTAAGAGAACAAATAGGTGTAAATGTGTAATTTCTGAAAACACAAATGTGCCCCTCACCCATAAACAATGACAGGTAGGAATGAAAATGTTTATCATAGACATTTTTGTTTTTTTGCAGGTCCAAAATGAAATGTGTGCAATGAATAGACTTCTTCAAAGTCCAGTTTAATTTAATTAATGTAATGTATCCCCTCCTTACTTCCCATGTCCCCCTGTAGAATGCACCTGATTGGCTGAATGACATGCTGGTGCTCTAGTGTGACCTCTAGTGGCTGAATGTTATCGATAGCACCTTTAAAGTTTCTAAACATAAACAAGGCAGCATTGTATTGATATTAGTTTAACATTCTCATCATAAAATAACCAGCCCATGTCTCCTGGGTTTCAATGTTTTGACAATCCAGCCAGATTCCTGTATGTTTGTTGGCGATGCTGCTTACTTTTTGGCTGTTCCAAGGACTGCCCTCCTCTTTGCCGCTCCTGTCCTCACCTTCCTGTTCACCACTAATTTTCTTTACTTTCTTTTCACATGGATGAAGCAGTAAGCCGTTTCTTGTACAAACTCTCTTCAAATGAGCCAATGCTTGTTATGATGAATGTGAGTCAGTCAATACGTGATCTGATTGGCTTGAAATCAGAATAAGAAAAGTTTATTGCCAAGTAAGCTTGCACATACAATGAATTTGTCTTGGTCATTTGGTGCATCAACATATTGCTATTGTTTTCCATTGCACTCTTAGCACAAATAATGAGATTTTCCAAACTCAAGTTTCAAGTTTGTTTATTATTTGTCACAACAAAATACAGAATACATTATGATGAAATGCTTGTTTCTGTATGAGCCACTGAGAGTGTGCTACATACAGTAAAAAAGGTAATTAAGAAGTAAGTAAAAAGTAAGTAAAGGAATGTTCAGTCAATATACATTATACAATATACAATACAGAGTAAAATGAGTAAAAGTGAGGTACAATGCAGAAATTAGATGAGGTACAAAACTCAGGGTAGGGTGCAAATGAGGTATGAATGTAGTGCAAATCTCTTTAATAATAGATAAATGTAAAGTGTGTTAAAGTGTCTAAAGTGAGTGGTAAGGTGAGTGTTTGTTTAAAGTGAGTGTGTACATGTGGATGTGTGTGCAGTGAGTGTAGATGATAGTTGTTACATAGTCATTGAGCATCCTGATGGCCTGGGGATAGAAGCTCCTTCTGAGTCTCTGTAGTCTTTGATTATTCTCTTAGCCTTGGCCCTGCAACGCTTGTTATAAATGTCCTGGAGAGTGAGAAGCCCACCTCCAATTGTGTGTTCGGCTGAACGGGCCACTCTCTGTAGTCTGCTGCAGTCTTGTGTGGTGTTATTCCCAAACCAGGATGTGATGTTACCAGTCAGGATGCTCTCTATTGTGCACAAGTAGAAGTTCTTGAGGATTTTCGGACTCACTTTGAACTTCCTTAGGCGCCTAAGGAAGTAGAGGCGTTGCCGTGCCTTCTTCACTACACTGTCAATGTGTGTGGTCCATGTCAAGTCTCCGAGGTACTTAAAACTGTTCACTCTCTCGACCGGTGCCCCGTCGATGCTGAGGGGGCTGTAGTCCCTGGCCCCGACCTCCTAAAGTCCACAATCATCTTTCGTTTTGCTGACGTTCAGGGAGAGGCTGTTCTCCCGACACCACCGCGCCAGCCAGGTCCTCTCTTCCAGGTAGGTCCTCTCGTCATTTGCAGAGATCAGGCCCACCACGACTGTGTCGTCAGCAAACTTGATAATTGTGTTGTTGTTCCACTGTGCCACACAGTCATGTGTGTACAGCGACTAGAGGAGGGGGCTCAGAACACAGCCCTGGGGGGGGGGGGGGGGGGGTCCTGTGTTGAGAGTGATGGATGAGGAGGTGCAGTTGCCTGCTCTCACCACCTGGGGTCTTCCTGTCAGGAAGTCCAAGACCCAGTGGCAGAGGTCATAGTTCAAGCCCAGGTCCCTGAGCTTGGCTACGAGTTTGGAGGAGACTATGGTATTGAATGCTGAGCTGTAGTCCTGTGCAGAACTGTCTCTCTACACGTAGGAGTGTGGCGATTCTTCCCACTTTTGATAATATAACATCAAAACCCAGCAACTTATGCATCAAACTTTTCCAGATGTCCAGTTTCCAGAAAATACCACATGAACATGTCAGAGATGGAAATATCAAGAGGGGCACACTTTTGTAATCAAGTGCAAGAAAAACACCTATTTTACATTAAAACCATAGAAATAGAAAAACATATCTATGATTAAAACAAACATGGGTATGTCTTTCAGTATAAATAATTTTGACATGAACATTTGTAATTCCAAGGCTACATTGATTTGATTTGAAGTTTTTTATTTTCGTGTCTTACATACAGGTGTATGCCCAGCCCATATGGACTTACAAGACACATAACAATAAGTATATAATAATATACTTGACCAATTACTTGACAAATGACATATAGACCAAGATGGCCACAAGAACAAGAAAATACAATCAAACGTAATATAACACAAGCTGTACGCAATGTATATAAACAAAGAAACAAGAGGAATTCAAATACAATTATATAGGATATAGTGTGTTTTGTCTCAATGCCATGCTTTCTCCAAAAATCCTGCAAAACTGAAGATGTCCTCCACAAAAAAAAAAACTCAACATACAACTGACTGCCAAAACAAATCCGGATTTACAATTTGAATTTTCTCAAATAAAGCCCTCCTCAAAGCGGTGTACAAAGGGCAATAAAAAACTAAATGATATTCATCCTCCACCACTCCCAGAACACATAGAACACACAACCGCTCCTCCTCAGGTTTACCTTGGAATCTACCCACTTCCACAGCCAATGGCAGGGTGCCAGACCTCAACTGGGCACACAGAGACCTCCGTCTTCTCTTTAAGTTTAACATTATATAAGGTTCAGTAAAATACTCATTTTTAATTACAACATATTTTCTAAGTTTAGGTTTTTTCTAAATCTCCACCTTCCACTTATCTTGATGGATTGTTGATAATTTAATTATGTGAACCTTACACTGCAGATTGTTCATAAAAATCATGCTATATTTTCCAATTGTGCTTGACATTGCAACTTCAAAGCATAAAGCGTAGAATATTAGTAAGCAAAGTTACAGTCCCTGCCTTTGTAGTTTTCAGTAACCAATATTCCTATGAAGTTTATTTTAGTTGTGAAAATATGCCTTAAATATGTCACTTCTCCAATTTCCCAAAACAAAAAAAATCCCAAAACGACAGTGTAACCCTAACCTGTAGCGATACACTATTACCACATTAAACATTATAACAGGTAATGAAAAATGTGATATTACTTGTAGGGTAAAAGCTTCATCATACAGTGTACAAAAGACCACAATATACAGGGTTGAAAAAGAAAAGGTTGTTTTAATGTTAACTCAAGTCAGTTACAAGTGCAGCTTTGATCAAGTCCCATTTTAAAAACAACCAAACAATTTCAATACATTGCAATTTGTATCTGTTATGCCAAAGTCAACAATTTATGCCCGCCCCCCCGACCCCAATCCCCAGAGAAAATCCAAGTCATGATCTGAAATCACATTCAATGGAAGATTTCCATTTTAACAGGGGGATTAGACAGCTAGAATCCTCCTTTATTCTTCCATTCAGAATTTAAACATACAGAAGATTACCTTCCAAGTTCTCCTTTGGTTTTGTGAAAACAAAAGGATGTCTAGTAGCTATACGGGGTAAGGTACAATACAAGTTGCTGCACAATTTTAAATGGACAGATTCTCAATATAGTGGGGATACTTTTGCCTCCAATCACGGCCATGGTTCTATGTAATTCATAATTACTATGGCAAAGTTTGTGTAAAAAAGAAAAGGAAGATAAAAAATAGGCAGATTGGTTGGAATCAGCATCTCATTGGCTCCAATCAAATTATATAGAGGGGATTGGTTGCCACATTTGTGAATTATCTAGGTATGGATTATGAAGCAGATTCTCCACGTTCGTTTCTGATTGCCGCTACGCTTGCCAGTAGTTTTAATTTTGAACATCAAGATTGTTGACAGACTCATGCTGGAGCAGCGTAGCCGGCAGCATTAGCAAAAAAATGATGTGTTTTGGGGAGGAGACAAATACCATATGACAGTAACTTCTGTGAAGAGGTAACAAAACAGACCGAAAAACATAAAACCCTCGATATGAAAACGACAATACTAACAAACGTGTATCTTCATATCAGATGCTGTGTTGTGTGCATTTTCCGCATTACATGATTCTTCCATCATTTAAGATTCATTTCATGCACATTTTCTCGATAGGCTGGTAAACATACAAAACACACAAACCTCTAGCTATTGTTGCAACACATACAACCAGCCCCCCCCCCCAAAATAAAGAACATTTAAAAATGCTAATGTACTAATATTATTTAATAAAGAAACACACAAACATAAAAGCCCATAAATTCACTCCCCCTCAAATCCCAATAAAAGCCTCAGAAATAACCAAACACAAGCAAGGTTAGAATAACCTCACCCCAACTAATGAATACAATTAATTAAATAAGAGGTACAATTTTTATGTTCAGCCTTTTACCAATCCCATGGATGACCTGACAGTGTTGTGACAATTCCGTCAAGACACCTCTGAAGGGGTCTTGTGAATTGATCTAGCATGCGTGAACCTGTTTCAGGATCAAATGTGTGAGTTTGAAACTGTCCCCCACTCCCCAGACCATTTCATATAAGGGAAACTGTATTTTCTTTCCTCCCGCAGAGCCGAGGAGCTCACAACACCACCTACAACTGCAAGTTACAGTTTGTAAAACTCACCCACCAAAATCATCATCCCCTCCCCCTTCCTCCCCCAACCCCACCCTATATCCTCCCTCTGCCCCCCCCTCCCGCCTCCATGCTCCCCGCTCCTCTTCACTGCACGGCCTGCTCGTTGGCTGTGCTGCCCGAGTCCTGAGGCTTCATGACGTCAGGAAGCTCTGGGGGGCTGGAGAAGGGCTCAATCCTCAGCTGCTCAAATGAATCATCTGACGGGGCGAGAGAGGCAGAGTGACAGAAGTGAAAGTGAGACAGAGTTTGTCTGAAGGTGTGGATGGAAAAACAAGAGCACTAAGTACATGGGGTGACCCCGCACAGGCGGGAGGAGAATGTGTGTACAGCGAGCAGGGTTGTTATAGCTTTACAATCAGCATAGTAAAAAAAAAAATATATATATATATATATATATATATATATATATATATATATATATATATATATATATATTAAGTTTAGTTTCAGTTGGTTTTAAGAGATTTAAGCTTTAGCTGAATAACCTTTTTTCATGTTAGGCTTACAATTTTGACAATCGTTTTAATTTTGGCTCGGTTTTACTACTCTGAACAATAAGGGTGAAGCAGAATATGTCAGAAGCATGGTTACTGTACACATTTTAGAAATAATATATATTAAATAATATATATATATACAAAATGTTATATATATATATAATCTCTTCACATATCCATGTCAAGAGGCCTGGTCCACAAAGCGAGCTTGCCAAATTAGCCAGGCTTATTTCAGTTAGTCTCATTCTCACATTTATTTAGATCCACAAAGCAAGTTCAACATAGTTTAAACGTAGGCTAATTACCAGGCTAACACTTCGGTCCCACTATTGACAACCAACTCTCTCTTGCTCATTTTGTTCCCATTTAGTGAAATGGGGGTGTGCCTATTAGTTCAATAACAAAAAGACCATCTATGGTTCTGGTGCTGTATATGTGATGCATCTGCTCTCTGGCGTAGGCTCTAGTGAAAAACATACCAAAAGTTTGAAGACTAGTGAACTTTCTTCAGTGACAACATGCAGAAATAAAGTGTAAGGTTAATAGAAAATACAAAAATTATATAAAAAATTATAAAACATATTTTATAAATTACTATTAAAACACAATGATGAAATTGGTCAGTTAACCGATTTTTGTGAGGCGACCGATTTTTTAAGCGAGGCGACCAACAGAATTCTATCGCCTCCATTGTTATGAATGAGAGAACCCACACGGCAGGAGATTTTGAAGCGACGGTCGCGCAGCAATTTCTGTCGCCTGGCATAAAATCGCCTTGATCGACACAGCAAGGACAATGAGGAAATAACATGACTTCTACAGTAGAAGTAGTACAGAAGTTCTACTGGTGTATCATTTGTACACCATTAATTTATCAATACATTCATTGATCAATAACCTACGTATTACCATGCTACTTATGTTCATTATTATTAACAGGAACAATTACCGTACTTTTCGCACTATAAGCCGCACCTGACTATAAGCCGCAGCAGCTAAATTGAATAATGTGTACATATATAAGCCGCACTGGACTATAAGCCGCAGGTGTTTTAATGTTTAATTACCATATGTAATTAGCATTGGGACACAATACTGTCGGACAAATATCAAGAATTAACTCATTTACAAGTTGTATTAAGTTTAGCAAATAAGGGAACAGATAAATAACATTTCAATGCAGTCAAAAAAGCAATATTTAGATTTTTACATTTTCGGGTTTGGTCACGTCGAGTCACATATAAGCCGCACCGTTATATAAGCCGCAGGGTCGAAAAAGCCGCGGCTTATAGTCCGAAAAGTACGGTAAAATAAATAACGTTAGTTGGAGAAGCTATAGTGGCCGCTTGTCGTTAACTAATAAATGAACAATGCGCCACGCCACGATGCACCTACTAGTGTTTTTTATACTCGGGTAACAGAAGAAGTTGTGGATGTTGACAGAGTTTAATGTCCAGGCTGCAGCTGATGTAGATTATAAGGTTTATTGTCCAAAGAAATTATGGTTGAGAACAGAACAGTTTGAGTCTTCAGTGAAAAAACATTCTCGCTCAGCAGGTGCATAACAATACTTGTCCAATCGGTGGTAGTGAACGTATTGTAGCGATCCGTCGTGCAGTAATGTCAGAAAGAATGAGGAGAGGTTGTATTCGTAATTTCGTATATGGTGGTTTAATTCCAGCTCAATATGGGTTTTACAGGTTAATAGTTCCCTCGTAATACACAACACAGCTACCTGCTAATACGCTCGCTTCATAACAACCTAACGTCCGGTCCCGGCGGTCCATCCTCCTATATCTCCCGGGGGGAAACACCCCCAGCTAACTTAGACAGAGTGACACATATAGCTTATTATACCTGTGAACGGTCGCCTCTGGTGTGGGGGGGGCCAAGCGATTGTCGCTCGCCGTGTGCGGACCACTTAATACTTACCATTCTGAACTATATTTTCGTATTTGATTTTGACTAAAAAAATGTATCTTTCTTGCCACTTACGTTTATAATTTTAATTGAAATTTTTTACATGATGAAACAATTGGTATATTTAGTGTTGAGGCTTTATACATAGTTTCACTGCTTTTCAGTTAATTTAATATTGTGGGAATGGGCCTCCCCGATATTAAATTATTCGTTTGGAATAGTTAGGCTATGCATTCAATTGATCAGGAATTTGTTGCCAAGCTTTCCCTCTCCCTTTTGATGTCATTAGATACTTTTTTTTGGTAATTATATGTTCGTAGAATTCCACCAAAGGCTGCAGCTCTGTGACAATGAACATTGCAACTCTTTATTTTTTGGTCATGGCTAGACGTTATCCGATTTTTGCTGTTCATAAACCTAACCCTTACTTTACTCCCCAACAATAACCTCATAGAAGAGACCACACCCAACCTTAACTCATTCAGCGCCAGGGATTAGTCGGGCCCTGTGGTCGCATTGCCACATGTTAAAATATAGGACCGAGTCACCTTGTTTGTAGAGCTAAATCTATATTTTATATTATAGCTAATGGATACAATACCATGGTCATTTGACAGTAACTATCTTCTGTTCAAGATGCTAAACAGAAATAATTTTTTCCATCCATACGTTCCCGTTTTTATACCGTGGTGAATATAAGTATGGTTTTAGAGCGGCCTAGGGTAATTCATGAAATCCTGAGTTAAAGCCCTATATGTCGATTCCACTATAGACGTTACCATGTCTTGCATCAGCCTGTATATGCTATTATCCCGAAATCAAATCTAGATCATAGCTATTATGTTCCATCATGAATGCATGAAGGGGGGGGGGGGGGGGGGGGGTCGTTTCTGATTATTTGATCGTCAGTAACGGCATTCGCATTGAACACTAAAAACGGTCGCATTGAACACTAAAAACGGTTATCAGCCCGATCGGTATGAAAGTGTAGCCCATGCTATTTTCTTGTCTAGCTGAAACATTCATTATGGACTGTAAATTGGGTGACGCTCCCTGGAAGAGTGTGATTTGTTGACGCTCCCTGTGATTGACGTGGTACAGCCAGCCCTGCTCACGAGCCGAGTGCGGGAAACTGTTTAGCTGTTTACAAGCAATCAATGGAGCAGACAGAGAATATTGGAGCAGTTGGAGAATATTAGAAAAGTGATTGACGTGGTACAGCCCTGCTCGCGAGCAGAGTGCGGGAAACTGTTTAGCTGGTTACGAGCAATCAACGGAGCAGACGGAGAATATTGGAGCAGTTGGAGAATATTAGAAAAGTGATAGTTGGACAAAAAACTAAATATAGAGGGAAAAGAATACAGAAGAACCAGAACTACTGCTAGCTCATTAAAGAGAGATTCAGGTGAGTCATACCGTGTTCATGCTAGCTAGCATTTCCTACTCATTTCTAATATGGAGCTACAGTGTGTAATCAAAAACCAGTCAGGATATTGGATGAAAGGAGAATGTTAACACTTCCGGCGCCAACAGCAGAGGGCGCTGATGGCCCTTCAGCGTCAGTGCTTTAGCCAATGTAGGATAGGACTTATTTGCGAGTGCTTAAAATATATCAAATATACAGGTGCAGCTCAATAAATTTGAATGTCGTGGAAAAGTCTATATATTTAGCTGTATTGATGGTCATTTGTGCAAAAGGAGCCCCAACCAAGTACTGAGTGAACATACATGAACATACTTTTCAGAAGGCCGACATTTCTATAAGGGATGCCCCAATCACGTTTTTTTGCCACCGATACCGATCACAGATCGTCTTGAGCCATATCGGCCGATACCGATATAGATCGTTTTGGTATAAAAAAATTAATAAATTTGATATATAATTAAAAAAAATTATATAATCATACTTGTAGTTGTATTATCTGCGAGACATCGCCACCACGCAACAAGTCAAAATGCTCGCTATCTGCAAACAGCTCCACTGTCTGTGTGTACTCGAGTAGCCTCCAGCTACGGCCAGGATTCTCCTGCGCTGCAGCTGAACCCTATTGATCACATTCAGCATGCCCTCAGCTCGAATATGCATCGAATCAATGTTATAAGACATTGATATCAGGAGCTATCTGTAGCTACTGCTAGCTGGCTAGATAACGTTAAGACAACGCCTCAGTGAACTATTTAGTTTAATGGGACATTTAGTTTTGAACAGTGAGCTAACATGAGCTAACGTGAGCTATCATGCACTACTAGACTATTGCTGGAGCATTTGTTGATATCAGGAGCTATCAGTAGCTAGCCGGCTAGATACCGTTAACAATGCCTCATGTATTAAACTAAAAGTGAATAGTTGACTGGGTAATTTTGTTTAAACAGTAACGGTAGCTAACGTTAGCTCACAGAGGTTGTATGCACTAGAGCAGACTATTGCTGGAGCTTGTTTACACGGGGAAGGGAGGGGCAGGAGGAGGAGGAGGAGCGGCAGTTTGCAGCTCCGTGTGTCTGAGACAGAACTCAGCGAGTGAGATCTCCGCTAAGAATTGGATCATGTTTTTCGATCGGTTTTCACGATCGGCGAAAATAAAGCATTATCGGAATTCACCGATCTCATATTTATACTGAATATCGGCCGATACCAATCGCTGGCCGATCGATCGGGGCATCCCTAATTTCTATATACAAAAGAAAAATACATCTATTTTTTTATTTTTTATTGGTGATACAGAATTTTGGGCTTTCATGAACTGTAAGACATAATCATCAAAATTAAAACAAATAAAGGCTTGAAATATTTCACTTTGTGTGTAATGAATCTATAATCTATGAGTTTCGCTTTTTGAATTGAATTACTGAAATAAAATTACTTTTCCACGATATTCAAATTTATCGAGCTGCACCTGTAATAGCAATAGATCTAAATAACACTGATAGTCAGCGAGTTGCTTCCAGTCAACATGCACAAAACAGATAATCTTTTCATACATTTCTGTTTTATACCGTGATGAATATGATATATTTCTAGAGCGTTCTGTCTCATCTCAATAAACTCCAGCAAATCGAGCTTCAATGTATTTAGTTAGAAATCGTGCCATTTGTCGCTTGATTTATGAATAGTTTTCAAATAAACGCTAGATTATCGATATTATATGAGTCATCATGGGCGAATAGAAGCAGGGTCTGAAAATTCGCTTCTCCGTACTTTGGTCGGCGCGAACCTCACACACACACACGCTTCGATGGCGGAGAAAGGAACATCGGATTAACCCAAGATTCGTAACATAAAGTCCTTACCTCACATCTGATGTCCTGCAAAAAGATTCATCCAATTCCTGATCGCCATTCCAAATATTGATCGCGTTTATTGATCCAACGTTATATGTCCAAAACACATAATCCACGCTGTGTTATAACGATACTGCATGCCCGAAAACCTGGACCGGACTTCTTAGATTGATGCACAGCCAATGATGTGCAATACCATCCGGGAGACGTTAGGCGGCGGTATTTGCCCTTTGCAAGCTCAGACCCATTCCCAATGATAACGTCAGGCTGGATGGATGAAAAATGAATGGATATAGCGAATAAAAGAAATATCGATTAAAACCCGGGATTTCTCGGGTTTGGCGCCCAGAGCATGGCGAGTTAACCCGACTTATCTCGGGTTTGGCCTCCAAAGGGTTAACACAGTGATTCTGTTCACCGACATAACCGTACTGGAACTGGACAAGGAAGAGAGGAAAAGACTAGCTGACTTGAAGATCGAATTGGAGGAGAAACCATTGCCAATTGAAAGACTGAGAAACAAATGGAAGAATCCTGGTGAGTTAGCGAGTCAAATCGCTAGCTAACTCAAGCTGAGATGTTGTAGGGTAAAGCACGAGTGCAGAGTGAAATTGCGTGCCCTGCAGTTAACATTACATGATCATCCTGTGTTAGTAAAGCTTCCTAATGGTATATAATTACAGTATATGATGCTAATCTATTGATTGCCTGTACAATTCTGTGCAGATTGGTTTTTGTTACCCCCTTCATTGAACACGGATCTGCATCAACTGAAGTGGTCGGCTTCATTGACCTTCTCTACTCACCATCACCCAACGGTCGGCTTGTGAATTTTAACTTGGCCCCTGGTGGTAGGAACAGAATATCAGTTCCCCCCTTTTTTTATTGAGTGCACTCAAAACAGACTTTATTGGATACCCTTTTAAAATTTGATTTATTATTTTCTATAAATGTGGACCATTTCATTGATCCTATGATGTTGTGTACTGAACCTGGTGAACTCCTTTAAGATACTTATAAAAGGTAAAACGTAGATCACGGTGCCTGTGTATTTTTCTTAGAGCCAGTCTCCTTGAACCTAGAGTTGATGTACCACTGCAGTTAGAACTGATAGCATTGAGGGGCGGCCGGGTAGCGCAGCATACTAAGCGTCTGTCTACCACCGCAGAGACAGTGGGATCGAATCCAACTGCCAGCGGTACCTCCGGCTTGGTCGGTCACCCATACTGACACAATTGGCAGTGTCAGCGGGTGGAAAGCTGTGGGGTGGGTCCTGGTCGTTGTAAACAGCGACTCCTACAGGTCGGTCAGGGCGCCTGCACAGAGAGGGAGGGAACTGGGGAGGGTAGTGTGATCCTCCCACGCGTTACACTTCCCCAGTGAGAGTCCTTGCTGTCCGGTGAAAAGAAGCGGCTAGCTGTCTCCACATGTGTCGGAGGAAGCATGTGATAGACTTCAGGGCTCCCTAGACCGGCAAGTGGGGGGCAAATGTGCGCAACGACCAGGAAGGGGAGAGGAGAATTGGCATAACGACTAAATTGGGATGGGAGAAAAATACAGAAAAAGGGAGAAAAAGTAGATAAAAAAAAAGAACCGATAGCGTTGAATTACAGTAAGTTACAAAAGCATTGCAGGATCAAGCAAAACATTTTGTCAAATCGCCCTTACCTGTGGCCGGGAGTATTCCAAAAATAATATTCCAATTGGTTGATCGCCATCTGGTATATCCAATGTCCATTTCGTCGATGGCATAATTCACCACAGCATATGGATCGGAGATATTTGACGCGCTTCGATGGAACCGGGAGGCGTCTATGCTAGCAACTGGCTTGTCCTTCCGCGTTGCTCTGATTGGCCACTGATCTACGCTAGTTTCGCCCCTACGCCGGTATGAGCGCGCACATGCGCATGAGCATGAGCCTAGATAATAATAATAATAATGCGCGAGCCCTCGCACACACGCAGGTTTTGCCCCCACGCCGGTAGATAATAATAATAATAATAATGCGAGAGCCCTCGCACACACGCAGGTTTTGACCCCATGCCGGTAGATAATAATAATAATAATACTTAGACAAACGCATGCAATTGGCACAAGTGTAAATTATGCATTAGTCACTCAGTTTTAACATCGACGCACTTCAAAGATCAAAACAGGTTGGAGGGGGGGGGGGGGGAGGTTGAAGGCTAGGGGAACAGGTGGGTTTTGAGGCAGGATTTGAAGGTGGAGAGTGTGGGGGAGTCTCTGATGGTCTGAGGGAGGGAGTTCCAGAGTCGAGGTGCAGTGCGTGAGAAGTCCTGCAAACATCTTACAGTCTGAAGTTAACTTTTTTGGCTCAACTGCCAATGACTCCTGTAGGCCTACTTTTCATAATAGTGTGTTGTGCTACCTGTAAGTGTGGCTTCGGTGGTTGGGCTGGCCATGTTGAGACTATATCAAGGTAGAATGACAATGTCTATGCTTAAAAGGTCCCATGTTTTGCTATTCCTTTCACTATTTGGGAAATGTTACACAATTCCTGTGAGTCTATGGAACACATCTGTAAGGTTTTTTTTCAAAAAGATTAATTGTTTTGTATTTCTAATCAAGTACTCTAAAGCAGCATTTTTCCACTTCAAGATTTCAAGCTGTTTTGAGCTGGGCTCCGCCCATACTCGCAAAGCGCTTTGAGTGACAGTCACCCACAGTCTGCACTGGCAGACAGAGAGAGACATAGAAAGATCAATGGGGATACTAAATAATTTCGCCACGGGGGGGCATAATCCCACAGGACAATGCATTGGTAACTTTCAAATGACAATATATACCCCTGTGAATATTATTGCACGGATCGGAATACGCATGTGCTTGTGCGCTATGATATTTTGCAACAGGTTGATGTGACGCGAGTGCCGACGGGGAGAGAGCGGAGAGCTAACACTGGAAAAGGCTATTTATAAGACAGGGGACCTTTAAAGTAATTTAGACCAGGGGTTCCCAAACTTTTCAGGCCAGGGCCCAGAAAATAAGGCGTCAGAGAGCCGCGGCCCAATGGACATCGTCAGGCTTTTTTTCTTTCTTTTTTTTTTGCCATGTGACCGATTTTTTAAGCCAAATATCACTTCAATCCTATTAAGTTAGTTCAAGTTAGTTATTCATTTATATGTGCTATTTATGAGAGGGCTAACTTGTTGCAAAATAATAATGATAATAATAATAGCCTCATTAAAATACTATTGTTGCTTCGGTTGTTTTCAGCGTTTTATGTGCATAATCTGTTATTTAGTTTGAAATGTTCGTTGAAATAAGTAGATTTTTCGTTTTTGTTTATTTATTAAGTTAATATAAAACCATATAGTCACATTTTAGAATACACTAGAATAGAATTTTAGAATACAACTAGAAACACTGTCCTGGCCTGCTTCTAAGTTCAGTGGCCTGACAAAAATAAATAAAAATAAATAAATAAAAAAAATAAAAAATAAAAAAAATATTTTTTTTTATTTTTTTTTGTTTTTTTTTAATCATCTCGCGGCCCACCCGTGGCTGCTCGCGGCCCACCTTTGGGTCGCGACCCCGACTTTGGGAACCACTGATTTAGACCACAACTATTACTATGGTGGTTCTCCGTTTCATAGATTATACACGGCTTTTAAGTAAACCAAAAATCCTCACCCTAGATGCAAATTTTTTGCAAACGTTTTACAGCTCGTCTTTTGCCTAAATATTGGCGGAGGACCATGTTCTACCCGGCAATATTTCACATTATTTAGCCTAGAATTACATTTAAAAAAAGGGATTTGGCCCATTCAGACAATTCATGAATTTCCCCAAGGGGATCAATAAAGGAATATCTTATTTTATCAATGTTGGAAAAAATGCAAGTTCCCTTCTTGTGAATGGGGATAGTTGATTGGGCTCCAACAGTTGTTACCACACGGGGTTGCCCAAAAGAACTAAGCAGCATTCCGCGAGAAAGTAGAACTTTGGGTAGAACACTGACGCACCACCCTGCAGCGAGGTCCTGCATGGCCTGATTAGATCTGAACGTGCCCCAAGATCTTCCCAAGACTATTTCATGCTTTTTAAGGCCTTTAATTAGCAAAAGTGGATTTAAGACACTTTAAATATGCACGGCCACCCTGATTAATTACATTGCCTCTTTAAGCGGATTTCTGTTGAAAACTTCATGAATCTCCTTCCTACTTCTTTATAATGCACAACATCCTAGTCTGTAAGAAGGTATCTGGTCCTGAGATATCCCAAATTGGACCAAATGAGAGCATAAAGGAGATCGAGCAAGCTTCTGTTTAGAACTTTTCTTCTGCTCAAGACCGCTTTGTCTGGGAAAAGGAGATCGCTTACAGAAGTGGGGATAAGCAAGGACAGGAAAAGGAGTTTCAAATAGAGGTACTCTTGATGGTATGTCACAACACAAGGAGCGACAGCTGTATTGACAGATCCCAGGGGGGGGCAACCAAACCACTCCCTCTTTTCTCGGAAGTCGGAAGCAACGTTTTTTGTCTGAGGGAAGCAACAGTTGTGATCAAGGAGGAGGATCAAGTATGTGGGGTTTGAGATAAGCCAAATTCTGAAAATCTAAAGATAAAGACCTTACCAGAGACACTACAGCCCGCCTGCGAACCCCAGCTACTAGGACAGAGCGGCTTAGGCTCAGCTTCTTCCCCCAGGCCATCAGAGTCCTGAACAATGAACATTGAGTACCACTGTAACACTTTAGCATGAGCGGGCACACACTCAGGCCGCACGCACCCTCACTTATTGCCAAAAGGAAAGGCCACTTAAATTAGTATGAGCAACAGTAACAGTGTATTGCACTACTATTACTACTACTGTTAACTGTCAACTGTTACCCGTCATTGCACAAATTTATTGTTACCTACTACCTTGCACAATTTTATTGCACAAATTTTTTTGTATTGGATTCTATTATATGTTATATGTTGTACCAATTGCACATCGTTGCGGGCAAGACCACCCGCATTTCATTGTATATCCGTATGCCGTGACAAATAAAACTCTTGACTTGACTTCCATCATGGCGCTGATAGAGGCCCTAGTCAGGAAGACTGACACAATGTGGGTGCTATCAACATTGGAAGCAAACAAGTATTTATGTAGCACTCAATCCCTGCTTCAAAAACCCTGAGCTCCTTGATGATAAGAAAAAGGGATCTTGTGTACAGAGCTGGGCTGCCCAAAGTAGGGACATATATGGCCCTCCTCAACATTCCTTTTGGCCCTCCAAATGGTTCCAGAGACTCAGGAGATATTATATTTTGAGATAAATTGCTTATTAAAAAAGGTATATAAAAAAACAAAGGTCCTGACCTACTTACATTCCAAAATCATCAATGTCCTAATGGGCAATGGCCTATATTTAACGTGTCAAAACGTTTGGACACACCTGACATTTGCACAAGGGAATGGCAGGTGGAAGAACAGCAAGAGGTGGCAGAGGGTCACGGAGAAAAGGTAGCAGGTAAAGGCCTCGTTCAAAAAATACATTGTCGCACTCAGATGATAGGATGCAGATAATCGAGATGATTGAAAAAAGAAAAAAAAAAAAAATCTCACGATTAGAATCTCCCATCAAGATTATCTAGACAATTCAATAGATTCAATTCTAGATTGCCATTAACCTTGTTACAAAGCTTGTAAATGATGTCTTTCCACTTGGCCAATTTCAGCAAACTGTAGGATTTAGCACGCTAACAACTTATAGATGTTTATGGTCATGAAAGACGTGAAACATCACAAGACTGGCATGTTTTGTTGTAATTTTGGAATATATATTTATTTTTTTGATCTACTTTTTCTCCCATTTTTTTCTATTTTTCTCCCACCCCAATTTCGTATTGTCCAATTCTCCCCTGCCCTGTCTCGAACGCTGTTAGGCCATGCCTCCCACAGGCCGGCTGCAATGTGGACGAAGCCTTGCATCACGTGTCCCCTCCGGTACTCGAGGAGGCAGCCGTCGCATCTTTTCACCTGCACAGCGCGATCTCTCAGCGGCGGGGGTCTGCGTGGGAGGGACACGCCACCCCTGTTGCTTCCTGATTCTACTGCGCAGGCGCACCAACCGACCTGTAGGAGTCGCTGTCCACAACGTCCGATCCCCACCCACCAGCTTCCCACCCCCTAATACTGCCAATTGTATTAGTATGAACAACCAGCCAAGCTGGTAGCAATGCCGAGAGCTGGGCTCGAACCCAGCATCTCCTGCATTAGTGGCGAGCGCCTTGCCCACTGCGCCACTTAGCCGCCCCTGGAATATATTTTTAATATTAGTAGAATCACCCCTACTTGAGTGGTGGAACACGCACGGACCGCTAACCGAAACAGTCATTGGCAGCAAAACATTGTCAAGAGAATCCATCTTGTCAGATATTCGCTTGTGCCCAAACCACAGTGGTTCAGACCAATCACTGAACTGTGATTAACTGCTGTCAAGTGAATCAAGTTTTTTTTTTTTTTTTCTAATATAAGTAAAAGTATATTCTATATTGTAATATACTAAATTATGTTATATCTAGTGAAATTAATGGAAGAACAAATATAAATGTAAGGGGGTAGGGATCAATAAGCTTAGCTTCCCTCTACTCTTTTGGACATGTCTGCTAACCAAACACATTGCTCTTGACCTTTTGTTTATAATTCCTTTTTCTTTTTTTAATTTTTTGTTGTTATGATTGTTTGGTTTGACGGAACAAGATACCGTGATTTGTTGGAGGAAATGGAGAATTACATGTTCAAAAATAAACTTTTCATTCATTCATTCATTTTCATTCAATCAGCGTCCTATGAGGAGCTACTGGCAGCTATGAATAGAATAGAATAGAAATACTTTTATTATCCCGAGGGAAATTTGACACTACAAATCGCTCACATTAAACATTTAGACAGAACAAGTCACGAATAAGAATAACAAAACAAATAGCCTAATAAGAATAGAATAAAATATACAGAAGTCTACAGTAAGTGTAATATTGCACAGTGTTGTTTCAAAAGTAAAAGTCCAGGAAGATGGTTCAGTGATGCAGTGAGGCACAGTGATGCATTGTAAAGGCTGATGGCTGTCGGAATGAAGGACTTCCTGTGCCGTTCAGTGCTACATTTAGGGAGTGTGAGCCTAGCACTGAACATGCTCCTCCTGTCAGCCAAGTCTGTGTATAGTGGGTGGGAGGGGTTTTCCCTGATGGCCTGGAGCTTAGCAAGGCTCCTCCTCTCTGCCACCATTGCTAGAGAGTCCAGCTCCACCCCAACCACGCTACTGGCCTTCCTGACCAGCTTATCCAGCCTGTTTGTGTCCCCTGCTCTCAGTCCGCTGCCCCAGCAGGTCACAGCGTACAAGAAGGCGCCCGCCACCACCGACTCATAGAACATCCTCAACATCCTTGTACAGACATTGAAGGATCTCAGCCTTCTGAGGAAGTAGTCGGCTCTGGCCATTCTTGTACAGTGCCTCTGTGTGTTTTTACCTGTTCATGGGCGTGGCTTAAGGCTTGACGAGAGCGAGAAGACGGAAAGTTATGAAAGTTACAAATCGTTTCAAAGGACGACTTCCCAGATGATTCTGTGTAACAGGCCCATCTGTCTGAGTCAGGTTAGTTAGATTATAATCAAAGGAATTCTGTTCTATGTGAACAAACTTGTGTGCCTTGTGCATAACATGAAGAGAGGTCAGTAAGGGACACGGAGCGGTTTGACAGCAACAGTTGTGATTGGAGGATCAAGAAAAGAGGGTGGGGTGAGGATGGGTCAATTGGGCCTAAAGAGACAATAGCTAGATGCACTATAGAAGTATTCCCTGAAAATAAAAAGGCTATAGCCTACCATTGACGTTCTTAGAGCAAAGGCCTAAAGGGGCCTGATGCAATCTAGAACAGCGCTGGTCTATCCGTCTTTCTGTCCCCACAAAAGTAGACCAATCGAAAGTGAGAGGATTACAAGGGGAACGAAAATGACATCACAGAGGAAGAACCAAATGCATCACAAGAGGGCGAAGGGTAAAGGAGGAAAGAGGTTCAAGGAGGGTCTCTGAACCCATGTCACACACGTTTGACTTAGTTAGTATTTTCTGATTTTATTTTTAATTTTTTTGGGCATTACAATTGTATTAAATTTTTTGTACTTTATTATTTATGTCTGTTTAACAATGTTGTATTAATAATCAAGGAAGATGTGGTTTGTAAATGGGTGAATCAAAAGGCAAAGAGAAATTTAGTATAAAAGAAATAGAAAGGGCGAAGGATAAGAGAAGGAGGAAATTCAAGGAGGGTCACTGGACCCATACCATACATATTTGCCTTAGTCAGTATCTAATCCTTTTGAGTAGATATTAAATTTGTCTATACCTGTTCAAGGGCGGTATACAATCAGTCTTTGTATTAAGTGCCTGGAAAAACAACTGTAGTGGAAACATAACCAACAATGCTATTCATGTAACCATTTATGTTCACTGCATTCTTTCATATTGTGTTATGGGACCCATTTTTGTGTAAGTGTTGTTTGTCTATAAATGTTAATAAAAATTTAAGTTAAAAAAAAAAAAAAAAAAAAGTAGACCAATCACAGCTGATGATTTCACTGACGTCACATGCTGAAAGGTTTACCGACTGACATATCTCAAACCCGCCCTCTTTTCTTGATCCTCCAATCACAACTGTCAAACAAGAGGGCTGGATTTGAGATAGGTCAATTAGAGCTGATGATTTCCTAGACATCACACATGCTGAAACAGCTAGTTAGCTCAGAGCCGTCTTATCAAGCTGTGGCAAGAATTAATTCCATTCATGGAAAATAAACAGGGATACTAATGTGTCAGACAAATCGTTCTGTATGCCAGAAACCCATGCTACATTCACCAGCAACACACAGGACCTCTGCCACATCCTCTTAGAGAATAGAAGTAGATAAATGTTAGCCTTTCGCTGATCTGGATTAACATTGCTAATGTTAGTGAATGTTTGCTACAAACAGTAACTGATGTTAGCTATGCCAATTGTGATTATTTGTAGTTTGTAAGACATATTCATTAGTCTATATAGGCCTAGGCTATAGACAAATTGTCTTTGTTATTCATTAGTTTAGTCTATATAGGCCTAGGCTATAGACAAATTGTCTTTGTTATCCATTAGTCTATATAGGCCTAAACTATAGACAGGCAGCTTAAGTTTAGCTGGTCCGTGTTGTTCCCCTATTCTAATGTGTTCATCTAAACATAAGTCTTAAAAATGTGTGTTCTTCAAGCTTTTCAATCAACATAATGAAGGCGGATTCAAATAAGTGTGCGAAAACAGCACATTCATTCATCCTTCACCTGCTCTAAACTACATTATTAATAGTCCCCACCTACAGTACAGAATATATTATCAAGGGCGGCTGGGTGGCGCAGCGGACTAAGCGCTCGCTCACCAACGCGAGAGACACTGGTATCGAATCCAGCTGTCAGCGTTGCCTCCGGCTTGGCCGGCCGCCATACTGGCTCAATTGGCAGAGTCAGCGGGAGGGAAGCCGGTGGGGTGGTATTCTGGTCGTTGTAAACAGCGACTCCTACAGGTCGGTCAGGGCGCCTGCACAGCGAGGGAGGGAGATGGTGAGTGTAGTGTGACCTCCCACACGTTACACCTCACCAATGAGAGTCCGCGCTGGCAGGTGAAAAGATGCTGCTGGCTGTCTCCTATGTCTCTGAGGAAGCATCTGATAGACTTCAGGGCTCCCTAGACCGACCAGTGGGGGGCACATGCGAGCAACAACCAGGAAGGGGAGGGAGGAATTGGCATAACGACTAAATTGGGATGGGAGAAAAACACAGAAAAACAGGAGAAAAAGCGGATAAAAAAAATAACATATTATCAATTAATAGGCTAAGATCCCCGATACCGAATGAAGAAATTAGTATTTTGAAGCCTGTAGAATGGCGTTCGGGTCATTCCAAGTTTCAAGTTTCTTTAATAGTTGTCATACAGAAGTACAGAATACTTTCATACAAAATGCTTCTTACTGTTACGCTCCAGAGACTGTGCTAGACAAGATAGTATCAAATAACATAGTATAGCATGTAATTTAGAAGTAAAACTATAAATATTAACAAAAGTAAGCACAATCTCGACGGAGCGAACAGACAGGCGACCGGGCACAGCGGCGCCATCTTCTAGCAGCTCGTGAAGATTTTGGTAAAAGTAACCAACAGTTAAAGACACTGCAACATTGAATTTATTTGCATGCAAAATTCTTAATTTCAGTATTGAAAATGTTACCATCATGAATGACAACTTCAGTCCTGGCAAAAAAATAAAACAGGATGACATGAATACCAGTACTTACCACTTAAACGGAACGCTAAGCCAACAGTGGCTGGGGCCTGGGGTCTGGCGGTCTGATTTGTGAACCCAGAGTCTCCAAGTGTTTTACTGTCCTCAAGTAACATGTCGTCCTGAGGAAAGAAATGAACAGAGGATATTTGGTTAGAAGCACAGACAGCTCTTTATTGACAGTATGTCTACCAATGGAGCAGACTCATACAGCAGTCCCCTTGATGTTAGAATGTCTTTCCAGGGATTTTCCCAGCGTCTGTTGAGGCTTCCATGATAAAAAGGTGCTAGTGGGGTGTGCCGGGATATGAACACAATATCCAGTCGTTCAATAGCCATAGCCAAATATAATATATATTATAAGAAATTGGGCTACACATGCTTATGCATGACAACCTATAGGGATTAATAAAGGAACACTTGACTTGCGTTAACATTTCTCTCAATTCTCTCAAGGTAGTAGAGATAAAATGCATAGTAGGTGGGCCAGTTTGGAATTTCTGTTCTAGTGGAACAGAGCAAATATTAGCCCCTTTCGGACGTGCACTGGACTCCTGCGCTTAACCGCACATTCATCAGAGGGGCTGTATGTCCGAACACAAACTTGCCAATAATTCCATGCCGAGTTTACCCCCCCAGCTCCCGAGTCTTAAATCTGCGTAATTACAAACTGCACTCACGTGACGTCCGAACACCAGAAGATCATTGTTCGTAGTATTCACACAGCGAGCGAGTGGGCGTATTGATTAACACATTCACGGCCATTCGATATCCCCATCTAGCTATAGCTGGGCCAGCTTTCCATTACACACTTTCACTGTGCTTCACGTTGTTTGTAGAGCTAAATCTATATTTTATATTATAGCTATGGATACAATATATGGTCATTTGACAGTAAGAACCTTCCGTTCAAGATGCAAAAAAAAAAAAAAAGATTCCATCCATACGTTCCGGTTTTATACCGTGGTGAATATGAGTGTTATTTCGGAATGATTGGGGCTAATTCCTGGGAGGCTGTTTATAAGCCGCAACGTGTATTATACCAAATCCATTGGCGTTTCGTCCCTACACACGCTACAATTAAAAAATCAAATGCATGAGATAGGTATTATGTTTCATCATGAATGCATGAAAGGGGGGGGGGGGTAGTTTCTGATTAATTGATTGCCAATAACGGCATTCGGTATTACCACAACATACGCTGATCAGGGAGATGGCTATGAAAACCTTGCACGATCAAGCTGAAATTGACGTCAAATTGTTCTTACCTGTGGCCGGTGGGATTCCAAACAGAATATTCCAATTATTTGATCGCCATCTGGTAGATCATGTCCATTTGGTCGACGACATAACCGACCACAGCATAATGAATCGGGGGTCCCGAAAACTATTCAATGCGATCGGGTGAAGCCCTAGGTTCAGGTTAGTAGAAAAGAGCGCCCAGAGCGTTTTCAGTGTGACACCCGGTCTGGAACAGGGATTACTGCATTCTCGATACAGCGCTACTAGCAGGATCTGGCCGGTACTGCACCTTCTATATATATGTTTTTGGCCATCAACCACTGGCTCCCAATAACGTATATATACGTGGTTGGCCGGGAAAGTGTTAATATAGACTAACCATGTTCCATACACAACGATGTTGCGTACAGGTGGCCTTTTCCCGTTGGTGGTTAAATGAAAACGTATGGGCTATGGATAAAATGTATGTCTTCATTCTCTTACATTTTATTCCCGACCAAGGACGAGACACACAAAATGTGAGCGAATTTGTGAGATATGCCCAATATGTTCCAACAGTTACAGTGGGGAGAGGCGTGCCTCAAAGACTGCAGCATTTATATTTAACTATTCTTTTTATTGCCAGATATGACGTTGACAGCTGTCAATGCATGGTTGCTCTAATGACACATGGTTGCTCTAGTGACACTCCAGCCAGACCACCACAAACAAGACGGTATTTGGTGAACTACAATTAGTATTGCAGCGTTCTAGCGAACAGATTTATTTAGTCAATCCAATCCACAGAAGGAAATAATTAAAGTTTTAGTTTTTCATGTGTCTCAAGATTTTAGTGAGTTTGCAAGATGCGACCAATGTTCCAAAGTGACAGTGTGGAGGCGCCTCGGAGACTGCAGTAAAGTTGTACGTTTATAGAAAATGTGTTCTTTTCTGTGTTTTAGCCTGTATGAAATTATTATTAAGTGGTCATCATTTGTTAAAATGTCATAATATGCTGGCCAGTTATCTGACTGAGGATGAGAGATATGAAACGCTGTTAGCTCGTCATCCAAAATGTTTTACATAATTTAGCACTTTAGGAGAAATACACGTTTTAAAAATGTTTCACTGTACAGAACACCGTTGGTCGCTTATTTCACTCCGTTTTATTTAAAACCTTTATTTTACATAATATATAAAACACACCTCCATACACTGGCGGAGGGGGTAGGCCTTCTGCATCATGCCCTCGCACTACCTAGGTGCCACACCTCACCTAAACCAAGTGAAGTATTTCCATACGTCCGAACACGTCTGCCACAGAGAATTACATGCCGTGTGCTACATGCACGAAAAGGGCAACTCCAGGCGATGCCCGCACCCGATTATTCGCGCATCGTCCCGAGTGCACGTCAGTAAGGGCTCTATTTAGAGCATTTACAAATGGCAGGTGAAGCGCAGCGGACTAAGCGTCTGTCTACCACCGCAGAGACACTGGTATCGAATCCGGCTGTCAGCGGCCCCTCCGGCTTGGGCGGTCGTCATACTGACACAATTGGCAGTGTCAGTGGGTGGGAAGCCGGTGGGTGGTATTCTGGTCGTTGTAAACAGCGACTCCTACAGGTCGGTCAGGGCGCCTGCACAACGAGGGAAGGAACTGGGTAAGGTAGTGCGATCATCCCACGCGTTACACTTCCCCAGTGAGAGTCCTCGCTGTCAGGTGAAAAGAGGATGCTGGCAGTCTCCTATGTATCGGAGGAAGCATCTGATAGACTTCAGGGCTCCCTAGACCAACCAGTGGGGGGCACATGCATGCAACGAACAGGGAGGGGGGAATTGGCATAACTACAAAAAATTGGGATGGGAGAAAAATACAGAAAAATAGGAGAAAAAGTGGATACAAAAAAATGGCAGGTGAAGTGAAGCTCAAAGTGTCAAATGTTTGGCTCACACACTCACGTTAACCAACCTTCTGGCTTACATTTGGTGTTCGCCTGAGGTCACTTGGTGCGTTTAACACGCTGCAGCCTATGTGAATGATTGTCGTTTACACATTTGGAACTTATTTTTTTTATTCATTCATTTCAATTATTGAAACATAAGATGAGCCCCAATGACCTCCTCTAGGGACAGAGAGTGTTTCAATTGGGGAAATGCTCCCGTCGATCATACCTTATAAAGTCTCTGTTCTTCAGGTCCCCTCTTTAGGATACCTTCCACTATACGCTTCAGCTCATAGACTGTAGTTGACTCTTTGGCATCTGTGAAGATGGTCGTCTTGTGACGTCGGATCATTAGAAACACATCCTGAGGCGAGATGGAAAGTGAAGTTCAATTAGCTGAAATATGACAGATTGGCTATTTATTTCAAGACTATACCATTATTGTCCTTTAAAAACGGCTGAAATTTCAAACATCAGCCCATTACAAAAGACAAACCAAAAACCCTAAAACAGAATTCATGTTTCATTTCTTAGTCAATTTAGTTTAAATACATATACAGATGGGTTAATATCACAAAAGTAGAAACAAGAAAACCCAGTCACTTCTTGTGAGGTCATCATAGGGGTGGACGGTATAAACGGTATGAATTTGCGCTACGGTATGGATTTTGACTATACCTTCATACCTTGTGACCGGTAGACTAGAGCACTTGCCTCGACGTTTGCAGTGGTCGTTGCAAAGTGTTTAATTGTACTGAGTTTTTCTCCACTTGCTCACGGACCTTGCCATATAGTTTGGGCATTTCAATTTGGCTAAGGAGGTTGAGAGGAGACTTGCTTTAGCGCAGCAACGGGCTAACGTTAGCCGCTAAGCTAACATTCTAACGTGACACTGCGGCACCAGTTTCATTAGTGAGGAAAGGAGGGTGGGGTTATATTGACGAGGCTCGACAACAGAGGTTCAAAGATAACTTCACATTTATTGGCTATTCGTTTGTTTATATCGCTTTATCCATCGGGCTGCTCTCGTTTCCAACTCTGTGTTGACAATGACATCCTGGTGTGACATCATCAACTACGGCAACTTAGGAGTGGACGCTTAAACCTCAAACTCATCACGCTCTCTCTCTACGGTGTCAAACATGTACACTAAAGTTAAGTTATGTTGGAGTTTTATTGTGTTTGAGTTGTTTGATGGAAAGAAACCTCCAGTCCTGCAGTAGTTTTTATTTTCACTTTGTGCCGCTTGATTTTATTGTATTTCATGAAAAAAAGAGTTTTTTTAGAGATGGAAGTAACTTGAGAAAAGGTTTTGCATTTTCCTATTGCAGTTTTGCACAATAAATGTTCTTAAAATACCTCTGTAATATGTGAAATATGTCCTAGTAATACAAGAGTACAGTAATAGGGCGGCTACGTGGCGTAGTGGGCAAGGCGCTCGCCACGAATGACGGAGACACTGGTCTTGCTGTTCGAGCCCAGCGCTCCACATTGCTTTCAGTTTAGCTGGCCGTCCGTACTAATACACATTGGCCGTATTAGGGGGTGGGAAACTGATGGGTGGGGATCGGGCGTTGTGGACAGCGACTCCTACAGGTCGGTTGGTGCGCCTGCGCAGTAGAATCAGGAAGTGTTGGGGGCAGCGTGAGCCTCCCACGCGTTACTCCTCGCCACTGAGAGATCGAGCTGTGCAGGTGAAAAGATGCGACTGCTGTTACCTCAAGTACTGGAGGGGACTTGTGCTATGTATGACTTAGTCCACATTGCAGCCGGCTTGTGGGAGGCAAGAAACAGCGTTCGTGACAGGGGAGGGTTGAATTGGATGATAAGAAATTGGGATGGGAGAAAATATAGAAAATGGGAGAAAAAGTGGAAAAAAAAAAAAAAAAAGTACAGTAATAGCTGCCAGTGTTTTACCACTTCAGAAGCATTTATATAGACATTTTAAGATAAATTAATATACCGTGATATATACCGTTACAGTCTATGCTTCAAATTATACCGTGATGTAAATTTGAGACCATACCGTCCAGCCCTAGCAATAAGCACTTTCTGGAGTTTCTCAATTGGAAATGAATAAAATAAATAAAAACAATGCACAATGTTGTTTTTATTGGATTCTATTATATGTTGTACTACTGTATTGCACATCGTTGCGGGCAAGACCACCCGCATTTCATTGTATACTTGTATGCTGTGACAAATAAAACTCTTGACTTGACTTGAATGGGAGATGAGACAACCCTTGTTTTACACTGTGACGGTATCCAGGATAATGTCCTAGAGACATGTCCTGGTTCAGAAGCACTACTGTGAAATCAAGCTCATTTGATTGTAAAATCTCACATTCTGTGAAAACATGTCTACCTCCAAATGCATTGCCAGTGGACAAGTTGACGAAAACCTGTTTTGACACCGCAATTCATTTCTGGGGTTAATTGATTTTGGGTAAACGGCTAGAAAAACACTGCTGTTTACAACCATCTCTCAAAATTGTCCAAATTCATAGCGTTAACCAGAATGCTGCATTTTAGATTAATTTGCCTCTCCTATATACATAATAATTATAACTGACTGACATCATGGGCCACAGTTCTGAAGAGGGGATTATGAGGTTCCCACCACTCTATTGATTGATTGATTGATTGATTGAATTGATTGATTGATTGAAAACTTTATTAACAGATTGCAGAATGGGTACAGTACAGTTCAATACATACAATTGTTAAGGGGATGCAGACCAGAGAAAGACTTTCGTCTTGTTTACATCAGGGTCCCCCATTTTCAATTCATCATAGCCCAAGCCTCCGTTTATTTACAACAAGCAGTAACTTATCAAAGATATTCGCAACTTCAAATCTGCACGATCATGGCACAACATGATCCTCACAGCGGTCTTGGATCACGGTGTGTCAGGTTTAGGTACAAACACGTCAGTTAACCACGTAAGCGACCAGCGTTAGATATATAACTACAACACATTTACAGCCCAGTTAGCCGACGTTAACGTTAGTTGTCTTCAGACAGTTGGTCGACGTTCCAGCAGTCAGCCAGGTTGTCAAGCTGCAGGGGCCTAACATCACTGAGAACTCAACTTTGCCAACGTTAGCCAGCTAGCTTCTTTAGTGAGCTAACCAAGCTACTAGTGTTAGTGACCTGGACACTACTGTGCTAACGCGAGCTCGCCGGTCATCAAACCAGGACAAATGTGTCAACTTCCTATTTGTTTTCCAGCTCGACTAGCTCGCTATTGTTTGTATATTTTCTACATGTATGTTAGCTAACAAGCAAGCTAGCAATATAATCTCGCTAACGATACCTAGCATAGCTAAACAAAGACATCAGCCTCTCGGTGAGCGTTTATTGTTGTTGTAGCTAATACACGTTCGGCTGCTAATGTTGGAATATTTCAAACACACGTAATTGTTAACAACGACCGGCTAAAGCAGTGTTTTTGGGCTAATCGGTTTGTTGTGAAATAACGAGCTATTTCGCTTGGCCTCACTTACCATTTCTCACGGTTGGTTGCACACCAGCAGCTAGCTACGCCTCCGCTGCTCCGCTCCCACGTTACACAGCGACGATCACAACAGCTGTCAGCCCGAGGAGCATGCACCGCCGCTGGGTCCGCGAGAGGGGGCGCTGTGGGCCTTTAATTCAGTACAAGGAGGAGATGCGGGATTTTTTCCCCCTGTAGCCTATGTTTGCGAAGACGCTCTCTGATTGGCTAGCCGCGTACAGCGAAGACCCTCTCTGATTGGTTTAGCGCCGAAGGGTCTCTTCCGCATATTCAACAACAATTGATATGTTGTTCCCTAACCATAACCTTAACCCTAACTCTAAGCATAACCCACTTCGAAAGAGGGCCAAAGCATAACCACTTTGAAGCAGAGAATATATATGTTATGTACAAGGCGGAAGAGACCCTTCAGCGCTAAACCAATCAGAGAGGGTCTTCGCTGTACGCGGCTAGCCAATCAGAGAGCGTCTTCGCAAACTTAGGCTACGGGGGGGGGGGGGGGGGGAATCACGCGGAGGGCGAACTTTAATAGACACATTTCCAGTAATTGCTTCCATATTGTGGAAGCTATTACTGGAATATATTAAAATACACATTAATTTGATAATGCACTCGTGGAACTGTAATAGGTGCATTATGAATTGAAAATGGGAGACCCTGATGTAAACAAGTCGAAATTCTTTCTCTGGTCTACAGTACATCCCCTTAAGTTATTTAATTCAAATACTGTAGGGTTACTTACAGTATTTGCAGGATGCTTTATTCGAGTTTCCATTTTAGGGACATTTATAGGATACCTTTGCTAAACTAAAATAAAAACAATATCCAACCTTACACTTGAGTCAGCCAATTGAAGCATCCAAGAATGTCTCTTCGTTTTGGACATATTGAACGTGTACTTTCACTGCTGCTAATAATTATTTCCTGACCACTAGATGGCAGCAGTGAGCCACTCTAAACAAACCATTTCTCTCTCGCCAAAGTGAATACACAATCTTGTAATAACTGTAAAAGAAATTCACTGAAAAGCAGTGGCGGACTCAGGCTGTTTGAAGGGCAGGGGCGAAAATAAAAAAGGGCACCTACTGCACAACATGGGACCCCATCAGTAAGCAAAAAGCTATGATGAGTCAAGGGTACTATGACTATGCATGCACCTCATGGTACCAAAGCACCTCAAAGGCGCTTAAAACAAAATTACAAACATCACAAAACAAACTGGTCAGACTACTACTTGACCTGAACCCCAGAACCCACCCACCTCACCCCTGCCCACTTTGACAACCTAGGATGGCTTAGAGTAGACGACAGAGTACAGCAACTTGCAATGGGCCTGGTCTACAAGATACACTATACGACCGGGGTGCCCATGTACATGTCAAAATACTTCCCAAAGGTCAGTGAATACCACAACCACTACACCAGAGGAAGCTCAACAAATCATGTTAAACCCAGATTCGGCTCAAACAAGGGACTAAACACGTTTCGCAATTATGCCACAACAATGTGAAACGCCCTACCCAAAGCTGTAAAGGAATGTGAATCCCTGCCCACATTCAAAACCGCTCTTAAAGAGCACCTACGGGAGGCTGCAATTCGAAACTGGCCACCGTAAATGCCCAAAACCCCCACCACCTCCTAATAGACAGTCTCCTCCCCACCGCATGTATATATTCCCTCCCCACCGTATGTATATTTCTCTCCCACCCACCCACCCCCTCCTAATGTATGCTATATTAAAAATTTCAACTGTACATAGTCCTAAACGTTATGACTGATCATGCGCGGGTGAACGGAGGGGGGGGGGGTCGTTTATAATTCCGTGATCGTCATTGAATGCTTTATGTGGTATGGGTGATATATAGATCAGAGCAGTTTGCATGGATAATAATAAACACTCACGCTGAAAGTCACGGCAGCCTCCTCTTGAATGAATGAATGAATGAAAACTTTATTTAACAGATTGCAGAATGGGTACAATACAGTACGGCTCAATACATACAATTGTTAAGGGGATGCAGACCTGAGAAAGACGTTTGTCTTGTTTCCATCAGGGTCCCCCATTTTCAATTCATATAGACATTTATGACATACACAACATACATGACATTTATGGCATAGGGACATATAGGTATTTAGTACTGATACATTTGTGACATAAGCGGTATTCAAATATACAGTACCGTTACCCCTAGATCCTGACAGAGTATATACATATGATGGGGAGGGAACTGTCCATTAGGAGGGGGTGGGTGGGTGGGAGGGAAATATACATACGGCAGGGAGGGAATATATACATGCGGTGGGGAGGAGACTGTCTATTAGGAGGTGGTGGGGGTTTTGGGCATTTACGGTGGCCAGTTTCGAATTGCAGCCTCCCGTAGGTGCTCTTTAAGAGCGGTTTTGAATGTGGGCAGGGATTCACATTCCTTTACAGCTTTGGGTAGGGCGTTCCACATTGTTGTGGCATAATTGCGAAACGTGTTTAGTCCCTTGTTTGAGCCGAATCTGGGTTTAACATGATTTGTTGAGCTTCCTCTGGTGTAGTGGTTGTGGTATTCACTGACCTTTGGGAAGTATTTTGACATGTACATGGGCACCCCGGTCGTATAGTGTATCTTGTAGACCAGGCCCATTGCAAGTTGCTGTACTCTGTCGTCTACTCTAAGCCATCCTAGGTTGTCAAAGTGGGCAGGGGTGAGGTGGGTTCTGGGGTTCAGGTCAAGTAGTAGTCTGACCAGTTTGTTTTGTGATGTTTGTAATTTTGTTTTAAGCGCCTTTGAGGTGCTTTGGTACCATGAGGTGCACGCATAGTCATAGTACCCTTGAATGAGTGCTCCTGCCAGAGTCTTCAGGGTATTCTTGTTTACCAGAGAGGAGATCCGGTACAAGAATCTAGTTCGTTGGTTGACTTTTTTTATTACATTGGATGCCATTTTGTCACAGGAAAGATTTGCCTCTAGGATGGAACCCAGGTAGGTAATTTCGTCTTTCCTTGTGACAATATTGTCACCCACTGTAACTGAGAAGCCGTCGGTCTTGCTGAGTTTGTTATTTGAACCGAAGAGAATGGACTCTGTTTTGCCCATGTGTAATGATAGTCTTACCGTTGGGCGATGAGACTGGAGCAAAAAGATCCCAGTTATTTGATGGGGATCGAGTCGATCCATTTCCGGTTTGTATAATACTAATACACGCCCAAATCATGTCGATTATTGAGTTATGGCAGCGATCCATATCCACGGTGTGTGGCTAGAGTCCCGCGACGATATGCGAGTGGCCGGACGTATTTAGGAGACGCACCGATATCCAACCGGCCATTTCCGGTTTGGCAACTCGCCGATCATCCACCAGGGGGCAGTATTGAAGCGTTGCAGAGTTGTGCCGAGTCCCACTGCATCAGACAAGGCTCTGTGAGTGAAATATGAATACCATGGCGAAAATATTAAATATGATCACAATAACGTCGTACGCCGTGGATTGGCAGAATTTGCATGAACTTGAAACACGTCGTACAACGTGATTGGCGGGGAAAGTGTTAATAAAAATGTAAGTTAAAAAAAAAAATAGCGTCGAGAATATAAGTATGTTTTTAATCTTTTCTGCTGTAATTCCAAAAACAAAAAACAGTAGTTATAGGCCCTGAAGCATATGATAGATTATCGATTGGCGTTTCTTTCCTATACACGCTATATTAAAAAATTCAAATGTATATGATCGGTATACATTATGCTTCATCATGCGTGAAGGAAAGGGGGGGGGGGGGTCGTTTATAATTCCTTGATCGTCAGTAACGACTTTATTTAGTATGGATTGATATATTGATCAGATGGTTTGCAGTGAAATGAATAAACAATCGGGCTGAAAATAACGTTATTGTCCTCTTACCGTTCGCCAATGAGACTGGAGGAAAAATATCCCAATTATTTGACGCCGATCTCCGACCTAGATCCATTTCCGGTTTGTATGGCGCAATAAACGCAGAAATCATATAGATTATTAAGTTTAGAAAGCGATCCAAATGCACTATAGTGTTTGTCTGGAGCCATTTAACAAGATATCACTGCCGGAGGGATTTCCTCGACGCACCGATCGGCACTTCCGGTTTTGGCGAGAGTGTAACTCGCCCGACCATCCACCAGGCGGCGGTATTGAGGCGTTGCAATCTCATACAGGGTCCCACTGCAGTCCGGAGATTGGCTGGATGAATTATGAATGCCATGGCGAAAAAATGAAATATTGATCCCAAAAACGGCGTAAGTCATTCTTGGTGTTCAACGCATGGCGGGCAAAACCGGCGTAACTCGTTCTTGGCGCAGGATGTGTTAAGGGGCAGTTCACCCGTTAAGTGGCAGTTCACCCGTTAACACATTGGTTGCCAGCCGGATATGACGATTTATCGCTTGGATGCCACCACGTTAATCAATGGGAGGACAAGCACATTTGCGAACGCATAAACTATATCTTAAATTATGGCTATGTGTCTAATACCCCCGTCGCTTATCAATGACTTGCTTGCAGTCAACATGTACGAAACGGATTGTTTTTTCATCAGTACATTTCCATTTTATACCGTTTTGAATACGAGTATAGTTTCGGAGAGTTCTAGTAATTTCAGAGAAATTCCGTGAAAATAGCCATTTACTGGTATACACAAAACACGTTGTCATTTTCCGGCTGATTTATGAATCGTTTTCAAATAAACGCTAGATTATCGAGAGTATTTGTGTTCTTATGCACGATACAAAAGCGGGCTGAAAAATCATTTATTCGTGCTGCGCTCAGCGCCTAACGCCACACACACACGTTGTGAAATCTGTGAAAAACAACTCTGATTAACCCAAAATTGGTAACATAGATTCCTTACCTCAGATCAGATGTTCTGCAAAAAGATGAATCCAATTCCTGATCACCATTCCAAATATTGATTGCGTTTATTGATCCAACGTTATAGTCCGAAACGCATAATCCAAGCTGCTCCCAGCCTCACCAGTGAATCTGGTAACACAACACTGCTTGCCAGAGATGGGAAAACCCTGGACCACTCAATCCAATCCAATGATGTGCATTACCATCCGGGAGATGATAGGGGGCGGTATTTGCCCTTTTCGAGCTCATAGCCATTCCCAATGATAATGTCAGGCTGGACGGATGAAAAATGAATGGATATCGCTAATAAAAGAAATAACGATTAAATAACGAGAAATCTAGTTATTGGCAACCAACGCATGGCGGCCAATAACGAGAAATCTCGTTGTTGGCAACCAATGTGTTAAGGGGCAGTTCACCCAAAATAAATAGTTTTCCCCCTTTACGCGGAACGCTATCTAAAGTATCTATCCATCCAGATAGTTTATGTGATATCTGCCGGCACTACTCTACAATGGAACTGAATGGCACTTGGTTTGTGGTGTTCAAAACGACCAAAAATCTTTTCAGAATTCCACCATGATAATCCGCAGTACTTGTTGTGAGCAGTTTCATGTCGTTTTACAGAAAATTGTTCTAAATAGCAAAATAGAGTTTTAAAATCTTTATTGAATTGTACAATTCAAAAACGACCTACATAAATGTTTACAATGACAGTTGTGTGAGGAGGAAAAAATTAAATAAAAAGATTAAGGCCGACACTGTCAGCAAGTTCAATAACTCCCTGGGAGTGGAAAAACGCATGTCCAGGAAGGTCACTGCTCGTAAAAAAAGAAAAAACACAAAGTATTTTAATGTTGGGATCTTTTCCTTGTGCTTCATTCCACAGCCAGGTCCACTGTATATCCACACCTGTAGCAACACAACGTGTTTACATTAGATCTGCCCCAATCGTAGCAATCTTTAAGTCTTTGTTAAAGAGTCACCTCTTCTCACTGGCTCCACTTACATCCATGCTCCTACTTTTTATTTTATATTTGTATTGTTACTGTAATTCCTCTAATAGTGACCGGTATTCAATTACAAACCGGGTCTCTATTAATGGCCGGGTGCGCTCTTGAGCTAAGCAATTATAAGCCGACCTCCTAATACAAGCCGGGTTACTAATATACTGAGCTGCATACTGAGCTGCTAAGGTAAAGTAACTTGATTTCACTTTGAAAACGTTGAAATGACCAGTGACCACCTGTAATTGCACTGTTTACTATTTCATACAGTACTTGGTTTCAATAAATGAACCCAGTACATTTTACTGGGTTCAAACTGACACAAAATGTTGATTTATTTTATTCATTATGATCCGTTTGAAAATTAGAAATATAGGCCTCTCTCTTATACATGCCTCCTCCTAATAAAAGCCCGGTACCCGCTACAGTTTAAGCAAATACAAGCCCGGGTCACTATTAGAGGAATTACGGTATATGTGTAGTACTGTTTGCAGTACTATTTATGTTTGTGTAAATTGTGTATCTTGTGTTGTATTTTTATTAGTATTGCATAGGGGTGTAACGATGCATCGATCCTAATGTGACGATTCAACTGCATCGATTTGAAAATGTTAGAGTTGATAATCTTTTTAAGTTTTTTTGTGTATTGTTTTTATTGACCTATAGTCCATTCATGCTGAGTGAATCAGTTCCCCCAGCCACATTTGTGTATTCAAATTCTTTTGGGGGAATTAACTGATAGAAAATTAATCGAATCGTGGTCAAATGAAGAGATTTCATGATGCATTGAATCGTTGCCTGAAGAATCGTAATCGAATGTAATCGTTGTGAGGTCGCATCGTTACACACCCCTATAACGCATTGATATTACTTTGTATTGTGCAGCACTTTGGTCCACCTCGGTTGTATTTAAATGAGCTATATAAATAAATCTGACCTTGAACTTGAACACAATGTATTCAGATAACATTGTCTGCATTTTGGTCATCATTGTCCCACAAATATATATATATAAAAAGAAAATAATAATAAATGCATTTTGTCATCAACGTCAGGCCATCATTGTGAATCGGAATCTGTTCTGAATGTTCTTAATTGAACCCTTGCACCTAAGAACCATATAAGTCGGTTAATAAAAATAATTCGGACAGCCAATGTATTTGCAGTTGTGAAGTTAATCTAAATCACTTTGAGTGTGAATGTGATATATCACCAGAAACAACTCAACGTCTACGGTCTTTAACTAGGAGTGAACACAACACTAACTTACGATCTTTAGATAATAAAGTTTGAAAAACATTGTTCCTCTGAAAACTTAAAATGGACTTACATGATTCTTCGTCTGAGGTACTCAATTGTCCCGCCTGGTGAAATAGAGGTAGAATTAATTAATATTAAAAAACATAAATAATAATACAAATGATTTAAAGGACACAAGAATAGGAATCACTCAAGATCATACACTCAACTCACCCAAACATCTAGAGTACAAATGTGCTTTCCTGGATCAGGGTATTGGAATACTAAAACAAACGACACAAAAAAGGTAATTTTAGATAATGACACATTTTTTTTATTCTGATATTCAAGGCTTGAGTCTATATTACAGGTATGTCGGCACCTGATGTCCTCTGGTGGTCATGACGGGCAGCATTCCCTTACAGCACAGCATGGAGAAAGGCCTCTCCTTAGTCTGCGAGTGCTTCTTGAAGCACAGACTGAACACCTGAGCTGGAAGGTAGACGTTCCAGTCGGCCGCATGCTGCTCCACCAGATCACTCACCATGCTGTCGGGAGGCAGTGAGACAAATTGATCTAAAAAACTCCGCCCTCATCTCTCAATCCTCCAAAAAACTGCGATTGGAGGATCAGGAAAAGAAGATAACACATTTAAATGATTTAGGCTTTAGAACCTCAACCATCACCTTATTTTACAATGTGGTAATATAAAAGACCTGTCAATCAAGCGCTGTGTGACGAGATCCAGCGTGCCAGTCTGCTGATGATAGACCACAATGTTGAGGTTGGTGAGCAGTCTGTTTTTCAACCATTCGTTGATCTAACATAGGAATATAAATGTACAGAATATTGGTGTGTGGGATATTTGCCACTCTGAAGCCAATACAATTAGGGATGCACAGATACCAATAAAAGAGAATATTGGTATCAGAGAATGTTCCTCGATACTAAAATTCGATACCAACATGCCGGAAATAACAGCGAAGTGACTTGATTTGCTGCATTTTTTACACCTTAGCTCTCTAATGGGGAAAGATTTATTATATCTCAATCATCTTTTGTCCAATGACCCCCAAAATGACAGTCCAGGTCTACAGTATACTGTTCATAAATAGTAAAGGATCGGATTGGTACTTGGTATTGGCCGATGGTGAAAGTTTAGGACTCCTAATCAGTATCGGCAGTGAAAAAGCGATATTGGTGCATCCCTAAATACAATAACATTATTGCAGATAACGTGCACTCTACTTGTGAGCAGAAAAAGTGATTACATTTGCCATGTGCTCACCTCTTTGATTATATTTTGAGGCAGTCGAGAGAGGATCCTAAAAGGGAAGCCGAAGTGCGAGGTGATGTCCAAGATGAGCTTAGCGACTTGTGACGCGAGGTGCGACTTCATAGGCAGGGCCTCCACCCACTTTGAGTAGTAGTCCGTCACAGTCAAAATGAACTTGTGCCCATTCTTAGTTTCTGGCAAGGGTCCCCTGACGTCCAAACCAAGCCACTCCCACGCCTCGCTCACCTGCTAAAACATAATACACTTAGTTCTGAAATGTTTAACTAATACAAATAAAGAAACTTATTTTATAAGTATGTGATGGACAAAACAATAATAATAAAAAAAAGAAAACCTACACCCAAACTAAGACTAAACAAAGATACAATATGATTAGATAAGAACAAAATACAATGGAATACAAGAATACAATAGATCAAATGAAAATGAAACTGAAGTTGGCATCCGATTTTTGTTCAGCTTGTGGGTGAAAATGTGATGACACCGATTCCTTCCAGCCTGAACTCCTGAATGCCATGGAATTTTGAGAGTCATCTTGCAGAGAAAGATCAAGTGAAAGGCTAACTCTGCTTCTGCCAAACATCAGGCCTACCAGTATCGTTCTCTCAGGTTCTTCAAGTGGCATTCTTTCCAACATGTCCACCTGTGAAAATTACAGAATAGCATTTAAACAAACACGAATCCCTACTAGCTGTGCACACACACACACACACACACACACACACACACACACACACACACACACACACACACACACACACACACACACACACACACACACACACACACACACACACACACACACACACACACACACACACACACACACACACACACACACACACACACACACACACACACACACACACACACACACACACACACACACACACACGTCAGCCTCCTAGGGTGAATGATGTGAGGGTGGCAACACTTTTCTGGACCAAGCAACCAACCAATCAACAGAGCGAGCTATAGAGCTGCTGGTCACAGCTAAATGTAACTTGAAAATGTAAGGATGGTAACCGTGCTGTTGTACTTTATGAACACGTCGACGACTTACATCCACACCACTTTCATCCGCAGCATCGTCCGGCGCCCAGCGAATACCCTGTAAAGACACACAGGAACACATTTACACCATCGACACTGGAAAGCGGTCTATAAACGTGGGGCAACAATCAGACAAAATGTGTTCTATATTTATCCTCTCAGCATGCATCTGTACTTACCAGCGGTTTACAGTAGTCACCATGGAAAAAAGATGGAAAGGATTCTATCCTCGCTAACTCTTCTTCCGTTATGATGGTCCATCTGATGAACTTCCTTGGTTGACTGATCCAGAAAACCAAAAGAAAACAATACCTTAACCACTTGGAAGGACAACGTACCATGATGTGTGTGTCTCCCCCCCTCTTTTAGGATTTATGTAGGAAATTAACAAGGAATCAGGACAAATACTGGTATCCCCCTGGAAGTCCACAAAACTCACCCAGAAATTGGGATTCAGGGTGCAAAACATACCCCTAAAAACAAGGGTGTATGCGGTCAGTCTCTTAGCTTATCATATAGGCTCAACGGAGTGTCCCAATTTGCACACATATGAAAGCATGTTCCTTTTATAGGTTGTATTATATCAGAAACAAGGGTTCTATTTTAATTACAAGAAAAATACTAAAATAAAATAAATGCCCTTTGAAATCTGTTCAAGTGGGGGAAGAAAAAGGTCCATTCACTTTCAATTAAAATCCATTCAAAATGTAAACAGAAATGGCCGTTTACTTGCTGATGATCATGGGACACAGACAGTTGGCTGAATGAAGGAGTCCCGAGAATTTACTCACTCAGAAAACTGCAAGTCCCTCAGGCTTGGGCCTTGGGTAACAGGTGGGCTTGGTGGTGCAGCCTGTGCTGGTGCAGCCTGTGCTGGTGCAGACTGTGCTGGTGCAGACTGTGCTGGTGCAGCCTGTGCTGGTGCAGACTGTGCTGGTGCAGACTGTGCTGGACTCGTCTCCGAAGTAGATGCCTTCATTCAGAATAAAGGTGAGTAAATACAGGTATCAGCTGTCTGCTCAATTCATTTAAATGGTTTCAACTTAGTGTCGTTATAGCTGACCATACTAGTGACCAGTTCAAGTTCAAGTTTTGTTTCATCTGTCATGTATAAAGTACATGCAAATTACAGTGAAATGCTTGATTCTGTATGAGCCCCCTGAGAATGTGCTTCATACAGTAAAAAAAAGTTAAAATAATAAAGTCCAAACAGTATACAAAATATACAAACTAAGGTACAACCTAATGGCAATGAGGTCCAAAAATGCCCCCAAAAAATTAAATGCTAAATGCAAAAATGGGGTATGGATGTAGTGCACACACAGCACCGCATCTATGCGCACACGCACACACACACACACCAAGGAGGAAATCTACCATTATAGCTGAATGAAAGAAAGAGAAGTATTTTCTGCAAATCACTAAAAGGTTCCATAAATTGACGCTGAACTGAAAAACACATTGAATAAATAAAGTGTCCCAATATCCTGCTTCTACCCATGTTCTTTCCCCCACACTGAAGAGAATAAACAGCGTTTCATTCAAATGGAAAACAGGATTGTAATAATGGGAGGAGGAGAGCACAAGATAAGTTATCACATCTAACTACAGGGATGAGTCAGGAATAATAACAGTACAATAACAGCATGCATTGGATCATTGGATTTGGTTACCTGGTAGCTGCTACCTGGGGGGGGGATGGCCCACTAAAATCCGAAAGTGAAAAATAAATAAATGCTGGTTACATCAGCTGCACCAAGGATGCTCCACAGTAGAACAATATGGAAGTAGCCTACACCATGCTGCATTTTTTTGTTTAGCATATTTCTCAATTTGTGTGATCTCATATAAATAGTCTACCAAAGCTAGAGTATAAACCTCAATTGGGTGCAAGAGCTCACAAAAACAATTTATGGCCTCTTAAAGTTAGAGCCCCATTCACTGTCTATGGAGTAGCCCCATATTTTACATTCCAGTGACATCACCGATTGGGAGGCTCTCTCCGATTTCTAACTTCAGGAGAGTGGTGGTGCGTGTTCACAAATACTGACTGACCTGTCCTGCTGGGGTACAGGAAGAACATTATGTGAATTCTTAAAATTGGTGACATTCATTCCCCTTTAACACTTTGAATGCCCAAAACGACATAACACATGTTATCAGCCCGCCCCCTGAATGCCCACCACGACAATTAGCGTGAATATTTTTTTATTAGCGATCTGAATTCATATTTCATCAACCGAGTCTACCGTTGGGAAACCAGCCCCATCAGGAGCTCAAATGTGAAAAAAGCGCCCCCTATCGTCTCCCAGATGGTAATGCACCCTTTTGGAATGGACTCAATGAAAATGGATGAGAAAAGAAAAATCCGGAATCCACATTTTACTTCTCACGCATGTAACCAGAGATGATCCCAGTCATTGTGGACCATCAGAACAGAGTGTAATATGTGTTTACAGTATGTAGCGTTGGATCAATAAAAGCGATCGATTTTTGGAATGGCGATCAGGAATTGGAATAATCTTTTTGGATAACATCTGATCTCAGGTAAGGAATCTATTTTACCAATCTTAGGATAATCAGACCTGTTTTCACGGAGATATAAGCTTTTCCCCTATGTGTGATGTGGCTGTTTGGCTGTGCGAGCGATCATGAAATATATCAGATCAGATATCAGATCGCCTATATAGCGTGTATACGTACACATATACTATCGATAATCTAGCGTTTATTTGAAAACGATTCATAAATAGGCCGAAAAATGTGAATGTTTGTGTATTCTAGAATATTCCGTTTATTATGGAATATTTTTATTTTCCTTGAAAACGAGGGCTTTTCAAGATGCTATAAAACGGAAATGAACCGATAAAAAAACAATCCGCTTCGACAATGTTGACTGGAAAATGAGTCATTGATAAGCTACGGGCAGATTAGACACATAGCCATAATTTAAAACATAGATTAGGCGATATTAACGCTAACATTGAAGTGGATGGTGGGCATTCAAGCACTAAATCGTGCGCCCCCTGCTGGCACTGAAAGAGTTAAAAGGAATGTACAGAATATGTCACTGCCAATTTCTTAAAGAAAGAAACATTACCACCTTTCTGACTTTCTAACTATTGTCTTTTTAAAGCTTGTTCTTTATTTTCAAATGCTACTCTTAGGATACATGTTATTATTTTTTTTACAAATATGTTTGTTTTTTTATATATACATATATATATATCCAATGACAGCATCATGTTGACTAAAATAGACTAAAACACCCTCTGCAGCGACATACAGCACCGACAGAACAAGGAAGTAGTGGCCTACAAGGAGGCTATGAGTAGTGTGGAAACTGGAAACCCACCAAGTACAGTGGCGGACAACGCAGGTCCAATATGAGATAAATATGGGTCCCAGATCTCATAGAAATTGTCCAACTTGGAATGCAACATGCATGTGATGTATTCACAAGGGATACAGTCCATAATAGTATTATGCCACAATCTCTTTGATGGGAGTATTGTAACTGAGGGGTACAATTCCCTGACTGTATTACTAGATATGATACTTACTACCACTACCTTTGTACTTAATATTCGGCCACCCAGTACACGGCATAAATATATTATCATGAACACTCTCACGTAGATGAAACGGATCCAACACAAATGTACGAATTAGAAACAGGTCTTTATTTTCTACACAGCGATGGTGTGTAGAATAAACACTTAATCACTTAATTACATTTATGAATTGAAATAGTATGCACTTTTATGGCAAGGAGTATTCGTCGGTATATCAATAGAGAATGTCCAATCTCTGAAGGCGCAGGTGGTAAATATACGACCTGGAATAGTTAAGGAATAACAGCAATGATACTTTAATGATTATATACTAGATACACTAGAGGGGGTTAATCCGGTCGCTTGTAAGCCGACAGGAGTAGGAGGGGGGGGGGGGGTAGAATCCGGCTGCCTCGTCCGGCCAAGGGTATCCCAGGTGAACCCACTGTAGTGCCGTTCAATGCGCCGGCGATCCTTGGACCACAGATGAAAGCAGGTGGACTCTTTGTGGGCCGGCTCTCTCCGGTCCACGGGGGAGAGACGTGAAGCGACCTCGTCTTGCAGAGCGTCTCCTCACCTTGCGTCCTCTCCAGGGGGGGGGGTTCCAACACACTGCAGTGTCGGGGGTCTTTATCCATGGAATAATCAAAGTATCCAAAGCATAATCCGTGCCTGGGAAGGCGGGCTGTCGTCGGTAGAATAATCCGGTATACAGGTCCACTCGCTCGTCGGCTCTGGGGCTCCTCGGGTGCAGCTTCACATAGGGTCAACCACCCTGGGTAAGCAGCCAGTTCTCTGCCCGAAACGATGGGGTACTGACTACGGTAGTATTCTCACCGCACGAAGCACTATATATTAACAGACTATTATTAGCTTAATAGACTACGTCCAACTCGACGATATAGTGCCAAATATGACTATTCAAATATTAATATACACGATGTCTCAATACCGATGGTAGGCGAACTTGGCCTTACTCCCACACGTGGCGTCGCGGGGAGGCTTTACGTCTGTGACTCTATTGGAGGGTAAGAAACTGGACTGAAAAGAAAGTCCTACTTTAGTAGCGCAGTATATATACGCACTATGAACAAATAGTCCCATTAGTGGTGCGGTAGCCAAATTCCTACGCGGAACTAGGACTTGTTCGTACATGTCGAGCGGTACGTTTGAACTGGGTCTGAGGGGTATGGCAGCCTGGCACCAAGGTCTCGACCAATAGTAGAATGGAGACTATTATGGGATGTTCAGTAGGCTAGAATGGATATTCAATGCATATTGTACAAGGAATATACAAGGGATATCAGGGAATATTAGAGAATATACAAATACAATTAAATATATATATATAAATAAATATATATATTCGGTTTAATCTGGCCCTTCACAACAGCCACCCCCTGAATAGGTCCCAGACCTAATCAGTTAAACAGAGACAGATTAATCGCGTTGTCTATTTACACATAAGGGTTTGCTGTAGGGGTCAGTCAACTTCACAAAGTCATAGGGTTGTAGGGTCATGGTCATCATCGATTGTGTCTGGGAGTCGAGGCAGTTCTATGAGCCTTGCCACGGGACGGGTGTAAGTGCGACCCTGGACGAGCACTTCAGCTGCTCGGACCTTGCCGTCGGCACCGGTGATCACTTTGCTTACGCGGCCGGCCGGCCACATAGCTCTGGGCAGTGATTGATCAATAATCATGACGACTGTTCCTTCTGTCAAATTGTCTCTCTCCTTTACCCACTTCTGGCGGAAGCGGAGTAGAACGCCGAGTAGGGAGGGGCCGAGTGTGGGACCGGGCAGTAACTCTTTATTCAGATTTTGGGATCCGATCTGGTAGCTGCAGTTAAATACTATGCGGTCTTTACCGTTGTGATGGACCTTGTGGTGGGGCACGTACCACGATTCAGTGGTCTGGTCAGCCTCTTTAATGTCCATCTTTGTGACGTGTCCCGCTGTGATGAGCTTCTCAATCTCAGCGCGGTATACACTCTCTTGGGCGGGGTTCTTGGCTAAGCGCCGCTCCGTGTTCAGCAGGTACCGTTCTGTGGCGTCTGTCTTGGCGTGGAAAGTAGGCATTCCTTCTCGCCGCAGGAGTGGCGTGGCGTATCTCAACACGCCGTTGACCGGGACTCTCTTGGTCCCTGTCTCGAGGAGGTGAATTGCGTAAATGTCATCTTTAGAGCGAATGTCTTTCTTTCCGTTCTTAAAGGGCATTTGTTCCAAGGTCCATAGCCGCTCTACGTGTTGCAGGAGTGCGGTTTCTCCCTCTGTGACTCGGGAGTGGAGACATCTAGTGGCTGTACTTCGGTTGAGAGATTTGGCGAGCGGGCCTTGGAGAGTCCATCCCAAACGGGTCTCGACTGCTGCAGGGCAGCCTCGGGGTCCGGTATGAACCCGGTCTATCGGGACAATGAGGTCTGCATGGTCGGAGCCTATCAACAGGGTCGGCATAGCATTGTCTATGAGCGGGATCGGTAACTTGCGCAGATGTGCATATTTCTCCATCAGCTTGGCGACGGGGTATGTGTACCGCGACAGTCCTATTTCTTGGCTGGTGAAAGCGTCTGCAATCTGGTACCGTCGCTCAGGCTGGCCGCTTGCTGCGATAGAGAATGAGACATTCTCGCCCTTTATCGTCTTCAAATCTCGTCTTATTGTCCGAATTGTCATTTGGGTTTCGCTTCCCCGCAGCCCTAGCTGGGCCGCAGCGGAGGCGAGCAGCAGGGTCTTCTCTGACCCGTCATCGAGGACGGCGTAAGTGTCCAGGACTTTATTCTGGTAGCTTAGTGTCACACGCACTACTTTTAGGAGTACTCGGGCTCCACTGCTGCTGGCGGGATCGATGTACATGACGCTCGCTTTGCGGCTGGATGGTGCAGGTGAAGGGCGCCGTCTGTTACTGTCGTGAAGTATGTCCAGATGGGCTCCATCGCACTTGGTGCACCTTTTCTTTAAGCGGCATTCGGCTGCCATGTGTGAGCGCGCACAGCGAAAACAGCGCTTGTTGGACTTTATCCATTGACCTGCTTCCTCCGCGTTCAGCTTGGGGAAGGAGTCACATTGCGCTAGCCAGTGTTCTTTCTCACAGTAGGGGCACACTATCTTCCACTTCTCCGTTCTGGAGGGGGTACTGTGGCTCCTGCTGCTCGGTACTGACTCCGATTGGTGCATCACAGTCACCGATCTTCTTCCATCATTTAGTCGTCTGGTTCCTTCTCTGGAGCCAGGGGTGCTCCGTCCGAATGTATCTAGCCGTAGGCTGCTGACTTCTCTCGCCAGGAAGTCTGCTAGATCGAGGAGGTTCGGTTCGGGGCCATTCGGGTCTCTGTGGTCCCTCTGCCGCCTAAAGCGCTCCTGACGAGCGGGCGGCAGCTTCTCCAGGATCCTTTCCACATTTGAGTTGGCGTAAAGTTCATGCCTCCCCTTCTCTCTTTGCGCTCCCAACATCCCTACCAGGGACTGCACTCTGATGGACAGGTCGTCCAGTGCTCGATTGTCTATTGCTGGGGGTAAGCGGTCGATGTGTCGGATCTCCTGGATCACGTAATCCCATATGCGCCCATACCTCTGGTCCAATGCTACCAGCGCTGCTGTGTATGGGGTGGTGGAAGTCGCGTAGGCGAGCGCTATATTATGTGCGCGGGGTACCTTTAAGTGCTTCAGTAGGATGGCGTATTTGTGGCGTTCATCCAATACATCCACCAACATGGTCTCCAGACACATGCGGAGTTCTGTATACTGGGCCCGGTTCTCTTGGGTGAAGTCGGGTACCATAGGCGTGCCAATGTATGACGCTGATTGTGGATACATCGGCGAGCGTTGGGGGAGAGGCCTCCTAGGCGAGTCTCCTCCCGCTCCTTGGTATGGGCTGGTACCGGCAGTGTACCATGGCCCGCTTGTCCAGGTGCTGTTCCTCGGTGCGGGTCGTGCGTCGTGCTCACCCGTGTATAGAGTCGGGGGTCTGTAGCGCAGCTCCGCGGGAGTATAGCCTGGGCTGTACCGGGCCTCCTGGTCCGGTAGAGTACTGTGCCGTCTTCGGGCGTGGTTCTCCTCCTCTTCCTCTTCGTCTTCAGTTAGGTCATCCAGTGCTTGTAGTCTCTGGTTTAGCCTCTCCACAGGATATGCTGCTCCTTCCCGGTTGCTAGGTCTCGCTTGGACCGGTGGGGGGAGGTGGTCTGTGGGGGGTATAGACCTCGTCTGTTGGTCAAGTTCAGGGTTGTTTACTCGGCTAGGGGATGCCGCCCTGGAGGTGTGTCTAGACGAGTTCCTGGAGCCTCTGGCGGAGGGAGAGGGTGTTGTCCGTCTGATCAGCTGTTCTATTAGTTGCGACTGCTGTCTGTCGCGCGCTGCGTCCCGTTGAGCACCGGCTCGTTCTCGGGCCACATTCTCTTCCATCTGAATGCGTCTTATTTCTAGACGTATCTGCTCGTGTTCGCTTCGCTGCTGGATCTGCAGTCGGTCGCGTTCAGCAGCGGCGTTCAGGCTGATGAGGAAGGCCTGCTGTAGGGTCCTCTCTGCCTCGCTGGGAGAAGGCGGTTGTATAGGGGAGCCTTCCCTCGGGGTACTCCTTGCGGAGCCTTGGAGCTCTATCTCCACGGTGCTCTCCCCGTCTTCTTCCGTGCCGAGTTCTCTCTCGGTAGCGTTGTATTCCTCCCGGGACTCATCGGGGACTACTTCTTCAGTACTGGCGGGGTGTGAAGTCATGTCTGGTTCCCACTGGTCCCCACCGTGAACTTGGTCAGTTACATTAGAGCCCGTAGGGGCCTCTATGGTCGGGGTAGTCTGGGCGTTGGGGTTAGACATACTTTTACTTTCTAGTTTTACCGCGTTTACTGTTAGTAGAAGACTAGGTTGTTGACTGACAGCGTAAGCCTCTAAGTACTGAGGGAGCCGTCGTTCGCGCTGCGGGCGTTGGTTAGGAGGATCGTTTCGTGGAGTGTTCATCATAGGCCATTTCAATATTAATAACACTATATTAATATTACACTAATTACCCTCCGGCTCGAAGGACCAATTGTAACTGAGGGGTACAATTCCCTGACTGTATTACTAGATATGATACTTACTACCACTACCTTTGTACTTAATATTCGGCCACCCAGTACACGGCATAAATATATTATCATGAACACTCTCACGTAGATGAAACGGATCCAACACAAATGTACGAATTAGAAACAGGTCTTTATTTTCTACACAGCGATGGTGTGTAGAATAAACACTTAATCACTTAATTAAATTTATGAATTGAAATAGTATGCACTTTTATGGCAAGGAGTATTCGTCGGTATATCAATAGAGAATGTCCAATCTCTGAAGGCGCAGGTGGTAAATATACGACCTGGAATAGTTAAGGAATAACAGCAATGATACTTTAATGATTATATACTAGATACACTAGAGGGGGTTAATCCGGTCGCTTGTAAGCCGACAGGAGTAGGAGGGGGGGGGGGGGGGGGGTAGAATCCGGCTGCCTCGTCCGGCCAAGGGTATCCCAGGTGAACCCACTGTAGTGCCGTTCAATGCGCCGGCGATCCTTGGACCACAGATGAAAGCAGGTGGACTCTTTGTGGGCCGGCTCTCTCCGGTCCACGGGGGAGAGACGTGAAGCGACCTCGTCTTGCAGAGCGTCTCCTCACCTTGCGTCCTCTCCAGGGGGGGGGGTTCCAACACACGGCAGTGTCGGGGGTCTTTATCCATGGAATAATCAAAGTATCCAAAGCATAATCCGTGCCTGGGAAGGCGGGCTGTCGTCGGTAGAATAATCCGGTATACAGGTCCACTCGCTCGTCGGCTCTGGGGCTCCTCGGGTGCAGCTTCACATAGGGTCAACCACCCTGGGTAAGCAGCCAGTTCTCTGCCCGAAACGATGGGGTACTGACTACGGTAGTATTCTCACCGCACGAAGCACTATATATTAACAGACTATTATTAGCTTAATAGACTACGTCCAACTCGACGATATAGTGCCAAATATGACTATTCAAATATTAATATACACAATGTCTCAATACCGATGGTAGGCGAACTTGGCCTTACTCCCACACGTGGCGTCGCGGGGAGGCTTTACGTCTGTGACTCTATTGGAGGGTAAGAAACTGGACTGAAAAGAAAGTCCTACTTTAGTAGCGCAGTATATATACGCACTATGAACAAATAGTCCCATTAGTGGTGCGGTAGCCAAATTCCTACGCGGAACTAGGACTTGTTCGTACATGTCGAGCGGTACGTTTGAACTGGGTCTGAGGGGTATGGCAGCCTGGCACCAAGGTCTCGACCAATAGTAGAATGGAGACTATTATGGGATGTTCAGTAGGCTAGAATGGATATTCAATGCATATTGTACAAGGAATATACAAGGGATATCAGGGAATATTAGAGAATATACAAATACAATTAAATATATATATATAAATAAATATATATATTCGGTTTAATCTGGCCCTTCACAACAAGTATCATCCTTGATCCAGAATAAAATAATATTCTTTCTGGCAGCAAATGTTAGCAAATTGAACAATCTCTTTAGGGATGCTCGATATTGGCTTTTTTAACGATACCGATATACCGATATTGTCCAACTCTTAATTTCCGATACCGATATCAACCGATACCGATATATGCAGGGTCCCCCCCCCCCCCCCCCCCCCCCCAAAAAAAACGTAATAATTTCAGGTAATTAACATTACATATGTCTTGTCGTGTAATTAACACAACATTATGCATACTTTGACAATAAATAAAATTATAATTAGTTCTTACTTGCTTGCCTGGGTAAATAAAGGTTAAATAAATGTAAAAAAAAAAAAAAAAAAAATATTGAAAACCGATACCGATATTTTCCGATATCACATTTTTATGCCAATATCGGCCGATAATATCGGACATCCCTAGTTTGACATTAACAATATGAACATCTGGGAGACCGAGTAGAAGACACATGGGATCCAATTCTACAGGAACACCAAAAACATAAGACAGTTCCCCCACAATATCAGACCAATAGCTCTGAAGCTTCACAGAGGACCAAAAACAGTGAATAGTGATGCACGATATATCGGCCGCCGATATAATATGGTCCGATATCAAGATAGGGCCGATATGGGCAGATAAAAAAATATATATATTTTTTCTTTTGACATGTTTTGGCCTTAAATAGTTTCAAAAAAACAAGTTACTGAAAATAAGTTACAAAAGTAAAAAAAAAAAAAAAAAAAAAAAACGAGATATCGACATCGGTAAATATCAGTATCGGCCAGAACAGCAATATTAATATCGGGTATCGGCCACAATTTTCACATCGGTGCATCACTAACAGTGAATGTAATTTCCAATCTCTATCTTGCATTTAAAGCAAAGTGAGGATGCATTGGCATCCATTTCACTTTTGAGAGCAGGAGTTATATGTATGCGGTGTAATATTATAAATTGAATAGATTTAGTACGGTTACATACAGTTTTTCTTTGAGCATCAGTCCACATTTCCTGCCGGTCCTCATCATCTATAGAGATGTCCATGTCCTTCTCCCAGGACTGCTTGGTATCAAGGGAGGATAGAGATGAGTTAACTAGGTGTACTGCAGGGTTAACTAGATGAGTACTACATGGTTAACTAGATGAGTACTACATGGTTAACTAGATGTGTACTACATGGTTAACTAGATGTGTACTGCATGGTTAACTAGATGTGTACTACATGGTTAACTAGATGAGTACTACATGTACATGGTTAACTAGATGTGTACTGCATGGTTAACTAGATGTGTACTACATGGTTAACTAGATGTGTACTGCATGGTTAACTAGATTTATGGTGTAAATGTGTTCCTGTGTGTCTTTACAGGGTATTCGCTGGGCGCCGGACGATGCTGCGGATGTAAGTGGTCTGGATGTATTTTTCTGGTCTGCATCCCCTTAACAATTGTGCGTATTGAGCCGTACTGTATTGTACCCATTCTGCAATCTGTTAATAAAATGTTCAATCAATCAATCAACAAGATGTGTACCTTCTCTGAGCATTTGAGTTTTGAGCATTCGAACTTGGTGGGTACAGCGTCTTTTCTAAGTGTTATACATGTGCCCGTTCTGTCAATATACTTCTCCTCAAAGTGATCAATGCACAGGACAGAGACACGAGAGGGAGTCCAGTCCTTCCACCTCATCCTGCTGAGCCATTTCTTTAGATTTCGACGATCATCCACTGGAAACCTGTGGTGATTGCAAACAAATCCAAGAAATGACTAAATGTGAACTGGTCAACCTTGAATACACACAGCATATATAACCAATCACTAGTGTAGTGGATTACTAGATTCTAGTAGGTATTTTTCAGCCATTACCGCCCCACCCCCTAACACTTAAGTCACTAACATTGTTTTTTTTCTTCAACTAATCAATCAGTTGATTTAGGCTAATATCAACAAAAATGTAAAAATGCATTTACCACATGCAGTCATGCAGAAAGACACAGGTCAGTCTCATACTTATCAGAGGTGTTGATTTTCTGAAAATATCTCATTCGAACATGGAAATCATAATAATCGACGAATCGACTAATTAGTAACAATAATTTTCACACTGCATATTATGTGTCTCTATTCTTCTACACATCAATGGGAATTAATGTGATCGACTCACGTAAGACATCGATTGATTGATTGAAAACTTTATTAACAGATTGCAGAATAGTTACAATACAGTACGGCTCAATACAAACAATAAGACAAATAAGTTATAGTATGCGGGCTAAGCGATCATTTTATGATATTCTGTACCCGCAAAAAAACGAAAACAAAAGGCAGGCTGTCACAAAAAAGTCACAACTAGGGACCTTAAAACCTAATCTAGTGAGACTTAACCAAAAACTGGAGAGCTTGGACTGGTCAGATGAGCTCAGTCAGTGGTACACTAGTTGAAGAAACATGGCTTGGCTTCAAAACCAAATTCTCATCAATACTAAACAACATGGCCCCCCTGAGAACCACCAGGGTTAAAAATCGCACATGGATGCATTCAGACATACTGACCGCTATGAAAACCAGAGACAAACAATGCTCTGAACTTCATAAAAGTCAGTCAAAGCTTACCAAAAGCTTCAACAGTGATCTCCAAGCCCACTTGGTTAAACTCAAACAACAACGAAACAGGCTAAAAAACTATGTAAATACCATGATCAAATCAGCACAAACAAAACTGAGGAAAACAAAAACAAACCCTGCGAGCTTTGGAAATTACTCAACAACCAACAAGTTCAACCCAGATTCGGCTCAAACAAGAGACTAAACATGTTTCGCAATTATGCTACATCAATGTGGAACGCCCTACACACAGCTGTAAAGGAATGTGAATCACTACCCACTTTTAAAACCACTCTCAAGGAGCACCTACGGGAGACTGCAATTAGAAACTGGCCCCTGTAAAGTCAAAATCCCCCATCCACCCAACCTCCTCCAATGTAGTCTCTTCCCCTTCGGATGTACAGTATATATTTTTTTATAATATCTTTTTCTTACACAGTACTGTGTATATTTGTATGTCATAAATGTCTTGATGAATTGAAAATGGAGGACCCTGATGTAAACAAGACGAAAGTATTTATCTGGTCTGCATCCCCTTAGCAGTTGTTTGTATAGAGCTGTACTGTTAGTGTACCCATTCTACAATCTGTTAATGAAGTGTTCAATCAAACAACTGCTAAGAGGATACAGACCAGACAAATACTTTGGTCTTGTTTACACAAGGGTCCTCTATTTTCAATTCATCAAGTAACATAGTCGAGGTTGATACCTATGGTTAATACACAGAAATGCTTAAGTACTGATGACGATGGTCTATCATTATTTTCTTATTGCTACACTAGATAAATAATAATTCCCTAGTGTTAGACCTGAATGTACAAACTTCACTGCATATGTAGCTAAAGTAAATTATATAGCTTGGATATTCTTTAAAAATACTTACTTAAAAACCTTCACCGCTGAAAGGCTAGTGTTATCGCAATTATACGCGCTGCATCTAATCCTGCCCATTCTACAAGGCAATAGGGACTTCTGGAAGGTAACGTTTTGCAAAGAGGTTGGTCACTGCATGTGTTTATCTTTCATCTGTGGGTCACTGGCTCAGATCGGAAGTTAATTTGTTTTGGTTTATTCCCTTCCTTGTGTAGTTGCGAACTACTGTATACCAAGTGCAACAGTGCCCCCTTGAGTATGGGAATACGGGAATACCTCTACCTCTGGTCTTCTTCTTCTTCTTCTTCTTATTGAGGTTTAACGGCGGCCGACCACTTGTTAGGGTATGTGCCGCCATCTACTGGCATCCTTTACCTCCTACAAAATCCAATTCCCCTCACCTTCATGGAGTGCAACTAATGCTGCTACTTCCCATTAGACCTTTCCCCGCTGTCAATCACACAGAGAATAATAACCAATAAGATTGCCCGATTTCTTAAGGCCGCGCCCCTTGAAATAGAGCCGCCATGATGTCTCACAGATAGCCAGCCAGTCCTGCATTGTTGTTGTCGAGAAAATGGTTCTTAGATGTGCTTGGGGAACGTGCAATAATGACCAGAGATATCCAGAAAGACTAAAGGGAGCGCGTTTTATAAATTTTCCAAAGCCTAAAACACAGTTGGAAAAATGTTTAAAGTGGATTAAGGCTTGTGGACGGCCCCATACACAGCTGAATGTGGACAAGATCAACAAGAACAAGGCTGTATGCTCAACGGTAAGCCCGAAAAATATGCTTCAGTAATATATGCTTCAACATTTGAGTTAAACAGAAGTCATCACTTGTTATCTTATATATACTGTATATAGATAGATAGATGGCTAGCCGATCGTTAGGTAGCCAGCTATTCATAGCTAATGCTAACGCATGGTTAACCTAACGTTAACCTAACGTCGCCAAAAAGAGTCTCCGAAAACATTCCGATCAGTTCATGAGCTGAAGGAAAACTACATATAGCTACAGCTACTTAGTCAACACCCTTGAAAATTATGAATTGGAAGTTGTCCAGTTGATTCTAACAACCGAACTAACGTTAGCTAAATGTTAGTGTACTGTAAATGTCCAAACCCCCCCTCCTAATGTACAGTTTCCTCCCCCTCGTATGTATATATTTCCTGTTAGGATATCTTTTTAACAGTACTGTATATTTGCATATCTTGGATGTCACAAATGTAACAGTACTGTATCTGTATGTCATAAATGTCATGCTATATATCTGTTGTGTATGTCATAACACATAAATGTCATTATGAATTGAAAATGGGGGACCCTGATGTAAACAAGACTAAAGTCTTTCTCTGGTCTGCATCCCCTTAACTATTATGTGTATTGAGCTGTACTGTATTGTACCCATTCTGCAATCTGTTAATACAGTTTTCAATCAGCTAGCATGAGTAACCTGAATGCCTTACAATCTGTGATCCACTTTCTCTTCTCTGTCATGCCTATCTCACCTTATAGCATTTTGTTGGCGGGGATGGACCTACTGTGCAATATCCAGACCCTATAAAAGCTGATGGGACCACATGTAAGTCGGTGCGTCCGTTGCCAAAGAAAAGACTCCTGCTTGATCCTGACAACCCCCCATCTAAAAAAGAACTACTGCAGGAAAATACTAACTTGTAAGTCCTGAAGACTGGGTATTGTCAAAGTCCTTATAGGCGGTATTGTCTGAATATTGTGATGTGTTAGTGAAGATGTGAATCACTAACTAAAAACACCATTTGCATGTGTGAATCAGATGTCATTTAATAATTTGTTATAAATGCTCATATCTAGTATTAATTTGTGAACCAAAGATACTGCAAGTTCTTGTTACAATCAAACAATACATAAATAATACTGAGACCAAATGTTATGATTAATGAACATGGATTTATTAATTAAAGTGCATTTATTTGATTATGATTTTGATACTTCACAGGGACATCAATCCCTCTCTGGATGTCATCAACCACCAATCGGAGCTCAGTTATACAGCTACACAGACGTGCACAGCTACTCAGACTGAAGGAGAATGTAAGGGTCTACCTTTCTTTTAGGAACTGAGAAGCATGATCTTTAAAAAATGCAGCAAGTCTGTGCAGTAATCTTTCCATAAATGGTATGTCTGGGAATATTCTTTCCACAAAGATATCTTTCTGCGTAAAAACTATGAATTCACAGAATTGGCAGCCTGTCACCATAAGTTGTCCTTGTATTTGCACATAATAGTCGTGCGTCTTCAATGAAATACTGCCCCCCTCATCTTTGTGTAAACAGAAATCTGGGAAGTTGTCGCAAGCCTCCAATATCAAACAGTTTCTTGCCTTATAAGGACATTTCACTTCGACTATCCCACTCTCGCCATTGTCGCACAACTTCCCGTCAGGTGTGGCTCCTAAAAAATCGAACTCTGAATTGACAACAAGACCACACTCGTGAAAATGTCTGGCGGGATAAACCTCCAGATATTTGGCCTTGGCCTTTGCCTCATTCCTTTTCCCATACTCCAAAGCCGGGGCACAAATGGATGTCAACCGGAAAACACTCTCCAGAAATTTTGTTGTTGGGGCAGATTTTCTGTTTACCGCTTTCGCAAAGTTTGAAGCAGTCAGTCGTGACCTCCGCTCTTCAAACCAGTCATTTGAGAGAGCCTGGGCCCGAGTGCGTTCTTCCAGTGCTACCAGGTTTGTGTCTGCAGTATTCAGATCTTTGTAGATCGCTGGAAGCTTCACTGGAGATGGCTGGTGCACAGATACATTTCCACACCTCTGGTGTGGAACCGGGTCTGTTTTCTTCTTGAGATTTCTTGTCTGTAGAATAAAAGCAAAATGTTATTATTGTGATGTCATGTATATGTGGAAACTCCCTAACAATAATTGTAATATTTCTGTTTCCAGGGGTTTGCCCTTTAGAAGTATTGGGCACTGCTGTGGAAGGTGCAAGATTGAAGTCAGAGCTGGAGAAGAAGGAGAGGACGATAACCTGGTTGAGAGGGCAGCTTCTTGAAAAGGAACAGATAATACAGTCTCTCGAACAGGATGCTCAGAAAAAGACATTCTGTACTGTACAAAGTGTTGTCCAAAAAGAAACAAAGATCAAAGGGCTTTTTAAGTACTACACTGGGATCACATATGTTAGATTCATGTTATTGTTAGATTTTCTTGTGCCTGCTGGCTGTGATGCACCTTATGCAAAGGGGCGTAAAGACATGAGGTCACTAGGAAAATCCAATGGCCTATTCTTGACATTGTGTAGGTTAAGACACAACTTTGGACTTCAAGATTTGTCTCAAAGATTTGGAGTATCCATGCAGTCTGCAGGACTTGTTTTTAATACATGCATAGAACTTATGTATTTTAAATTTGGACAAATTAGCATATGGCCTCATAGAGACATTATTATTGAAAACATGCCTGAAAACTTTAGAAAGGAATTTCCTTCTACTTTAGTCATTATTGATGGTACTGAATTTAAGACCCAGGTGCCATCTGCACTGGCTTTACAAAGTCAGCTTTATAGTGACTATAAGTCAAGCACAACCCTCAAAGCATTGATTGGATGTGATCCAAGTGGGTCTGTCATTTTTGTGTCTGAGTTATTTACAGGTGCTGTATCCGATAAAGCGATTACTGAAAGCAGTGGTTTTTATGATTTACTTAAAACACTGAAAGTTCATGGTTACATCAAGGATGGTGATGCTGTTATGGCTGACAAGGGTTTTACAATACACGACGAGTTGAAAGAGCTTGGATTACGTTTGAATATCCCTCCTTTTGCTGCTGGTCATTCTCAGATGTCTCAGTCAAATGTGGCACGTTCAAGGTCATAAAAAACTTAATTTGTAATATTTCGTTCCAATTCTTTTTTTTATGAATACCACTAAGGATGGAGACCTTATTCTCATCAGAGTTTAGTCTGAGGTCACTGATTATTTTGGTGAGGGCAGTTTCAGTGCTATGCTATTTTCTGAATCCTGAATTCTTCTAAGATTGTGTTCTCTTCATTGACATTGATGTCTCATGAGCTAATTTTATATGTACATCAACTTATAAAGAGTATTACTAATAAAATTCATTTTTGATATTGTAACTCATGGACTTTGTTCACTTTATTATATCTGTTGGGTGTATTACTACCACTTTACCTGTAAGAAGTGTCAACATGGCACACCACTGGCCGTCTCTTTCTCTTCTCAGAGGGTTTTGCAACCACGACATGGTTAATAGGTACTGGCTGTATTTTATCACCTCTGGGGACATGCCATTGCTGTGGTATGCTGGTGCAACTTTGTTGTTCTGGTATGTGGGTAAAGTTGTGCCATTTGAATCCTTGAAGAGACTTGACAATGCCAACGACATGGGAACAGTGTCCATTTATCCTGAAAATACACATGCAACAATCAAATGGTTGATAGCTACTCCACACATCAATATACAGCTGCGCCAACACTAAAGGTAAGCTAGCTAATTACAGTAGTTCAAATTCAAATGTTTATTTGTCACCTACATACCGCGACATTTGTGTGATTAGCATAACGTTAGATGATTAGCCCATTGTAGCTAGCAGTTAGCAGATACTAGGCTTAAATCTTCATTCACTCTAACAATTTTATAATAAGGGACCACTAACATACTCACCCTGCTTTACATGTGCAGTAGGACTCCACAATTGTATCCTGACGAATTACAATGTGGAGTTTGTGAGGCGTTTGTGTCTTCCGCATAGACCGCCAACACTTGGCATCAACTTTGACGTTGTCATCTCCTTCTCCGTCCGAAATCCTAATTTCATGGATATATCCTTGAGTAAAATAATTCAGGCCTTTCTGGAGAACTCTCTTCGATAGAGTAGCGGCATTGGGCAAATAACTGATAGCAATAGTTTCAGGAATCTTTAAGAGAGAATCCATGTTGTTCGATTGACATGTGGTTGTTTCAGTGTGCCTGTGAGAACATTTGGGAGAGCTTGGGAGACCATAGCAACAGTAACACGGGGGGGCGGGACTTCCCGTCACCGCGAGACACTCCTTGCCCCCTGCTGACTCTGTACCCACATTCAAAACCGCTCTTAAAGAGCACCTACGGGAGGCTGCAATTCGAAACTGGCCACCGTAAATGCCCAAAACCCCCACCACCTCCTAATAGACAGTCTCCTCCCCACCGCATGTATATATTCCCTCCCCGCCGTATGTATATCTCTCTCCCACCCACCCCCTCCTAATGTACAGTCCCCTCCCCATCATATGTATATACTCTGTCAGGATCTAGGGGTAACAGTACTGTATATTTGAATACCGTTTGTCACAAAAGTATCAGTACTAAATACCTATATGTCCCTATGCCATAAATGTCATGTATGTTGTGTATGTCATAAAGGTCTATATGAATTGAAAATGGGGGACCCTGATGTAAACAAGACAAACGTCTTTCTCAGGTCTGCATCCCCTTAACAATTGTGTGTATTGAGCCGTACTGTATTGTACCCATTCTGCAATCTGTTAAATAAAGTTTTCATTCATCACCCGCTGCCCCCTTATTCAATTCCCTAACCACCTCCTCCAATGTCAGACCTTCCATACCCAAATGTTGAACCGCTATCCTAACAATCATCTTTGTTCTATCTGTTCTACCCTCAATCTTTGCCGCAGTATTAACTACCCCTGCCACGAAGCCCACAATACTCAATTTCTCCTCCCACACCCTCTCTCTATCCTCCTGCCCTACCCTTTCTGCCAACTGCCCTTCTACAAACCCCTGCACCCTAACTTGACTTCCTTGTCCTACCCTCCTAGCCGCCTCTGCATACGATAACTTACCCTCCCTTCTAACACTCTGAACCACTACCTCCCTCTTCATCACCTCACACCCCCTAAACGCTACACTATGCTCCCCTCCACAACTACAACACCTCAGCTTCACTCCCTCCCCACACTTCCCATAGTCATGCTCCCCGCCACACCTAGCACACCTCTGTCCCTTCCTACATGAAACTGCTATATCTCTGGAAGCAGTAATGACTGAACGACGAACGAATGAATACATCAACACTTTAATTGTATCGTAAATGTATGCAAATGGTCATAAACAATTGTGAGTGCAAGTTAGAGCACAAGGCATTGAAGGCAACAATGTTGGATTGTTGGGGATAATGATTAGAGTGTGCAATGTGTAAGATAAAATTATATAATAATTATTGATAACACTCTTCAATATCCCTCACAGGCCAAAAACAAAAGAAATCGTTGTTTCACACAACATTGCTCATCACAGCTCTTTCTCATTCCATCACAACTGTCATTGGATCAATGGCACATGAGTGCAGCTTACAGCACAGCCTAGCTAGTGACAACATTCCCAACTCATTTACATCCAACAGAAATATGATATCCTTCAAGCATGACTACAGTAGCTATTAGCTAAAGTACTGTATATTGTTCCTCCTATTTGTTAGCACTATGGCAGTATATGACACTGACAAAATTATCTAACCCTAACTAACCGTACTGTCATGCACTTGTCCTAATAAACTAACCTACACTGTAGCACTCAACACTTTGATGAACATTGTTGCTCAGCTGATAGAGTTGTGCCCTTCCTGATGGCTTGTCGTACAGAACTTGTAAGTCGCTTTGGATAAAAGCGTCAGCTAAATGACTAAATGTAAATGTCCCTGACTATCACACACCGCAGTACAATGAAGGACACCATTATGACAAATGTGGACCTACATATGTTTTGAGAAAAGAAGAAATGAAACAAAACAAAGTATGTTATGGATTCTTAAAAATGGCCACACACACAATTACTGGCAACAACACTGTTGCATGTATATATAAAAAAAAAAAAAAAAAAAAAACAGATGATGTGATTGAAAACGATCAGGGAGAAAACACTCCGTCAGTCAGTCGTCCGTCCCCTCAGTTGGTCTTCGTCTTCCACTCAACCCTCCACTCATCCCAGTCCAGGAGGGTTCGACTGGTTTGCCATCCAGCAACTTCCAGGCCTAAAGATCAACAGTTGAAAACATTTCTCTGTCACTGAAAATACATACTGTGGGAAGCAGGTGCTTATCACTTAATTGTTGTTAAAGAGGCATTTTGCAGTTTTTTAATAACCAGAATCACATCTTTCTGTCGTGAGGAGGACATGTGATAATCAGACATCAAACGTACCAAACGTTTAAGTTTAAGTTTATTTGGATCCCCATTAGCCACAGCAGTGCTGGGGCTATTCTTCCTGGTGTCCATAACACGTAAAATACAGTTACAGACTTATACACTCACAACATTCACATGTCATACAGACAATTAAAACAACAATAAAAACTCCTAATCAAATTCATAATACAATACAACAATATATACGCCCAATGAATTCATAATACAATACAATAATACCTACTCATAATTAATTCATAATACAATACAGCATAATATACTATTTAGCTTTTACATACATTATCTATGTTCATATCAGCCAATTATACAATCTTTTAATAATATATCCCTATCAGACACATACCTTTTCATCTACGTATATACCCATCTCTTTATCAGACGTGATAAGCACCTGCTTCCTACAGTACGTACCGTCGGTCGCATGGAAATAGTTGAGGAAATAATGCCTGCAGCTCACAGGAGTTCTGCTCTTGAGTTGGTTAACTAGACTTAATTTGGCTGAGCTCTCGAGAACACGGAACACGTTGGTAGGTTTTATGGTCGATTATCACATCCTCCTCACAACGGAACGATATGATTCAGGTTGAAAATGTGTGAAGTGGCCCTTTAAGATAAACCTAACTGTTGTTAATGGCTTACCCTTGTGAAATTGCTCAAAAACCTGGTCCATCAGCTTGTGGCTCTCGTAGACCATTTCCCAGTGACCTGTCAAAAGAAGAGCAGTTTTTATTCTTAGTGTTCTCATAACGTGTCATGCATTTCCTTCTAATATGACACACTACCACAAAGCTCATTGGCCATAGTTGTCATGTAACGATAATCACATTACTTTAGATACATTTATTGTCATTCTACAGCATAAGTACAATACAACGAAAATAAGTTGGGCATCCAACCAGAGTGCAAATGTAACAGTAAAGTGCAATAGTAATATACAATGTACAGTTGATTAAACTGGGTATAAAATATATAAATTAGTACTACTGAGTATAGTGCTAATCAGATGTATGTACAGAGTTGTTGTATTAATATGATACAGGTATAAAGAGACTATGGTAGTAAATCATACTGGCCAGCAGCATAACTACTAAGAGTAGGTAAGGGATATGTACAGATATATAGTATCTACAGATAAGTAAAAAGGATTATATGCAGGTATGTACAGACAGATGTGGATAGATATGGTAGAATATATATATATATATATATATATATATATATATATATATATATATATATATATATACGGTATATACAGCATTATTGTACATGCTATCATACAGAGTTATATGGGTTATATGCAGATGTATAAGTAGGTATATGAAATAATTATATGCAGGTATATTCAGACATATATGGATATATATGTAAATATAAATATGTATACAGCACTATTGCTACATGCTGGACTTCCTGACTGGCAGACCCCAGGTGGTGAGAGCAGGCAACTGCACCTCCTCATCCATCACCCTCAACATAGGGGCCCCCCAGGGCTGTGTTCTGAGTCCCCTCCTCTACTCCCTGTACACACACGACTGTGTGGCTCAGCGGAGTAGCAATACAATCATCAAATTTGCTGACGACACAGTGGTGGTGGGCCTGATCTCTGCCAACGACGAGAGGGCCTACCTGGAAGAGGTCAAGGTCCTGGCGGGATGGTGCCAGGAAAACAGCCTCTCCCTGAACGTCAGCAAAACAAAGGAGATGATTGTGGACTTCAGGAGGTCGGGGGTCAAGGACTACAGCCCCCTCAGCATCGACGGGGCACCGGTTGAGAGAGTCAACAGCTTTAAGTACCTCGGAGCCTACATATCCGAGGACTTGACATGGACCACACACATTGACAGTGTTGTGAAGAAGGCACGACAACGCCTCTACTTCCTCAGGCGCCTAAGGAAGTTCCAAGTCAGTCAGAAGAGCCTTAAGAACTTCTACTCATGTACAATAGAGAGCATCTTGACCGGCAACATCACCTCCTGGTTTGGGAATAGCACTGCACAAGACCGAAGCAGACTACAAAGAGTGACACGTTCAGCCGAACGCACAATTGGAGGGGGGCTCCCCACCCTCCAGAACATTTACAACAAGCGTTGCAAGGGCAAGGCTAAGAGAATCATTAAAGACTCCAGTCACCCGAACAACTGCCTCTTTGAACTGCTGCGGTCAGGCAAGCGATACCGGAGTCTCAAGGCGAGCACAGAAAGACTCAGAAGAAGCTTCTATCCCCAGGCCATCAGGCTGCTAAACGAACAATGAATGAACACTACACAACAACAACCACCAAACGCACATAGCACACACATCCACACGCACACACTCACTTTAAACAAACACACTGTAGCACCCACTCCACACACTTTATAGCACACACCCACTTTAAACAAACACACTGTAGCACCCACTCCCCACACTTTATATTTATTGATGAAGGATTGCACTACAACTCGTACACCTTACTGTAAATTGTACCTAAAATTGTACCTCATCCCATTTCTGCTTTGCACTAGATAGTACTGTACATTAGTACACTGCATAGTATTGTATATTATATGGTAACTCAGAACATTGTACATATGTCTATACCGAACACTGTGACCTCATTTTTCTTCTTCTAAATTACATGCTATATTATGTTATTTGATACTATCTTGTCTAGCACAGTCTCTGGAGCGTAACAGTAAGAAGCATTTTGTATGAAAGTATTCTGTACTTCTGTATGACAACTATTAAAGAACTTGAACTTGAACTTGAACTTGCTATCATACAGAGTTATACGGGTAGACTATATAATGAGGTAGGTAGTTGTGATTACTATGATTACAGTTTAGGGCACTTTATTACATATCACCTGTTTGCTAATCGAGATGTTTGCTATGATGAAGTAATGACAGTCGGTGAGTTAATGGCAGAAAGAAGAAGAAATAGAGGCTCACTTTGGCTCTTGAACACCGCCAGCTGCTTCAGGGCCCCGGGCAGTGGCGGCGTGGCAGGATGCAGGGCACTGCTGAGGCAGAGAGCTTGGCACACTGCTCTGATCTCATCACACACGGATGCTTCCGGTCCCAAACACACACACACACAGCCTGAGTGAGAGACAAAACACTATTTATTTTCTAATCCTAATAATTTCGTTAAGCAGGGCTGGACGATATGGATAGAATTGGATTTTTTTTTCTAGTCTTACGTTTAGAATCTACATTTCCTTTTTATGTGGTTTGAAACCCAATCAGTAGTATTGTGAGAATACACAATACAGTATCTAAATCCAATACCACCCCCCATATCCTATTGACCAATCTCAAACCCTGCCCTCTTTTCTTGATTCTCCAATCACAACTGTGGAGGATCAAGAAAAGAGGGCAGGGTTTAATATCGGTCAATTGGACTTCCCAGTGATGACCAATCTTTGTATTTATTATATGAACGTCACATTTCAGCTTGTGAGTGAAGCACATCTGCCAGACTCTTCTCAAATCAAATTTTCTCTTTAATAATGTGTATTCTAATCATAATAATAAATCCATATGGCAGTCTTTCAGGTTGTCGGTATGTTGTCCTTTCATATTGCGATATAAATTCCACATAGTGTTCAGTCCTAATATGAAGTCATCGTTTATATATTTCATATGGCCCGCCCTATATGCTATAAGGACAATGCTGTTCTGTGTATCAAAAGATGACTCAAGGCACAAGGGCGGCTATGTGGCGTAGTGGGCAAGGCGCTCGCCACGAAATCTGGAGACGCTGGGCTTGCCTGTTCGAGCCCAGCGCTCCACATTTGCTTTCAGTTTAGCTGGTCGTCCGTACTAATTGATTGATTGATTGAAAACTGTATTAACAGATTGCAGAATGGGTACAATACAGTACAGCTCAATACACACAATTGTTAAGGGGATGCAGACCAGAGAAAGACTTTCGTCTTGTTTCCACCAGGGTCCCCCATTTTCAATTCATCAGGACATATATGACATACATGACATACAGATAGTCAGTACTGCTACATCTATACATTTATGACATACCAGATTTGCAAATACAGTACTGTTTGTGATACAGAAGGAGTCAAGAAAAGGGAGTATATACATTTGACGTAGAAACTGTACATTGGAGGAGGTTGGGTGGGGGGGGTTGGGTACACTGGGATATTGACAACCATACTGGGTAATTTACATTGGAGGTGGTTGGGGGGGGGGGGGGGGGGGGCACACTGTATAAGCAAGCAAAACTGTACATTGAGGGGGGGGAGACTCTGTACAAACAAACAAAATTGTACATTGGACTATTGACAAAACCATACTAGGTAAATGACTGTACATTGGAGGGGGTTGGGTTAGGATATTTACAGGGGCCAGTGTTGAATTGCAGTCTCCCGTAGGTGTCTCTTGAGAGAGGTTTTGAAAGTGGGTAGTGATCCACATTCCTTTACAGCTTTGGGTAGGGCGTTCCACATTGATGTGGCATAATTGCGAAACGTGTTTAGTCCCTTATTTGAGCCGAATCTGGGTTTAACATGATTTGTGGAGCTCCCTCTGGTGTTGTGATCGTGGTATTCACTGACCTTTGGGAAGTATTTTGCCATGTACATGGGTACCTTGGTCGTGTAGTGTATCTTGTAGACCAGGCCCATTGCAAGTTGCTGTACTCTGTCATCTACTCTAAGCCATCCTAGGTTGTCAAAGTGGGCAGGGGTGAGGTGGGTTCTAGGAGTAAGGTCAAGCAGTAGTCTGACCAGTTTGTTTTGAGATGTTTGTAATTTTGTTTTTAGCGCCTTTGAGGTGCTTTGGTACCATGAGGTGCAAGCATAGTCGTAGTACCCCTGAATGAGTGCTCCTGCCAGAGTCTTCAGGGTATTCTTGTTTACCAGAGAGGAGATCCGGTACAAGAATCGAGTTCGTTGGTTGACTTTTTTTATTACATTGGATGCCATTTTGTCACCGGAGAGATTAGCCTCTAGGATGGAACCCAGGTAGGTAATTTCATCTTTCCTTGTGACAATATTGTCACCCACTGTAACTGAGAAGCCGTCGGTCTTGCTGAGTTTGTTATTTGAACCGAAGAGAATGGACTCTGTTTTGCCCATGTGTAATGATAGTTTACACATTGGCCGTATTAGGGGGTGGGAAACTGATGGGTGGGGATCGGGCGTTGTGGACAGCGACTCCTACAGGTCGGTTGGTGCGCCTGCGCAGTAGAATCAGGAAGTGTCGGGGGCAGCGTGAGCCTCCCACGCGTTACTCCTCGCCACTGAGAGATCGAGCTGCGCAGGTGAAAAGATGCGACTGCTGTTACCTCAAGTACCGGAGGGGACTTGTGCTATGTATGACTTAGTCCACATTGCAGCCGGCTTGTGGGAGGCAAGAAACAGCGTTCGTGACAGGGGAGGGTTGAATTGGATGATACGAAATTGGGATGGGAGAAAATATAGAAAATGGGAGAAAAAGTGGATACAAAAAAAAGATGACTCAAGGCACCTAAAGACGGGGAAGATGATGTCATACGAGTTTACAAACCGTTTCTCACTCCTACGAGGTAAGGCATGTGGTTGTTCTTCAAAGCCAGGTTCAGTTCTTCTGGGCTACATAATGAAGGAAGTTAGAATCAAACTGGGTTGAACCTTTACGCTTTATCCATGTTTACTTCAAGGGTACGACTCGCTGTGTGAAATTACCTCTGTATAATTTCTGCTAGCATCACTCCGAGTTTGACGTGCACTTTTCTCCTGAAATCTGAAAGGGAGTAAAATAGAAGAGTGTATTAAAAGACACTTGACAACTAAGAGTTATAAATAATAAACCGTTGTTGCCGTTACCACTAGATACTGAAAGCATCGATAGCTTTTTCTTTGGAGAGACAAAAGATGGTCACAGCTTTCACAATTGTTCTTACCCAAGAACACCGGTTCTCGCCGATTAGCCTCCACAGGACTGAGGATCTGTCCGTCACTCAGGTACTGGTGCAGCACAATTGAAAGCCGTGCTTCATTTAAGGTCTCCATGACAACCGAGCGCACTGCTTTGTAATTAGCAAAGAGGTGGAGTATTGTGAAGAGGAAGAAAAGGCCAAGGGTCAGGCTGAGGAGTTGAAACAGATGGGGACAGGACGAGTTAAGATGTCAATCGACAAAACTGCAGGACTATATCAATCCACCAAATACCAGAATTTTAAGACGACTTTTTTGGGTTTAAAATGTCCAGATGAACAAGTCTTTTGATGAGAGGACTCACATTGGATTGTCAGTGACAAGGGGAATAAGGATTAGACTGACCAGCAGTCCAGCCAGATTCACCAAAGTCTCCTGCATGGAATAAAAGACATACGTCAGTAAAATATCATCTTTTCACAACATATATTCAGAGGCTATGCACCACTTGGCAAGAGGTCAGATGAAATGTAAAAAGCACCTGGCTGCCATCTTTGGCAGAAATGTCAGCCATGTTGTCTCTACGAGCTTGATGAACTGTCAAGGCAGCTCTGGTTGCCCCGCCTGCAACTCCTACAATGGACTGGGAAAGAGATATACATCTGTAAATCTGTTTGTAACCATTCAAAAAATACCAACTCAATTATTGTCAATTACAACTACAATAACAGTGAAGGGGCATGTTACCACACCTTGAATATCCCTGCAGTGCACACAATCAATGTGAAGCAAGTGGGAAAGTTTGGAGCCAGAATCTCCATGAACATGGCAATGTCATTGAGAACATCAGCAAAGAGCCTGGTAGAAAATGCAATTGTCAGAAATGTCAAATTGTCTTGTGATATTCAACGTATTGACCAACACTGAAATGTTTTAGAGCCCGAATATACCTCCATTTCTTGGCTTCAGAGTCCAGTTTACTCCTGAAAACAGACATATAATGCATTAATAACCATTATGAACCACTAGGTGGTGCTTCTAAGGGCAGCCACGTGAACTAGGTCTCTCAATACAAAATACAAAACAAAGGTTTGAATAATAACACATGTTCTAACTAAAAAAGTATGGATGCAGTTCTCCATTGAAGATTTTTGATGGATTTTTAAGGAAACACTGCCTTCTCCTTCGTGGTGCACCAAGCCTCTGACTTGTTCTTTCTTCTTCAAGTCTGTGGACCTGGTGTGGCTCCAGAGACCATGGTGAGGACATAATGAGGGGGTCTGGATGGTGACTGACAACTATTGGAGACTTTGTTTCCTGGTCACTACACTGTTAACATGACATACCATACCTCAACAAACTTACTATTCAGCCTCCAGACCAGGGGACAGCCAATACACCCAGCACTTAAACAAAAGCTGACACGTCTCTGTGTATTTAGGCTCAGGTCGCGGCCAAGAGATAAAAAATGAGGCAGAAATACCCAGGGGAACGTAGAAACAATCCAAGGATTCAGACCTAATCAAATTAATACTGACCGTCCTGAACACGGTTGTTCCCAGATCAGTAAATAAGAGCAATTTGAAATTGATCAAATGCATTGACGATGACCTAAAGTCCAGCTCTGTTCCGAACCTATTGGTCTGTAATGAAAGATCTCTCGCCAATAAGTTCCAGGCAGGTTCCATACATTTTTGTATGTGTGTAGTGTACCATTTTATGTGTAGTATACTCATAAGGGAGTTTGCATATGACCTGAGCCCACTAATGGTGCATTATGACCATATCCCGAGGCAAGGTCTGGTACCAATGCAATGGAAGGAGGCCACAACTATTCCTCTCCCAAAGGTGAGACCAACTTAGGCCAGTATCTTTAACCTCATTACTGCCAAAAGCTGGGGAAAGGCACGCAGCAAACTGGATTATGAGATAATAATAATATAATAGACACAGAGCAATTTGAATGTTAAAAGGGAAGATCTACAACCCACGGCCTCTTAAATATCTACCACAGAAACAAGTGGAATGGCCTGGTTCTCACAGACTCTTCTCCAAGACAGAGTTGTCCACACGCTAGCAGTCACTGACCTACAGTATGTGAACTAGGGGTTCCTCCAGATCTACTACCATGGGTGAGCAGCTTTCTGACAGGAAGATGACAGCGGGTGAGGCATCAGTCTACCCTCTCTGAATGGGACTCTTTCTTGAGGCCTAAGGGACAATTTGGGGTCCAATACTCTTCTTGGGCTAAAATGTATGCCTTTATCGGCAGGAGCAGAAAGGTGGACGTTTCTGGACGATTTGAATTTGCTGGATTAAGAGGGTAAAGGAATCCAGCACCATGCAAAAAGACCTTTATGAACCATCAGGCTGGAGTGAGGCAAATAGAATGAAATGTAATCTGACCAAATGCAAGGTACTCAATATGTCTGCTTCTCAAAGAACCCATGCCTGACTTGAGTACTGAAGGCATTCGGATGGATTGTTCCAGCCACAAAGCTTCTTGGCTTGCGGGTACAAGGTGACTTGCGATGGGACATGCAGGTGGATGAAATCACGAAAGAATCAAACATGCATTCAAGCATGGTCAAGACTGGGAAGACTGGGAAGGTTTGTCACTCCAGAAAACGACCTGAAAACTGTGTAATCCACATACATCCGTCCGGTTGTGAAATATGCTGTTGTTGTTTGGCATTTTAACATCCCAAACAGGGCCAGTCTCTAGAAAGAATCAGATTACAGATCACACTCAAGAGGTCCGTCACACCCTAAACATACAGGTCAGGTGCAAAACAGAGTCATAGACCCTCTGTAGTTAGTATTTGCAGTACTCCTATAGCATGTTTTTATTTTATTTTATATTATATATATATTTGGACTGTTAGGAAATATGTGTTTGAAATATGTATTTTGCACAGCAATTTTCCCAATTGTAAACTGCCAGAGTGCATTTGAGAGGGGCATGCATTTTAAAGTGTGTAAATAAACTACATTTACATTGACAAACAAACTAAATGACCTACCCTTTCTGCCAGGCAAAGAGGATTCTTCCCAACATCCCAGTGCCATCTACAGAAGATAATGACATTTTGCAACTTAGTCAGTCAGCAGTTGTAATAACACAGTTTTGCACATCTGTGATTCTGTATGTGTATTGAATTTAATTGATAACACCTTACCTCTCAGTAACCAAGTAATTGTTGCAGCGGCTACCGTTGCTTCCTGGTTTCCAACACCTACACCTCTCAGAGAGGCTTGGGTTGCGAGAGTTCCGGACAGCGAACTGGAGAAAGCCTGTGAGAATAGCAGAGGGTGAATAAGTGTTCGTGGTTGATTGATTGAAAACTTTATTAACAAATTGCAGAATGGGTACAATACAGTACGGCTCAATACAAACAACTGCTAAGAGGATGCAGACCAGAAAAATACTTTAGTCTTGTTTACATAAGGGTCATCCATTTTCAATTCATCATACATTGTACATCATTATACATTGTGTGTATTGAGCTGTACTCTATTGTACCCATTCTGCAATCTGTTAATACAATTTTCAATCAATCAATCATCAAGGATGGTCATCTTCTTAACTGTTAGTAAGTATGCAGTCATCATTAGTCCACTAATACCTGCATGGTGTCCCAGAATTGATACTGCAGGTAATCACCACTGACACTCTCTGGATACCCTTGTGGTAGGAAGACGCTCTATAAAGACAGAACAATGTAGATGTGATGGAAACGGTGCATGAACTAACTGTGCATTTAATTCAACGACAATTGATGACTTGATGCTCACTTTGAATACGCCAATAATGGAATTCCCTCTGGATCCATCAACCCCCTCTCTTTTTCTCTCCATTCCTCCACTCTTCCCAACATATGTCCATGATTCGCTGGAGCCATATTTCTCTGTTGCCAAAATTATGTCTTTCTTTCTCTCCATTTCGTTCGAATTAAATATCGCAAGAGGGTCGAGAAAGCTACAGTAATTTATTAGTGCAGCTAAGTAGCTAATGCACACTGTACTAGAATCACTGAAATGCGATTACATTACACATTACAGCGAAACATTTGACACAGTTCCGCTAAGTATTGAAGAGCTACGTGTCGCTCTCTCATCATATCTCTCTCCATGTTTTCCTTGTTGTACTTCCGTGTTGTTCCGCCTTGATACTGTATGGATTCCTATTGGTGGAGCTCTGAATAAGGTGCGTTTGATTCCTTTGCAGGGTGGCGTTATTTCACTATGTGTGTGTAAGTATTTTTACTCAAGCACTGTACCTAAGCACACTTTTGAGGTACTTGAGTATTTACATTTTAGAAGACTTTGTACTTTTACTCCACTACATTTCAAAGTAAAGGTACTTTTTAATATAGCCTACTAATGAATGAATGAATGAATGGATGAATGAATGAATGAATGAATGAAAACTTTATTTAACAGATTGCAGTTAACAGTTATGCGTGTGAGAGTGAGAGAGAGAGAGGGGGGGGGGTGAAGGTAAGGTAAAGTACATTTTATTTGTATAGCGCTTCTCAAGATTAAAATCACAGAGTGCTTTACAGGCAGGCAAAAGTTAATCAAAATAACATAACATAACGTTACATCACATATAATATAAATTAAAAGCTTGTAAAAAAAAAAAAAAAATACTTTAAAAATACTAAGTGGAAACGCTCTGTGAAGGCCTTATGTGCCACTAGGCACGAAGTGGATAGGTAACAGGTAACAGGTAACAAAAAATACTTTACAAAAAGTTAATTAAAATAACACAACCACATACACAAATGTTACACCGCATACATGATCAATTAAAGGCCTGACTATATAGAAAAGTTTTAAGACCCTGTGTTTATGAAGAGAGAGAAAGGGGAGAGGGTAGTGGGTTAGATACAAAAAATGGAGACAGTGGGAGATGAAGACAGAGCATGAAAGAGAAGAGTGTCGGAGAAGGTGGAGAAGAGACAGACGCTGACAGAAAGATACGGGAATGAAGAGAAGAAGAGAATCTATTCTAAAGGAGAGTCTGTAAATGAAGGAGAGAGAGATCGAAGGCACAGAGGGAAGAAAACCTGACTGAGATTGAGGCGGAGGGACAGAGCGGGGGGGGGGGGGTGACGTGAACTGAACTGCTGGACGAGGAATAATGCTGTGGTTACTCCGAATTTTACAGGGAGGCCCTTCCTCCTCTGGAAAGAGACAGTGGAGTATCCGAGGATCCTGTAAGGCCACCTCGGGGCACGGCGACCATGAAATGACAAGAAGGGCGGGGATGTGGGTCGATTAGCCGTCTCTCCCGCGGGTTCGAGCTGCAGGCTCGCTTTCTTTTTTATAGGCCAGAGTGAAAGTAGTCGCTGTCGTGCGGAACTAGAGATCTTGAGGGATCTTTAGGAACAGATGTCGCCGTCTCATGGCAAAGGAGGTGGATATTCCTCCAAAGTCAGGCTACATTTTTGATGGGTAGAAAATGAGCATGGCTATTTTCAAAGGGGTTCCTTGACCTTTGACCCCTCTCACCTAGAGATATTTTAATGAAAATGGCCTCAGTGGAACCACAGCAGTTCTCCGCTTTACAGAGAGAGTAATTATAACCAGGGTTTAACATTTCAATCCAGGACTCAAACTGAGAAAATGTGGACCCAGGTCCTGAGAGCGGCCGAGAGGAAGTATAGAAAGTCACGCCTCACTGGTGACATCACCACCTATCACAACCTCTCGTTGGCTTTCTCCAAAACCATTACTAATGCCAAAGCTTCTTTATTTCACCATAAGATTGAGGCCTCTGCCAAGAACCTTCACAAACTGCACGTCACCATGTCCCCCCTCCTCACTCCCCCCTCCTCTCTCTCTGCCGAAGACTGAGTTTTTTTCTTTGAGGAAAAAAAGTGGGGAACACCCGCAGCTGCTTCTCCCAACCCCCACCCATTCCAAAGGCTGAATCGAGAACCTCATCCTTTACTCTGTCATCTTTCTCTCCCATTACAGATGTGAGGCCTTGACACTGGTAACGTCGAACCGTCCCACTACATGCCAGCTGGACCCGATACCCTCCCCACTCCTCTAGACCATAGCACCAGACATCCTACCATTCCTAACGGCAACCATCAACTCCTCCCTCAACTCGGAGGTGGTCCCCACCTCCCTAAAACAGTGAGTCACACCGCTCATAAAACAACCATGAACCCCACCGTCATAGACAACTATCGTCCTGTCTCTCTTCTCCTTCCTTTCTAAAACACTTGAACGTGCTGTATCCAACTAAATTACTGATTATCTCTTACAGAATGACCTCCTAGACCCTAATCAGTCAGGCTTCAGGACTGGTCACTCCACAGAGACGGCCCTCATAGCGGTCACAGAGGCTCTTCACTTAGCAAAAGCAAAGGGCCTCTCCTCTGTCCTGATTCTCCTGGACCTGTCGGCAGCCTTCAACACAGTCAACCATCAGATCCTCCTTGCATCCCTCGCAGGAATGGGAGTGGCTGGCTCTGCGCTGGCATGGCTGACATCCTACCTCGACGACCGCTCCTACCGAGTATCATGGAGAGGGACCCTGTCGGCCCCCGCCCCCTTTGGATGGGTGTCCCCCAGGGTTCGGTCCTTGGACCCCTCCTCTTCTCCCTCTAGTCTACACCAAATCTCTGGGCAACAGTATCACGTCTCATGCCTTCTCGTATCATTGCTATGCCGATGATACTGAACTCTTCCTCTCTTTCCTCCCTCAGATATCCATGTCTCTGAGCGAATTTATCAGCGAGATTATATTCAATACACACACACATTTGTATAAAGTAAATGATTCCTATAAGTCTGCATTCCATTAACATGACCAGAATCCTGGTGTATGTGTGTTCCTGCAGACTCTCTTGAGCCTCATTTCATTCCAATGGTTTCAAATCACACTTTGGTTTCAAATCACTCCCGAGGTGCAAAGTGTCTGAATTATTAAACCAGCATGAAATGATCATGTTCCCGCCACAAAGCTTCAAGACAGACGTGGACGATGACAACAACTGCCGCCTCTTCCTACCAATTTTCCAAGTGGCATCTCTAGTGAAATCCTAAGGGCTAGTAGGGCGTGGTAATGGGTGCCCCCCCCCCCTCTTATATCTGCCATTTAAACGGTTCACTCCAGTGCTGTGTTTTCTTAAGTGGAGCAGCAGACTGGATTCAGCCAACACAACCTACTGGTGGGGTGGGCTGGACGTTGCTGAGTGATGTTTCAGGACACAGGCCTGTTTTATGACTTTGGTCCTTTAGTCGTCCAGTTTGGGGAAAACATGATTGGCCCAAACGTCAGGTAAAATCCCTCCTCCTCGTCGTCTCTGTAAAGGAGATGTTTTGTCTTGCACAGGGAGTGGGGGCTGGCCCAGGGAGTGAGTACAATGCGTGCCATCACCTTAGAAAGAATGCAGTCAGGTATAGTCCCAGAACACTGACTCAACTGCAACAGAGTAAATGTATTTCTTATCTCCAGGTCAGAGAGCAGTTGGATGGCGGAAGTCAAGAATGTGTGTGTGTGTGTGTGCGTGTGTGAGTGTGTGTGTGTGCACATTAACTTGTGAACAGGACTGTGGACCTTCTAACACGAGGGGAATGAGAAAGAATGTCTCTCTATTTAAAATGATTATCTTTTTATTGATTGTTATCAGTGTTAGAAATGTTTCTTTATAGATAGCTTTAGAAGCCGAGCAGGCAGGCAGGCAGGCAGGCTGTTTGTATGTCTATTTTGCCTAAAGGGCACGGCGTGTTGTGACACACCTATCCCAGTTCCATAGGAATGTTGCAGAGGGGAGGGAAGGCTGGTAGTATTCTCTTAACTACATGAGAGCGGAAGGCTATAACCGGTCGCTGAGGGGGAAACAGAGGGACAATAAAAGTAACCAGAGAGGAGACTGGGAGTGTGTGGGAAGAAAGGAGGGAGTAGAGACTATGAACAATATAAATGGGCGTGGACGTAGTTTCACTACAGATGAGTTTTAGTCACTCTGTGTCAATTCTGTGCCACTTCTGTGCCCCAACGACCCGTGGTGACGGCAGCTCCGACGCAGGGACTTCAAGAGAAAATCCCAGATCCAAACATTTTGAAGTTCAGAGGACAAGTGCAGGGTAGCCTTTGGATAGCCCACGTTTGGAATATTCTGATAACTCTTCATATTCCAAGGAAGGAGCCTAGCTGTGATCTCTAAACACTGCGACACCTGCCTCCAGTATATCCAACAAGAGGTCTTATCAAGTCTTATCGCTACAATTACTGTACGGATTTCTTTTTTTAAATTTGCCTAAAGGAGTGGACTGAGATTGGAGAGAGGAGTGTTTCTTCTCAAAAGCACCTTTGTCAGGTCTGTACTTGTAAGTAAAGCATGATTATGTGGTGTGGAATTCTTACGCTTGTGAATTGTGACATATGGTCTTGTTGAATGGAAGTTAGATTAATTTCAGGTTATGTGTTCTCATTACCTTTAAGAATCCTATTTTGATTTCTGGTCGTGTGATTCTGGAATAGAAACTTTTAACTTTAATATAAACTGGTTTAGGGCACTTTCACAGTGTCATTCCACTGATCTATCGGTTTCTATCCCAGTCTCCTGTTGATTCATAGGACTTAACAGTTTATTTGTATTGAACACAAACATTCCATCACCCATATGATAATGAAATAAATGATTGGAACTAGAATTGAATAGTAAAACAATGAATGGGGTGCATGTCTTTTATGTTCAAATTGTTCTTTTAATGTTTTGATAAACATTACCCTGAACATCAACTTGCTACCCCAGCAGTTGGACATAATCACATCAATGTAATGGTAATGTTATTCTGGCTCCTGTTCAATGCATAGCAGACACAGATGACACACTACATCCTGTATTGTAAAATGCTCGTCTGCTTTCCGTTTTGTGCGGAAACTACCCAAAGGCTGTTGTTTTGCAATACATCCCCTGCAGCATTTTTTAGACAGTTTGTTGTTGGAGAGGATATCCAAAGTGATCGACAGCTGTACTTCTCTACTTTTCATTTTAGGGAACTTTGTACTTTTACTCTACTACATTTCCAAGTAAATATTGTACTTTTTAATCCACTACATTTATCCGTTAGTTACCGGTTACTTAAAAAAAAGGCATGGCATAAATTGATGACGATTAAGTATTTAGAACAAGCAAACCTAAAGAGGAGATAATCAGAGCAGCATAACTGGACCACTTTAATATAACCTTCAGAGGTCAATAGCTCAAGGGATTGCATGCTCCCAAGCACTGAAATACAAGAATATGTACTTTTACTTTTGATACGTAAGTACATTCAATACTAATACTATTACTTAAGTCAAATTTCAAATGAAGGACCTTTACTTTTACCAGAGTACTATCTTATCTGGGTATTTCTACGTTTACCTAAGTAAAGGAACTGTGTACTCCCTCCACTACTGTACATAGAGATATTGTAGTTGCCTCTATTGATTCCAATTATCAACTTTTCTTTGCAGTAGGTTTAGTTCAGTTTATTTGGATCCCCATTAGTTGATGCAAAAAGCGCCAACTAGTCTACCTGGGGTCCGATTTACAAAACATACAACACACAAAAAGTAGAAGTGAATAAAAACAAGCAAGAAATGTAAAATAAATTGTATTTGTATCAAATCATATACCGTAATTCCTCTAATAGTAACCGGGTCTCAAATACAAGCCGGGTCTCTATTAATGGCCGGGTGCGCTCTTGAGCTAAGCAATTATAAGCCGGCCTCCTAATACAAGCCGGGTTACTAATATACTGAGCTGCATACTGAGCTAGTTACTTGATTTCACTTTGAAAACGTTGAAATGACCAGTGACCACCTGTAATTGCACTGTTTACTATTTCATACAGTACTTGGTTTCAATAAATGAACCTAGTACATTTTACTGGGTTCAAACTGACACAAAATGTTGATTTATTCATTATGATCCGTTTGAAAATTTGAAATATAGGCCTCCCTCTTATACAGGCCTCCTCCTAATACAAGTCTGGTACCCGCTACAGTTGAAACAAATACAAGCCGGGGTTACTATTAGAGGAATTACGGTACTCCAGTTCTCCTGGTTATAGTCTTAGGCCAAAGAAGCCAATGATGATGTCGATCTGTCCTTTCTCAGCACAATCCATGCTGTTTTTCATACTGAATACCCGTACTTCTGGATAGTTAGCCACAAATCTATTGCAAAGTAATACATCCTACTTTGGGTGCACCGTGAGCAGGTTCCAGCATTTATTTCAGGGCTGGTAACATAATCTACAAGTAGGAAATAGGGTTTGGGGTCAAACATTCTGAACTTATCTTTTAATTACTTTTATATCTCCTATTCCTGCAGAAATGTCTCTCCCAGCTGCTCACCAACACCAAGTGAAGGATGAAGAGATGGCACTGAATACCGTTCCAGGGTGCAGTGAAAAGGACGATACGAAAAATTACTCCACTAGCATCCGAATACCCGCCTTCTGTGGCCATATTGCTGCCTCCGGTTGCCAGGACAACCACCACAGGAAGCTGGCAATAGGCAGCATCATCTGTGGCATCACGTGCATCGGAATTGTGGCATTGATAAATTCAGTCAAGGTAGGCTAGTCGCTATATGGTTATTTAGCATTTTATTCCTCAAATGAATGTTACTCTCTTTGAAAAATCATAATACTGGAGTCTACATTTTTCAGAAGATGAGCACATTATTCTGCATACATCTATGAAGATTGTTATTGTACACATCATGTTATCCTCCTTATCTTCACAGGCTGAAGGGGCAACTGATCCAGAAAGAATGAAATTCACCCGTCGGGCAAGAAGATGGGGCATCATTTCCATTGCCGTGTGGGTGTCTATCCTGGTCTGTACCCCACTGTTACTGGGCCTGGTTTCATACCTTCTCACACTGATAGACTGATCCAACTCTCCTGGACCCTGGGACACGGATCCCTCTAGTCTACGGTCGTATGCCTGGATTTGAATGGATACATCACATGTGGTTCATGGCTGCTTGTAACCCAGCAACAGCGACAAAGACGTGACACACTTTGAGCAACACAAAACACTAACAGCTGGGATGACTCCACTGAACAGATCACCCTAAGCGATCACTGCTGGCTCAGTTCCACGTGCGCCCTACTTCCTCTTGGACATTCCTGGCGTGGCTTATTACACCTTCCCACATCAATCGGAAGTGACAGGTCAAGCACTTGACGTGAAACGTCTCTGAGAGGAGGAATGCAATTGGAAAAACTCGTTTTCTTTTTATATACACTGTACTGTTATTATTTATTGGACAAAATATGAACTCAAGTCCAAGACTGAATGAATGAGCATTGAGAAATTGACGGGGGACAGGGGGCTTTATAAACGCTGTATAATTTATTTGACATAAGCATGGGTCCAGAACAAACTTTTACATTTACAAACAAATATCAATATATTACTTTGTCATTCCTTTGATATTTTTGTGCAGGTAAATATTTTGTTCCAAGGTAAAGATTCAGTTAGCCTATTTATTTTTCAAAGGCCATTTACAATTTAAGTTAACCTTACTAATAGTATTATTGGTATATTAACAGTAACTGTAGAAATAAAGACTTTGACTTAACTTTTGACACTCACAAACATTTTATCCTACAGTACAATTAATTAGAAAAGTAAATGTAATATGATCAGGTCTTTATTGGAACTGTAACAAACCATTACAAAGATAACAAACCCACAGCGGCACTTTTTTTTTTTTAAATGATCATTATACATTTTTTATCTTTTTTACAAACAGTGAACACTGAAATGCTGCTCTTTGATTTGCCAACATTCCATAAAGTTACACAATAGGTTCTTTAGGTAGCGTATATCATTGCATTGTTAATACATTTACTTTATTCATGTCATTATGTGTAAATATGCTGTATTTTTTATTCAAACAAATTGCATTGATATAAAAAAAAACAAGAACGCTTGTGCTCTGAATGTATTCAAACTCCTTCTCATGTCCTCATTAAAATAGTGCCAAGCTTGTTATAATGTTCCAATACATACAAATACATCTATTTAAACAGCAAATCTCATAGTTAAGGCAATTGTATTCATATTAGGCAAAGTTGTACATAAACCTATACAGGCCGTTTATCAACAGATTACATTTAGCTATCAAAATATAAAAATCACAAATAACCATCCAGATACATACAATACAATACGGAAAAGCACAAGAGAACAACAGTGGTATTTGGACATCTATACCATGTATTATATAAATGCTTGTTGAAGTGGCGTAACATTTAAATGTCATTGTTTTGTACAGTAAAACTCCTTCAGCCTCAAAAGTTATTGCCACAGAACATGAACGGTTTTGAACACGGAACTAACTTTTCTTACCCTGAGCCGAATGACATAACCTACATTTAATTTCCCATACTACTACGTTGAGACACTGGCAGAGACAATGTACTGTACTTGGACAGAGTACTTGAAGGCTGTGAATGGCGACAATGTACAAAGAAGTCAACAGACAAATGCAAAGAATCTCTTCATGGCATGTTTACAGGTGTGTTCAGCAGGAGGGTAGCTGCCATAGGACATTGAGTATTTAAACAAAGCTGCAAAAGGTCAAACTCCTTAAAGGCGCTGTAAGTGGTTGTTTATTTTTGTTAAAATAAGTAGCTCTACATTCCGACAGCCATCACTGATACCGAGGGCTAGATCCACAAAGAACGGATTGCACGGTGCTAATTGCACCCTTACTTACAATTCATTATTAATTGAAAATGGGGGACCCTGATGTAAACAAGACGAAAGTCTTTCTCTGGTCTGCAATCTGTTAATAAAAATGTCATGAAAATGAAATGGGTACAATACAGTACGGCTCAATACACACAATTGTTAAGGGGATGCAGACCAGAGAAAGACTTTCGTCTCGTTTACATCAGGGTCCCCCATTTTCAATTCATGATGAATTGTAAGTAAGGGTGCAATTAGCACCGTGCAATACATTTTTTGTGGATCTAGCCCACAAGTGTTTGTTTGGTCAATAATGTGGGTCTCCCAGTCCCTCCGCTCTGCAGTAAACACAAAATAAATGTTCTGGTATCCACTCACTTTATCCAATCCAGCTAGTTTTACACAAATGTGTCCTTGAAATAAGTCCTAATAAATAATCTACCAGTGCAGTAAGTAAATTTGGCTTGGCAAGATTTCTTGAAATAAGTAAAAAGATCTAGGGTTCTCTCTCCTGATTGGATAAAGTGGGAACGGGATACCAGAAAATGCATTTCCTGTTTACTGCAGAGCGGAGGGACTGGGAGACCCACGGTACTGATCAAACACTATATCAGCAATGGCTGTTGGAATGTAGAGCTATTTAACACATACATTTATTAATATTAACATAAATATTATTTACACAAAAGAATACCACGTACAGCACCTTTAATAAGGATGCACACACACATACATACATAAAACGCAATGACTACTGTGTTGATTCAGATTTCAAGTCAGACTTTGCAAAAGCACAGAGATTGATGCCAGTATTATTTGAGGGTAGAAAATAGTCAAAAGGACATGTCCAGAAACACCCACTTGGACGGCAGGCCTGGGTAGGTCTAAGTCAAACCGAACATACTGTACAGACGACCCATGCCCAGAGATGGTGCAGTGGTCAAAACCCTCGCCCCTGGAACCACAAAGTGCCCCCTGCTGGCCTAGGATCGAGTCCCGTGTCTCCTCTCAGGAGGGAGGAATATTATCACTTGCAAGTCATAACCGATTGTACGCCTATACAGAGCATAAAATATTGTACAAATACGATAATTACCATACATGTGGTAACAAGAGGCATGACTTATAGGCACGGCCACGACACACAACAATGGGGAGCCAGTCAGTCAGTGATATTAGCTATTGTAGGCCCTCAGGTATCCAGCAGACGAGTGTATGTATGTGTGTGTGTGTGTGTGTCGGGGGTATCAAAATGAGTGCAGAAATAAGTACAGTAGCAATGCGAAATACAATTCATAACAAATGCATGTACTATATACACAACGACCTCCTCTATAAAATAGAAGCAAATACGATCCAGGTCAGACTATACGGCAATGTTAAATTTTTTTCTTTCACTCTCAGTCTACAAGTGCTATACAGTGAACATTTCAAAATAGCACAATTCTTCTAATAATTCTATTCTCATAACAACACTAAGAAGTAGACTGGATGGACAGAAAAGCACCCGAGTGGTTAAAAGTTCTATAACATGATGTAAATCTTCATATTGGATGGATGGATGGATGTGGTGGTGACAATCATTTACAAAAATGTGATATCGACAAAAGAGCTCTGTGGTGGATCTCTCCGTTAACACTTTCCCAGCGAAGACCAAAAGATACCTCGACTGGGTCAGCAGCTTTCCTGGTCCGACGTTAGCCAGAGATCCAACTGGGCCAGTTTGGTGCAAAGGAGCGAGTCCAGCTCCTGCATGCTGATGGGCGGCTCCTCTTTGGAAGAGAGGTAGCCCCCGCGTCTCGGCCGCCCCCCCGGGACAGATGTCGCTCCGGCCTTCCCGGCGCCGGCGAGCGACTTCTTTGGTTTCCTGACCACGCCGACCTCGGGGAACTCCACCACGCGCTTCACGCGCCTATGTCCGAAGTGAGACTCGGAGCCGTTCCGCCGGCTGAGCGGCAGCTCGAAGATGGTCTCCAGCCGGCTGAGGCGGAGTGAGGGAGGGAGGAGGAGGATTAACGACGGGGTCAGAGTTCAAGTTTGTTTTTTTATTTGTCCGAACAAAATACAGAATACTTTATATTATGAAATTCTTGTTTCTTATGAGCCCCTGAGAGTGTGCTACATACAGTAAAGAGAAAGTAAGTTAAAAAAATTAAGTAAAAAGTAGGTAAAGTCAATATATATTTATATACAATATACAACAGTGAGGTCGCTGAACGAAAACACTGTCGAGGTTCTGGTGTCAACTACAGATACACAGACACCACTCATTTATGACCGATTTAAAGTACTTTATTATTATTATTATTATGTTATTTAACCAGGCAGGTTAGAAAATCCACCTAAAAGTACATACCCAAGTAAATGAGGCTATTTGCATATTCTTGGTATCTAGGGACATCTATGGACCTCATGGAATGTATTCCCAGTGTCAGGAACATTTTTGACAGCTACTTTATATTCTGTAAAATCTGAAACTAACCAAATGTCAACCACCCATTTTATTGTCTAATCTGATGAATTGATCATCCTTTCATTATTATTAAATAGTATTGTGCTAGCAGTACTCGGTTGTTCTTGGTATCCGTTACAATAATCAAGTATATTGGTGTCGGTGCACCTCTAGTGTCGACTGTATTCCAAACGGCAAAATATGCCGTTTCTCTATTTCTAAAAATGGCTGATGAAGACTTGAGCTATAAAACATGTAATGCATAAATGTGCCATTTAACAATCAAATATTGTGCATGGTTAAAACTAAGCAGTTTTACATTTACATTTAGTCATTTAGCTGACGCTTTTATCCAAAGCGACTTACAAGTTCTGTACGACAAGCCATCAGGAAGGGCACAACTCTATCAGCTGAGCAACAATGTTCATCAAAGTGTTGAGTGCTACAGTGTAGGTTAGTTTATTAGGACAAGTGCATGACAGTACGGTTAGTTAGGGTTAGATTTTTTTTTCTTCAGATTTAAGCTGGGGAATTAACACTAGCCATCAGTCAAACACTGGTACTGTGTAGATTTATCCAGAGCCTATTGAGTTTCAAGGACCATACCAGTCAAATGCTGACTGTCCCCAGACTGTCCCTGTCATTAACACATTTCGTCTGCATAGGTGTATAATATGCCATTGATGTTGAAAATATGCTCCATGAAACTTAAATGTCTCTAGGCATAGGTAATTTAGTTACCCTTGTAAAAATTACAATTATTTATTTTCACTAATGTTACTGTATTACTCTACTACAAGCTAGTCAAATTCGCAATCGGGAGCGCCTGGGAGTTAATGACAAGCACGCCCAACTGAATGTGGAAGTTTGACGTGCAGGGCTTCTAGTCGAATGTACAGTAGTGCAAATAAAAATTATAGTGGTTTCAAGAAGGCTGGGTAACTTTCAAACAACTTTCAAGTCTCATGGAGTATTTTCCACCCCTTTTCAATGTCAAAGGAATTTCAAACTAAACACACACCAGCTAAAACACACCGTAAATGCCTACGAACACAATATTTGTGAGGGGCAATCTCTGTTAACTCATTCAGCGCCAGTCACGATGATAGTCGGGTTAACTCGCCATCGCTTGAGCGCCAGACCAGAGTATAGTCGGGTTTTAATGGTTATTTTTAAAATTAGCGATATCCATTCATTTTCATCCATCCAGCCTGATGTTATCGTTGGGAATGGGTCCGAGCTTGCAAAAGGGCAAATACCGCCGCCTACGCCTTCCAGTTGGTATTGCACCCCATTGGGAATAGTCTATTTTATTTTCTGGGACAATCCAAGCCGTGCAGGCGTGGTTTAAATACTCAGGCGAGGTAGGCAGATACACTGATGCATCTGCACCTGCACCTGCGAGTTGCGGCTGTGTGTGTGTGTGGCTGTGTGCGTGTGTTGAGGAGGCTGCGGCGGAGCCCCGCGGTCCAATGCTCTTTTCATGTATGCACGAGGAAGGATAATACTGATAATCTAGTGTTGATTTCAGGAAGATACGATAATCAGGCGAAAAATTACAACGCGTTTAGTGTATTCCACTAAAACGCTATTACCGGTATCCGTCTTTCTCTGGAATTACTCAGAGGCACCCAAAGTTATACTCATATTCAAAAGGCTATAAAACGGAAATGTACAGATGAAAAAACAATCCGTTTTGTACATTTGACTGGATGCAACTAACTGATAATCGACAGGTGTATTAGACCCATAGCTATACTTTAAAATATATTTTAAGGACTCGCAAATCTCAGTCCCACCATTGACTTAGAGCGGTGGCGCACTAGCGCCATCTCGTGGATTAAGCGGTTGGCGCTGAATGAGTTAATGGCGGGAAGTCAACATTAGACTGGTATGGTCCTTTGTTAAGAGTTAAAGTATTGTCTAAAGGTTCTTTCCCATCCTAAAAATGTGCTGCTGTGGTTCTGCCAGTCAACTATCGTCACATTTTGGTCAATCATAGTCGACTATACAAATCCTTAGTTGGGGACTAGCCTAAATTATTAATGCATACGTGAATCATCTTACCCTTCAGGGGGCTTGGCGAAGTTCTTGTTGGTGTATATTTCCTCCAGACTGAACAGCTTCTTCTTCACCCTGTTGTAATACATGCAGTGTCAGAATGAATCCTCCTCAGTCTGGCTTCTGTTGTGTAAGGAAGCTCTCGACTGGCTCTAGTCACGCCGCCTGCCATATTGGCTGACAGACAGCCAAGTCATTATGATGGCAGGAGCTCTTGTTGACACCAAATGTTACAACTTTGCTATAAATAATGCATGTTGCCAATACTGAAATCATTTTTAGTAAATGGACTGCATTTTTATACAGCACTTTTCACCCATTCATTTTTGGATGACGAACAGCGTTTCATATCTCTCATCCTCAGTCAGCCAGCATATTATCATCTCGACTTGATATCTAAGAAATGTCCAGTTTCAAAGCATTATTGATCAAAAGCTGAACTATTTAACAAACAAGGGACGTGCAAGGATATCTGGTTAACCGATCATCAATTCATTTTATAGGGTGAATGTATGAAATAAAAATTTTAAATAAAGTGAACACGTGAGGTAGTAATAAGCAAATGAGCGATGTCTATAGACCATTTCCTGCTTGCTGTCAGTGCTGAGAAACAGCTGAGGCTAAATGAGCTCCTGCTCTGAGAGACAGCATGTTCTGAAGCACCAACCTCACTCATGCACTGAGAGAGAGAGAGAGAGGAGTCGGGAGGAATGGAGCGAAACCTTGTATCTTTTAAAGCATCTGGGCCTCCCGTCCACATGATATGTCATAATGTCCTGTGAAAATTCCCTCTAATTTTCATTTGGTTACCAAGTAACGTGCGTCCACTAAAAGTGCTTGTTTTTTCTACTGAAACTGAAATCTAGTTTGTGAAACAGAAGTATCTTGCTGAAATCCTGTGAGGCGTGTGTGTTTACCTTGCAATCCAGCTGAATTCGCGAGATAATGTGTGAGAGCCAGGAAAACAAAGAAGGATTCTATGGACTGGAGTAATGTTACCACTAGGGATGGGTACCGTTCACATTTGAACCGATACGGTACCGGTACCCTTTTTCGGTACTTTAGTCTCTAAAAATGTAATCTACCTACCTCAGTCGTGAAAAAAAATATCCAAACTTCAAATAACAACACTTTCGACTGTATTCGGCTTGCCATTGCCCCGACTGCTTTGTTGTTGAATCAAGTCAAATCCTAGGTAAGAGTATTGTAGAGGAGCCAAAGCTATATATTTAGGTTATTGTATTAGATGAATGTTTTATGTTTATATGTTTATTTTTATAACCTTACATTGAAACGGCATTAGGAATATTGATTGGATTTAGATAAGGCATTGAACCTTATTATTCGTCATAATAGAACATTTTAGAACATTCGTGATGTCACAGTATGATGTCATAGTCAAACATTCTAGAACATTTGTGATGGCACATGTCATAATGGACCATTCTAGAGCATTCGTGATGTCACAGTATGATGTCATAATCAAACATTCTAGAACATTTGTGTATCTATATATATTCAACAATTCTCTCATTGTGCATCTTGAAACAGTGCTGAGCAGTACTGAACAGATAGACTTAACAACATAGATTGGCCTGCATTTCTAGACCAGGGTGCCTTGCCTACCGTTTTGCTGTGGAAAGAGCCGGCAAGTTGATTTATGGCTTTCAGGTGAGGAGGAATTTTCATGTGACGAGTCGGCTGTATCTCACGTGAATCGATACTCTGTAGTACCGACGTGTTTCGGTAAGTACCTTTAAAAGTACCGAATTCGGTACCCATCCCTAGTTACCACTAAACGTTTGTTGCATTGAAATACAGCTACCTTAGTGTTATCTAAAAGATAAAAACAATGGTTTGTGCCAACAACATGCCGCCTACTTCGCGTAGCGCTCATAGTCTATTGATATGGACGACGGACACGGTTAAATTGTGGCTAGCTTGTGCTACATGGACCCAAACAGCCAGACATCCTGGCTGTTGCATAACACTTTCTCAAGAAATCTGCCGTTCCCTGCAGTGACCCGGGGTTCAAATCACAGTGTCAGCGGTACCTCCGGCTTGGTCAGTCGTCCCTACAAACACAATAAACAGTGTTCGCAGGTGGGAAGCCAGTGAGAGTATGAGTCCTGGTTGTTGCAAGAGCGACTCCTACTGGTCGAGCACCTGTTCAGCAGGGAAGGGATCTGGGGGAGATAGCGTGAATCTCTGTGTGCATTAGGCTCTCCCTAGGGTGCCGCAGAGATGCCAGGGGTGCCTTAAGATTTTTCACAATTTTTTTTAACATTCTTTTTGGATTACAGAAAATTATCACTAAAGTGCTATCTGTTGCAGCTGCACTGTTTTCCATGAAAATACCATATTTGGATAAGTTTGACCATTTCTCTAAATCTGAAAATCCTTATTTAATAAAACACAGAAAAGGATCACCAAGTTACTCTGGATAAAAAAAAACTTTACAGACAACATTGAGACAAAGCTTCCTGACACATCTCCATCCAAACTCTTGGAAGAACTCATTGAAATCTCATCTGATACCACCTGGAGAGCTAGTTTCAGAGTGTGGTGCTGAGTACCAAGTATCTCATGATGCAGCAGTTAAGGTGTTGATACCATTCAGCACCACATATCGGTGTGAAGCTGGCTTTTCATCCATGACAGCTCTGAAAACAAAATATAGGGCCAAGTTGAGCCTTGAGGATGACATGCGTGTTGCCTTGTCAAAGATCTCCCCACGTATTGACCGTATTATTAGCCAGCAGCAGCAGACCTCGCATTGAGCTAGAAATGTCCACTGAGTGAACGAGTGCTTATTTTCTGTATTTATTTATATTTTTTGAGAAATGGTAACTTGGTGATCCTTTTCTGTATTTAAAAAAAAATACATGATTTTCTGTTTTTGAGAAATGGTCAAACTTATCCAAATATGCTATTTTTATGGAGAACAGTGCAGCTGCAACAGATAGCACTTTAGTGATAATTTTCTGTAATTTTATTTAAAGAAATATGCTATTTGATTTACTACTACAAGCAGTGTAATGTCAACAGTACTAAGCCATTTAGACCTGAAACACCTGTTAATAATGCATTATATAGCCTGCATATACATACAAATGTGTTTCTCGGTTTCTTAAATAAACATTATTTTGAAAGCAAGCACTTTTGTCATCATTGTAGCAAAAAAGACGGGACCGGAAAAGTCTTTATCGTATGTAGGGGTGCCCTGGAATATTTTATTGAACACAGGGGTGCCTTGGCAGCAGAAAGATTGAGAACCCCTGGTACACCCTTCCCCAGACCGAGTAGAGCTGTGCAACCAGGGGAGAATTTGCATAATGACTAAATTAGGGGATGGAAGGAAAAGATAGAAGAAATCTGCCTTTCCATGAGTGAAGAGAGCTGCTGCAGTGCAGACAGAGTGGAGGTAATGTAACGGTAATCATTACAAATGGTAACTGTGACCGTTTTGATTGATAATAAGTATTAAGCATCGAGTATAACGTTATTGCAATAAGCTCAATAAGTAAGGGATAATGACGAGGTCATTGTCGCAAAATAATTGACCGACACGGAGTTTAGAACGTCAGTGAAGGTCAATTATTTTGCGACAATGACCGAGTATAGCTATACATTATCCCGCTTATTACATGGCTAACTTACTAACAATATACCTAATTCATTTTACACCATCGACAAGACAAGATCAAATGCAGACGCAGTTGTTCTGTGGCTCTGTCAGCCCAAATAAAGTGATTATTATTATCGCCGGCAGGTGTGTCTGATTGCACTGAAACAGTGCGTCAGTGGGCTTGATTGCTCCAGCTGCGAAAAAAATAATTCACCGCTGTCAGGGGCTATTGACCAATCACAATCAAGCATTTCGGCGATTGTTAAAATGCCATGTAATAAGCACAGATAATATTTGACCGGAATTGATCCCATTTGTCTGTGACATTGAATCTTCCGGGGCTTATGTATAAGATACATACCTGATAGCTTTAGGCAGGCCCATAGGTGTGAGGTTGTTCTGCGCTTTGGGTAAAGCTTTGCGGATTCTAATGGACGACACTTTCCCTCGCTCCTCGTGCTTAATCACCACCTGTAGAGTAGATTAGATTGCAATCCTCAGACCTTCATCGGGACCGAAATGTTGTTTTTGGTGTCAAGAATGTGATTCCAAGTGAGAACGGAGAAGACCTCCATCCTGTGCAAGGATGCTCAGGATTAAGCGGCTTAAGGGCTTAATATCACTGGGCAGCTGAATAGAATAGAATATAAAATAGAATAGAAATACTTTATTCATCCCGAGGGAAATTCAGCACTACAGATCGCTCACAGTAAACATTTAGGTAGTCAGAAACAAAAGTCACGAATAAGAATAAAGAATAAAATACGGTCCGGGATATACATTCTGTTATGTATTGTATATACATTCTAAAATATAAAATATACAGCCAAAAATATACAGAGATATCCAGTAAGTGTACAGTACTAAATGTAAATTGTAAAAACTTCCTGGACTTTTACTTTTAAAATCGACATTACAATTTTACACTTAGTACTGTACAGTTACTGTATATCTCTGTATATCTTTGGCTGTATATTTTAGATTTTAGAATGAGAGTTGTAATGAAGAGTTAAAAAAGTGTCCACATAGGTTTAAATAACCTTATTACATGGGCTTTGTTGAATACGCAATTCTGTGTTCAAGTGTTGACATTACACTACTGTATATAATGATACCTTGAATTCAGAATCCGACAGAGATTTCTCCTCTCTCATCCCCAAGTCCTCAAACTCCTGACTGGAGCAGCTTGTGCCATCTTCATCCTCCTCACTCTGCTGCCTGGTCTCACTCTCGCACTCCTGACTGGAGCAGCTTGTGCCATCTTCATCATCCTCACTCTGCTGCCTGGTCTCACTCTCGCACTCCTGACTGGAACAGCTGGTATCCTCCCTGTCTTCCTCCTCCTCACTCTGCTGCCTGCTGCCCGTCTCACTCTCGCACTCCGAGGGAACCTGTGACAAAGAGCTAGAGGAAGGGATCAATTCACAGTCGGTGCACAATGTCGACACACTTTAAGAATCACCATGAAAGTTCCCGTCACTGGAGATGAAGACAGTGGAGATGAAGACAATACATTTGGGGGTCATTGGTAGCCAAAAGGTTTAGAGATGTCGGCTCGTGACCGAAAGGTCGGCAGTTTGAATCCCAGAAACAAATCTGGTTATTTCAACTACCGTTGAAATGCCCTCGAGCAAGGCACTTAAATGAGGATGTATTTGTGAACATGCACCACTCTCTCCTAAGCTAGAAATCAGAAAAGCAATCAATCAGCGTTGAAAACATTCAGGGATTGCTCAATAAAATTTTGCCAGATAGGAAATGTTAAAGTATTGTCCCAGAGGCTTATAGTTATGTTTTTTTTTTTTTTAAGGAACATTTTCTTTTGCAAGGCATACAGAGGGCAAAACCAATTGTACAGACATAATTATCACACAAATACAATAATTATGGTCATCTGGCAACACAGACTGTGGTGGTAATAGGTAGTGTGTTTATGGTTGTGTGACTACACCCCCCCCCACAATCCCTCCCCCCAGGTTGTTCCTATAAATAATGTGGTCTTAAGGGGAACTATACCCAATTTCAGAATGCATACATGTTACTCTTATGATCCAAGATAGAAAATATTAGTAAACACAAACAACTCTCTCCCAGAGAGAGTTAAGAGTGCTAAAACTCTTAATTTGTGAAGACATCCGGTATAAAGTCTGAAGCTGCTCCATAGACAATGAATTGGGAAAGATGTGGTCGATGACACAGAGTCTGAACTGCAAACACTACAATAGAATAAAGTTAATATAAAATAATAATAATATAAAAAGGTCATACAGACATTCTGTGGGTCCACAAAATTCATTGTCCCATTCATTGTCTATGGAGCAGCTCCAGACTTTATACCTGACGACATCACAAGTTTGAGTCTTACTTCTCTGGTTTCTAGAGAGAGCAGCTCATGTTCACAAATATTGATTGAACTTTCTTAGGCCATGGAAATAACATATTGCAAATCTTAATTTGGAAGGCATCCCCCTTTAAGTTACCTCGGCTGCTTGAATGAAGGTTGAATAAACGGGTCTATTACCTGCAAAGGACGGACTCTGTGGTGGTAGAGGCATCAGCCTTTGGGTGGAAACCGGCAAATGGGAGCCATGAAGGGGGCGTGGAGAGGAAAACGCCGGGGGAGGTGGGGGAGGAAACATGACTACAAACACTACTGCTGCTGCTGGCGGCTCCCCTCTGCTCCAGTTTCTTAGAGAGGAAGGCCAGGGGGCTCAAGAGAAAACGGGAGGCGAGGGCCGAGAGGGAGGTGGCGGGAGATAGCAGCGTGCTGGGAGACAGGTGGCAGGAGGAGCCGCCGTAGGAAGCGGCTCTCCTCGCGGGGTACACCTCCTTGCGCAGGCACAGCGGGGCGATCTCTCTCTCCATTTCCACACTGCTGACTGTGTGCCGGCGGGTACGCGTGGCTGATTTGTGCGCGTGGTGAATGGGAGGAATGTGGGGAGCCTGGTGCTGGTGCGACTCGTGGACCCTGATGTGCTGCAGCGAAGGTAGTGCAGAGCCCCAGGGCACATCGCGGTGGAGGAGCGAGAGAATATCCGGGCAGGAGTAGCTCCGCAACAGGCTTTGAGAAAGGCTGTTGTCCTCTGATGAAACGCTTTCCGCTATGGACAGGTCCATGTCCTCACCAGTGATTGTCTCCTCTGCCACTTCATCTTCAAGTCTTATGCCAACAATAAGCCTGCACTTTCTCCTTTGGCTCTCTGCTCTCCTATTTTTTAACCTTCTTGTGATATGCCTCAACCCAGGCTCATTGATGCCAATGCCAACCCCATCTACACATGGTTCCTCTTTCTCCTGCTCCCCGTTCAGGACTTCATCAGTAGTTTTGTTCTGACCGTGACTAGTGGATTCAAAGTCAGTAGGAATTGTCTCGTCTGCCAGAGAAACAGTAGTAGTCTCTTTTTTGCAATTGGCAATTATATGTTTCACTGTGTGTGAATTCAAATGTACATAACATTCTGGGTATAGACGAGAGGGTGTAGCTTTACATTCATCTTCAACTGGTTCCGGTTGGACAGATGAAGATTCAGCTTCGTCTTCTTCGAAGTGACCTTCTGTGACCGTCGTCTTGTACCCCTGACAGGAATCCTCTGCCACCGCTGTTCCATCTGATCCTGGAGATGCCCTCACTTTCTTTCTTGGCCTATCGGTTGGCTGACTCTGTCCCGTTTCCCTTCTCACTTCCTGAAGCCCGGCTTCTAACATCTCCACCAACAGGTCTGATGAGTTAGAATCCAAAATGTTGCCCAGTTCTGAAGTTGAAATCTCTTGTCTTCGTGGTTTCCGTTTGAGTGGTTTCTTGTCCAACTTCATGGCCTTGGTCGAACTCTTGGACAACTCCACATCCAACATGGGTGAAATATCCCTTTTTTTGCAGAGGGATTTTTGCTGGGCCTTGGGCGCTAGTTGAGATCTGACACGGATAGCATCTAAAGGCTGGACGATGAATTCTGTCAACTGCTCTTCCTTCACTTCCTTTATCAAAGTTGTTATCACTGTAGTTTCCACATTCATATTGTGAACATTCTTATCAGGTTCACCGCAATTGAAGGCAGTTATTCTCTTGGGCCTTTTGTTTGAACCACTGGTATTCCCCCGATCACTGCCGCCGTCTTGGCTGTTCTCAGAGGCACCGATGCAACGGTCCGGTGAGGACGCTGTCGTGGTACCAGGGGGTTTTTCAGTCTCCATATGTATTATGGATTCATTAATCGTGGCCCACCTCTTCTGACCCCCCCTCCCTCTTACACCGTTTGAAACAGGCACCTTGGTCCCGGCAGGTTTCAGAGCCGTTTCCATATCTATGACAGCATCTCTTGGAACCACCTCGTTCTTTGATCGTTTCAAGTCCGTCAACGCGCCCCGGTCTGACCGCACACCCGTTTTTCTACCGTCTTTATCGGCTCTCAGTGGCCTTTTCCTCTTCGCCAAGTCAGCCTCGCTATCTGCCCGAGAGGCCAGTTGTAATCTCCTCTTAGCTTTCCCAACTCGAAGAGTCGACTCCAGAACAGTGTCCTGCTCTCCTTGCCACTCCCCTTGTTGCTTTTCAACAAGTTCTGGATCTGGAGCGGAGCTCGCTAGGCTTTCATCGACAGCAATACCCCTGGAGGTGTTCCATGCGCTTTTTCGAACAGAAAGCCCATTGTCTCTTTTACCGCTATTATCTGCTTGACAGAGTGTGCCAGGTGGAGTGTAACAGACTGAGGATGGCAATGACAGGGTTCTTTCATTATCAAATAAGCTACTGACCTTCTCCGTAATATTAATTTGGGAAAACTGCTCATCACTGGGCTCGGACTCTGCCATTTCGACTGGTAAACGGCAGGAGCCATCTTGCTCTGAGGTGGCAGTAGAGATATCGGACGGCAAAGTCTTGGAGGAAACTTTCTGCGATGAAGACCTATTACCGATACATTTTTGACGTGACCGTTTCAACTGAGCGCCGCCCATCTTGACATTCTGCTCCTCACCGAGTGTCTGGTCAGAGGGGTGGAGGGACAGAGAGGAGGTGGTGGTGAGAGAGGATTTAGTCGATTCCGACCCGTCTTCAAAGCTATCACGGAGTAAAGGACTGCGTTGTAAAGGCACTGAATTAGCGTTTGTTTCCTCCAAAGTCAATTCACATTTATCCCCCTGTACACGACCGTGTGATGACAAATCCACATCAAACATAAATTCTTGTACAACTGGATGTTTATCAACAGCTATTTCAAGGCTCTTCCTCAGAATTCCGGTTTCAGACAACTTTAGTTGGGCCGAATAACCAGTAAGATGGTCAGCTTGATTTTTTTGTTTGGAACCAATATTGGTACAGGAGATGTGCCAATTCTCTGATTCTGTGACAGCTTCACTGTCCTCACTCCCATTCTCCATTTGTCCTTGTACATCCAAATCTTCTCCGGCCTCTGTGAGTTCATCGCTAGACGTACCGGCAGCAGGTGGCTCGCTCTGGTCGACCTCATCTGGGTGGTCACAGGACGGCGGTGGAGGAGGAGGTTTGAACAGTCTAACGGGGCTCATGACAATCTCCGTGAAACTGGCCATCTTGGATTTGAACGACTGAAACAGCGGGCCAATCACCCATCTTTTCACAGAGGACGACGTCTCTGCGGCCCGTCCAGCGACACGCTCCCCGTCATCAAACATGGCCGACTGATTGGTGTCAAGGTCGCGCTCAGAATTTACGATGGGCTGTTTCTCTACATTTTGTGTGGTTGATGGAGTTGCCTTCCTCCTTGTGTCTGTCTGGGTCTTTTGTCTATAATAAATGTAAAAAAAAAAGACAAAAATAATCATAAAGCATACAGTAAAATGTTGTCATTCCTAAGGGAAGGAAATTCACTTTTGCTGTGGTGCCACCCGACCCCGACAGATATTGAGCATTTGGTTTATAAGGCAATTCAATCTAATCCTTAAAATAATCCAACTAAAATGTATCCAACTAAAGTTAATCCAACTAAAATGAATGCCTGTCTCCAATGAATAGGGAGACAATGTCCGACGTGTGAGAATTAGGGCACTTTAATAAGCGATGAGGCCAACAATGTTATTATTAATTTCCTATCATTTTCCTTCAAATAAATATAAAAGCTAGATATTTGTCATTTGAAACAGAGTCTGTGACCACATACATCTACATGCATGCATTCATACACACCTTCACACAAACACATGCCAAATGTCAGCCTCCTAGGTGAAAACTGTGGTCACTACTCTAGTGGGTGAGGACACTTTTATGGACAGACCAAAAAACAGAGCAGGCTATAGAGCTGCTGATCACAGCTAAAAACAATAAGCTACCATACTCACATTGTTGGGCACTCTGTATCAACATCGAGATCAAGTGAATCCTGGAAATAAAATATTTAAGATTAAAATATGATAAAGAAATACATGAGCTCACTTAAAAGGTTTTGTGCAACCACAAAACAGTTCAACAAAGATGATACTGTACTCTGTATTATCTATGGCCTCTAGGCCAGGGGTTCCCAAACTTTTCAGGCCGGGGCCCAGAAAATAAGGCGTCAGAGAGCCGCGGCCCAATGCACATTGTCTGGCTTTTTTTTTTTTTTTTTTGCCATGCGACCGATTTTTTAAGCCAAATATCACTTCAATCCTATTAAGTTAGTTCAAGTTAGTTATTCATTTATATGTGCTATTTATGAGAGGGCTAACTTGTTGCAAAATAATAATGATAATAATAATAGCCTCATTAAAATACTATTGTTGCTTCGGTTGTTTTCAGCGTTTTATGTGCATAATCTGTTATTTAGTTTGAAATGTTCGTTGAAATAAGTAGATTTTTCGTTTTTGTTTATTTATTAAGTTAATATAAAACCATATAGTCACATTTTAGAATACAATAGAATAGAATTTTAGAATACAACTAGAAACACTGTCCTAGCCTGCTTCTAAGTTCAGTGGCCTGACAATTTTTTTTTAAATAATTAAATAAAAAAAAAAAAAAAAAAAATTTAATTTTTTTTAAATCATCTCGCGGCCCATCCGTGGCTGCTCGCGGCCCACCTTTGGGTCGCGACCCCGACTTTGGGAACCACTGCTCTAGGCAATAGTAGGTCACATTAACAGACGAGCGATTGGTTGTCTGTGTTAGATGCAACAGACCGTGAAGGAGGATTAGATCACCCAATTAACCCGATCACCAATACACTGTATAGGTCATTACTGTTACTATACACAGCCATACTGTATAGCTGTGGCCCAAACACCCTGTTGTCCAAACAGATTACAGACTAGGGCTGAACTACATCATTCAAAGCTTCCAACGTGTGAATGTTGCAGATTTTATCATTATGTGCAGTTGCTAACAAAATGCTAGGCTACTAAACTAGTACTAAAATGTCTTTATAAAAAGAAAATATGTTTTACTGTCAAGATGGACCAAACATTTTGGCAATATGGAAGACAAACCACCAAGCAGTAGTTACAATTAATAGTCTAGTCTAAAGATGTGGGTTAAGTGATGATCATAAAGGTCAAGTGACGGCTCTTGTTTTCATTCAAAAGCAGACCAAATTTGGAGTTGAAGTCCCAAATATTTGTAGCTTCGTGTGAAAACCTCCTTCCGAGTGTCAAATGAACGGAATAAAAAGAATGTTGATACAGCCCTATTACTGACATTGACAGGAATATAGATATGGAAACTTAATACCACCCAACCCCCTCCAATGTACAGTTTCTTCCCCCTCAAATGTATATATAATAGTATATATGCTCTCTTTTAGAAACTCTGTCTCTTATATGTCATAAATGTCTGGATGTAACAGTACTGTTTATCTGTATGTCGTGTATGTCATACATGTTACGATGATGGCTGTCAAAATGGGGGACCCTGATGTAAACAAGACTAAAGTATTTCTCTGGTCTGCATCCCCTTAACAATTGTTTGTATTGAGCCGTACTGTATTGTACCCATTCTGCAATCTGTTAATAAAGTTTTCAATCAATCAATCACACAAACCTGGTTTTGTCTTGGTTGTTGTGTGGGGGCTGCATCAGCTCTGAACAGTTTTACTGACACGGACTGAGACACTGGCACCTAGAGATCAGGGACACAGGCATCGTGTGAGCTGTGTGTATTTGGCAATGCAAGTCCATAAAAATACATACATTAAGTATTTTAAGTTTTAAAGGGCGGGGTGGAGGGAAGAAGACATCACAGACAGTGTAGCCGAGGAGTCGTAGGACAGCTGGAGAAACAAGGGGATGAGGAATAGGATTTTCTTAATAGAGAATATTATTGGGGGGAAAAAGTATTAAGTTTTAGCTGCTACCATGTTATTCTCCCTCGCTCTGTCGGTGGAGGACGGGGTTCGTCTCGATGGTCTCTGGGCTGCGACGTTGTCCTTGTGGCTCTGCCTCTTCTGCCTCGGCTCCTTAAACCCCTGGATGCGCCCGCTCCTCCTCTTACTGGGCCGCCCATCATCCTCAATGCTGGGAACACAGAGAAAAAATAAAACAGCCCACAGTCAACAATCTGCACGTTTTGTTAAACACTGAGGAGGACTGACCACGTGCAGTAGTTGGGCTACATGTCATCTACGTGTCGGGAGGGAAGTGTGTCAAAATAAGCAGAGGGGGAAATCGGAAGGGGAAAACGGGAGAGCCAAAGGGGGAAAAAAGGTGGTTGCCGGGAGAACTATACCTGGGGGTGACGGAGAAAAGGGGGAGGATGGGTGGTTGAGGGTCACTGTGGGGGGGTGCACTACAGAAAGACTTTGACGGAATGGCATCTTCCTCCATCGGACAAATTATTGGAGGGAGTGAGTCAGGGGGATAAGTCAACATCCCCGTGTTCTCTCTCCCCCGTCTTCTGCTGAAAATAACAATAACCAAAGGGGAAAAAAAAGAAAACATGCAGCGTGTCAATTCAAATGTCGGAGCATTGGAAAGTATACGAAACGATTCACTTACTATCTGGCTGGCTAGGGACGGGTTCTGCAACGAAGACCAGGCGGAATAAATAATTGTTTCTAAAATAAAATGCAAGCGAGTTAAATTAGCTAAATAATTAACGTTGGGCAAAGATGTATGCTTTGTGGAGCATTGGTTCTTCTCAGACGTTTTCATGTCAAGGACCCCTAAATTGACACCTGAAGATTTTGTGTCAAGGTCCCCCATCTGAGAAGATATTTGTTGTTTGATGTGATTTAGTCCACAATTCCAAAACAGTCTATACTGTAGATGAGGAGATAACATAGTCTCATTTGGTTAACATCTAGTGAATAAAACATAATGAATAAAACACATTTCACAATTATAATGAGTTAAATTAAACTATTGGTAATTTAGCTGGGTCCCTGGAACCCAGAGAACCAGTGTTCTAGAGACTAACAATATTTGAATATCCTTCGAGTTGTCATGGAGATTAAACTTCAAGAAACGTTGACGTTATGTCTCTCTCCAGCCAGCTAGGTTAACAACGCTAGCACAAATGGACCAAAATCGTAGGATTTAAAAAAAATATATATTTCAATCGACTACTTCCGCGATAAGGCCTAATTAAGATGATCAATGTGTATAACTGACGGAATATGAGACAATTGGAGCAACGTTATATTAATAATTCATTGATTGATAATAACTGAGGCCTTTTTTTGTCTTTTTTTTTTAAAGCCGCTTTGATCAAAAGAGCTGTCTATTTGCTGGAAGATCCAAAGTTTCGAACATGAAACGTTACCTGCTACTAGGCCAATGATGCTGTGTGAGAAGAACACAACACAATGTGATAGGTAACAGTTATTATACATGTGACGTGTGAGCCATATAAATAAAGTTAAAACAATCCCATCTACACATGGTTTAATCAATATATAATGTTATACGCTATAACGTCGTTAGCTAAATGCGTTAGTGAATAACGTCCACTAGGTTTCTCCACCGGGCCAGGGAATAGTCTTAGCCACCTTTTAGACGAGTCGTAGCCACTGACTAAGCTTGCACAAAATGACCAGTTTATTAAAAAAAATGAAAAAATGTAATAAGCTAACGTTTGATGAACTCACCACACTGATATCTTGACAGGTCACTAGTAGCCTACTCCATTGACAGACGTATGGTTGGTTCCACACAAACATCATCACAAACAAGACATGCCGGGGTACGGCGCCCTACAGCGTCGCCTTGCAGACGCCGTGTCCGTTTACCAAACGCTACAACCAGACAGGCGGATAAACCAATCGGCTTTCGGTTAATAGTCGGTGCGGATTTTTCCCCGTGGCCTATGTTTGCGAAGACGATCTCTGATTGGCTAGCCGCGTACAGCGGCTGATTGGTTTAGCGCCGAAGGGTCTCTTCCGCCTTGTACATAATTCTCTGCTTCAAAGTGGTTATGCTTTGGCCCTCTTTCGAAGTGGGTTATGCTTAGAGTTAGGGTTAGGGTTAGGGTTAGGGTTAGGGTTAGGGTTAGGGTTAAGGAAGGTTAAGGTTAAGGTTAAGGTTAATGTTAGGGTTAGGGAACAACATATGTACAGCATACAACAGCACAGGGAAGCATGTACAGCATACAACATATGTACAGCCCCCACCCACCCCACCTACCCAACCTCCCCCAATGTATAGTTTTTACGTCAAATGTATATACTCTTTTCTGGACTCTTTTTGTATCACAAACAGTACTGTATTTGCAAATCTGGTATGTCATAAATGTATAGATGTAGCAGTACTGTATATCTGTATATGTCATGATATGTCCTGATGAATTGAAAATGGGGGACCCTGATGTAAACAAGACGAAAGTCTTTCTCTGGTCTGCATCCCCTTAACAATTGTGTGTATTGAGCTGTGCTGTATTGTACCCATTCTGCAATCTGTTAATAAAGTTTTCAATCAATCAATCAATCAATCAATATCAATTGTTAGGAGGAAGAGACCCTTCGGCGCTAGATCAATCAGAGGGGGTCTTCGCTGTACGCGGCTAGCCAATCAGAGAGCGTCTTCGCAAACATAGACTACGGGAAGAAATCACGCGTCTGGCGTATCCCTCCAGAAATGTAACCAATGAAAGGAAGCTACGGGCAACGTTGGGTGACGTACAGCCAATAAAAGAGGATGCAGTCCGTCCTCGAGTGAACTGACACACACGGTAATCCCCTTGATTTGTACCGCAATAAATTGGGACCCAAATGGAACCATGAATGAATGAATGAATGAAAACTTTATTAACAGATTGCAGAATGGGTACAGTACAGTACAGCTCAATACATACAATTGTTAAGGGGATGCAGACCAGAGAATCCTGATGAATTGAAAATGGGGGACCCTGGTGGAAACAAGACGAAAGTCTTTCTCTGGTCTGCATCCCCTTAACAATTGTGTGTATTGAGCTGTACTGTACTGTACCCATTCTGCAATCTGTTAATAAAGTTTTCAATCAATCAATCAATCAATCAGAAAGACTTTCGTCTTGTTTACATCAGGGTCCCCCATTTTCAATTCATCAACGCACGAATTCCATCCCTGTGCACATTCAAGTCCTCTCCACTTGGTTTTGATAGTCTATCAGTGAGCTGAATGAATGAATGAAAACTTTATTTAACAGATTGCAGAATGGGTACAAACAATACAGTACGGCTCAATACATACAATTGTTAATGGGATGCAGACCAGAAAAAGACGTTTGTCTTGTTTCCATCAGGGTCCCCCATTTTCAATTCATATAGACATTTATGACATACACAACATACATGACATTTATGGCATAGGGACATATAGGTATTTAGTACTGATACATTTGTGACATAAACGGTATTCAAATATACAGTACTGTTACCCCTAGATCCTGACAGAGTATATACATATGATGGGGAGGGGACTGTACATTAGGAGGGGGTGGGTGGGTGGGAGAGAAATATCCATACGGCGGGGAGGGAATATGTACATGCGGTGGGGAGGAGACTGTCTATTAGGAGGTGGTGGGGGTTTTGGGCATTTACGGTGGCCAGTTTAGAATTGCAGCCTCCTGTAGGTGCTCTTTAAGAGCAGTTTTGAATGTGGGTAGGGATTCACATTCCTTTACAGCTTTGGGTAGGGCGTTCCACATTGATGTGGCATAATTGCGAACCGTGTTTAGTCCCTTGTTTGAGCCGAATCTGGGTTTAACATGATTTGTTGAGCTTCCTCTGGTGTAGTGGTTGTGGTATTCACTGACCTTTGGGAAGTATTTTGACATGTACATGGGTACCTTAGTCGTATAGTGTATCTTGTAGACCAGGCCCATTGCAAGTTGCTGTACTCTGTCGTCTACTCTAAGCCATCCTAGGTTGTCAAAGTGGGCAGGGGTGAGGTGGGTTCTGGGGGTAAGGTCAAGTAGTAGTCTGACCAGTTTGTTTTGTGATGTTTGTAATTTTGTTTTAAGCGCCTTTGAGGTGCTTTGGTACCATGAGGTGCACGCATAGTCGTAGTACCCTTGAATGAGTGCTCCTGCCAGAGTCTTCAGGGTATTCTTGTTTACCAGAGAGGAGATCCGGTACAAGAATCTAGTTTGTTGGTTGACTTTTTTTATTACATTGGATGCCATTTTGTCACAGGAAAGATTCTCTAGGATGGAACCCAGGTAGGTAATTTCGTCTTTCCTTGTGACAATATTGTCACCCTGCTGAGTTTGTTATTTGAACCGAAGAGAATGGACTCTGTTTTGCCCATGTGTAATGATAGTATGTTGTCGGCGAGCCATATGCAGATTTTGCCTAGTTCCGAGCTGAGGGTTTTTTCAACCTGCAACTTGTTCTTGTCAGAGACCAGCAGGGCTGAGTCGTCCGCAAACAGGAACAAGTTGCAGTCACAGGCTGATGACATGTCATTTGCATAAATTAGGAAGAGTAGCGGTCCTAGTATGCTTCCTTGTGGAACACCACAGCATAGGGGGGGGTGGGGGGGTGGGGGGGGGGGGGGGGGGTAGGGTTTTGATTGATTGATTGATTGAAAACTTTATTAACAGATTGCAGAATGGGTACAATACAGTACAGCTCAATACACACAATTGTTAAGGGGATGCAGACCAGAGAAAGACTTTCGTCTTGTTTACATCAGGGTCCCCCATTTTCAATTCATCAGGACATATATGACATACATGACATACAGATAGTCAGTACTGCTACATCTATACATTTATGACATACCAGATTTGCAAATACAGTACTGTTTGTGATACAGAAGGAGTCAGGAAAAGGGAGTATATACATTTGACGTAGAAACTACATTGGAGGAGGTTGGGTGGGGGGGGTTGGGTACACTGGGATATTGACAACCATACTGGGTAATCTACATTGGAGGTGGTTGGGGGGGGGGGGGGGGGCACACTGTATATACAAGCAAAACTGTACATTGAGGGGGGGGGGGGGGGGAGACACTGTACAAACAAACAAAATTGTACATTGGACTATTGACAAAACCATACTAGGTAAATGACTGTACATTGGAGGGGGTTGGGTTAGGATATTTACAGGGGCCAGTGTTGAATTGCAGTCTCCCGTAGGTGTCCCTTGAGAGAGGTTTTGAAAGTGGGTAGTGATCCACATTCCTTTACAGCTTTGGGTAGGGCGTTCCACATTGATGTGGCATAATTGCGAAACGTGTTTAGTCCCTTATTTGAGCCGAATCTGGGTTTAACATGATTTGTGGAGCTCCCTCTGGTGTTGTGATCGTGGTATTCACTGACCTTTGGGAAGTATTTTGACATGTACATGGGTACCTTGGTCGTGTAGTGTATCTTGTAGACCAGGCCCATTGCAAGTTGCTGTACTCTGTCGTCTACTCTAAGCCATCCTAGGTTGTCAAAGTGGGCAGGGGTGAGGTGGGTTCTAGGAGTAAGGTCAAGCAGTAGTCTGACCAGTTTGTTTTGAGATGTTTGTAATTTTGTTTTTAGCGCCTTTGAGGTGCTTTGGTACCATGAGGTGCAAGCATAGTCGTAGTACCCCTGAATGAGTGCTCCTGCCAGAGTCTTCAGGGTATTCTTGTTTACCAGAGAGGAGATCCGGTACAAGAATCGAGTTCGTTGGTTGACTTTTTTTATTACATTGGATGCCATTTTGTCACAGGAGAGATTAGCCTCTAGGATGGAACCCAGGTAGGTAATTTCATCTTTCCTTGTGACAATATTGTCACCCACTGTAACTGAGAAGCCGTCGGTCTTGCTGAGTTTGTTATTTGAACCGAAGAGAATGGACTCTGTTTTGCCCATGTGTAATGATAGTTTGTTATCAGCGAGCCATATGCAGATTCTGCCTAGTTCCGAGCTGAGGGTTTTTTCAACCTGTAACTTGTTCTTGTCAGAGACCAGCAGGGCTGAGTCGTCCGCAAACAGGAACAAGTTGCAGTCACAAGCTGACGACATGTCATTTGCATAAATTAGGAACAGTAGCGGTCCTAGTATGCTTCCTTGTGGAACACCACAGCTCACTGTGAGGGGGGGGGGATAGGGTACCGTTTACCTCCACCATCTGTTCCCTCCCCTCAAGGTAGGATTGCATCCAGCTCACTGATAGACTATCAAAACCAATTGCTTTTAGCTTGTCAATCAGAATGGAGTGATTGACCGTGTCAAAGGCCTTTTGTAGGTCCAGCATGACCATGCCGCAGTATTTGCCTGCGTCCACCTCTTGTTTGATGTGGTCATTCAAATAGAGAAGGCATGTGTCAGTGGAGTGGGATGTTCTGAAGCCAGATTGGAATTCGTAGATTAGATTTTTTTCCGCTAGGTACTTTTCAACCTGTTCGTAGACTATTTTTTCCATGACTTTCGAGATGGAGGTGAGAATAGAAACAGGGCGGTAGTTGCCTGGGTCTAATTTGCTGCCCTTTTTGTGCAGAGGGGTCACCCTCGCAATTTTGAAGTCCTTGGGGACGTGTCCCTGTTTTATGGAGAGGTTTACCGTTTACCTCCACCATCTGTTCTCTCCCCTCCAGGTAGGATTGTATCCAGCTCACTGATAGACTATCAAAACCAATTGCTTTTAGCTTGTCAATCAGAATGGTGTGATTGACAGTGTCGAAGGCCTTTTGTAGGTCCAGCATGACCATGCCGCAATATTTGCCCGGGAGAAAATTACACCTGGGTAAAACAGAGTCCATTCTCTTCGGATCAAATAACAAACTCAGCAAGACCGACGGCTTCTCAGTTACAGTGGGTGACAATATTGTCACAAGGAAAGATGAAATTACATATAGGTTCCATCCTAGAGGCAAATCTTTCCTGTGACAAAATGGCATCCAATGTAATAAAAAAAAGTTAACCAACGAACTAGATTCTTGTACCGGATCTCCTCTCTGGTAAACAAGAATACCCTGAAGACTCTGGCAGGAGCACTCATTCAAGGGTACTACGACTATGCTTGCACCTCATGGTACCAAAGCACCTCAAAGGCGCTAAAAACAAGATTACAAACATCACAAAACAAACTGGTCAGACTACTGCTTGACCTTACTACTCCTAGAACCCACCTCACCCCTGCCCATTTTGACAACCTAGGATGGCTTAGAGTAGACGACAGAGTACAGCAACTTGCAATGGGCCTGGTCTACAAGATACACTACACCACTAAGATGGGGGACCCTAATGTAAACAAGATGAAAGTCTTTCTCTGGTCTGCATCCCCTTAACAATTGTATGTATTGAGCTGTACTGTACTGTACCCATTCTGCAATCTGTTAATAAACTTTTCAATCAATCAATCAACACTTCCAGCGAGGGTCTCTGGCTCCCTCGAGTGGTTGAGGTCCCTTATCACAGATAGAGGGACTTTCAGACGCCTCCACTTGCCATATCTATCTATCTATCTATCTATCTATCTATCTATCTATCTATCTATCTATCTATCTATCTATCTATCTATCTATCTATCTATCTATCTATCTATCTATCTATCTATCTATCTATCTATCTATCTATCTATCTATCTATCTATCTATCTATCTATCTATCTATCTATCTATCTATCTATCTATCTATCTATCTATCTATCTATCTATCTATCTATCTATCTATCTATCTATCTATCTATCTATCTATCTATCTATCTATCTATCTATCTATCTATCTATCTATCTATCTATCTATCTATCTATCTATCTATCTATCTATCTATCTATCTATCTATCTATCTATCTATCTATCTATCTATCTATCTATCTATCTATCTATCTATCTATCTATCTATCTATCTATCTATCTATCTATCTATCTATCTATCTATCTATCTATCTATCTATCTATCTATCTATCTATCTATCTATCTATCTATCTATCTATCTATCTATCTATCTATCTATCTATCTATCTATCTATCTATCTATCTATCTATCTATCTATCTATCTATCTATCTATCTATCTATCTATCTATCTATCTATCTATCTATCTATCTATCTATCTATCTATCTATCTATCTATCTATCTATCTATCTATCTATCTATCTATCTATCTATCTATCTATCTATCTATCTATCTATCTATCTATCTATCTATCTATCTATCTATCTATCTATCTATCTATCTATCTATCTATCTATCTATCTATCTATCTATCTATCTATCTATCTATCTATCTATCTATCTATCTATCTATCTATCTATCTATCTATCTATCTATCTATCTATCTATCTATCTATCTATCTATCTATCTATCTATCTATCTATCTATCTATCTATCTATCTATCTATCTATCTATCTATCTATCTATCTATCTATCTATCTATCTATCTATCTATCTATCTATCTATCTATCTATCTATCTATAGTTGTATCTATTGTAAATGACTTAAACAGTGTACAAATGTACTGTTATTTACTGTATTAAAGCTGGCAAATTATATATGTGTTCATGCAGGGAATGTCATACATTCCTGTGGACTTATACAACAGCACCTCTGTCTGAACTGAGAAGTGTTGGACTCAGCCGTAATCCTACCCTAGTCTTACTGTAACTATAACCATGTATAGACTTGTGTCAGCCCTGTATTCTGATTCCATTTTCTGAAGAAGCATTTTCATTGGCTTAGTGACGACATATAGGAAACTCAGTCTTTATGTTCTGGGCAGAATCTAGAATGTCTGCCTGTTGCAATGCACTTTTTCCTTGCAACGTATACCTGTCTGTAACTATTGCTTGATTCACTTTTGAATAAACCGTTGAAAGATGTCTTCTACCTTTCAGATAACCATGACACATCCTGCCGACCAGGCGCATCACAGACAGAGCTGTAACCGACCTGATGGAACTCTCTGAGCAGACCGAGGATGCAACACTATCACCGACATCTAGAAGGGAGATCCCCCCTTGAACGGCCCTTCTAAGGTTTCTCCTCCACATTGCCTCTGGTGCATTCTTTCCTATTGCTAGGTTTTAGTGAGTTTTTCCTTACTTTCACGTGGGGTATGTCTGGGAGTGTTGCATTAATTTCTTTTCTTTCTTTTAAATTTGTTGGACGTCATGGTGTTTTTGTTTTGTTCTTGATTTATTGTGATGTTTCTTCTTGACTTGTTTAAAGAAGACGTGTCCGGCCCATGGGGACATTAACGTGTGTTGTCGGGCCTTACAAATAAATTTGGATTGTAGATTAGATTTGGATGTCCTCCTGGTGCTGCTGAGTGCCAGATGCTACCATAGAACTTGAGTTCAGGAATAAAACTAGGAACTCCTCCTGCTGGCTGAGAAGAGGAGTGCTCTTCTTCCAGTTCACAGCAAAGCCCAGACTCATCCAATAGGCTAAATCTGCAGTGCCGCAGCCCGGGGCCTGTACTGTGCCGTGCGTCGGGCCTGTACTGTGCATCGTGGCCTGTACTGTGCGGTGCACTACTGCACATGCGAGAAACAAAGTAACATATAATATAGGACACTAGAAACATAAAGTACCATACGGAAAGTAGGACTTAATGTCCAAAATAGCATAATAGGTACTTACATTTTCACTGAAAGACATCTTTGGTTATTTTTCAACGAAGAATAATGAATGCTTATAGTAATAAGTAATACTAGGTTAATTAAACCAGAGCTAGAAAGAGCTAGAAAAAAATGGACTCTCACCTGCTTCCAATGTAGTCCCCCCCCACCCACCTCCAATGTACAGTTTTCCCCACCTACCCAACTTTTATTTAACTACATTGCAAAAGTAGTATACTTTTAAAAAAAAGTGCTTCATTTATGTGCCACATCTGCAACATCTCCTGCAAAAAGTGCTTCATTTATGACTGTGCAACAACTGCAACATCTCCTCTTCAACATTTCAATATAAAAATAAAATAAAAAACAAACAAGTGCATCATGTGCATCTGAACATTCTAACATCAACACTTGAACAAAAAAACACATTTATAGTGCAGCTGAGCTTATGAAAAAGTGCTTCATGTCTGTGCAACAACAGAAAATCACAGCATCTTATTAGCACTTATTGTCCACTCTTAACTCTCAAACGTCAGGGGGGGTGGGGGGCAGACAGGCCTAGCCTACATACACACATCTAATGAGAGAGATTGCACTTCTTTGACTGGGCAATGGCAGAGAAAGAGGGTTCATAGGAAGTGAGGGCTACCCGCAAACAGTGATGCAAATGCTCATTTGTCAAGGAGGCACGGTTGCTTGTTTTAATGGCATTCATGTGAGAGAAACTGGATTCACAGGTGTATGTTGAGCCAAACATTGTTAGCACAGATATTGCCAGCGTTTTTATTTTGGGGAATGTGTTGACATGAATACACTTTATCCAAAATGTTGTGGTGGATTCATTCTCAAGTGCCTGCTTCAGAGCAGATGATGCTTGCATGTCAATTATTTCAAGTTGCAGGAGACCTTCATCAATGTGAAGTGATGCAAGGAACTCTTGTCCTTTTGTGGAAATAGCAGCTACATTGGCTTAATGGGTTGCTCACAAAATGCATCAATTCTCTGGGCATGTCAAATTCATCAAATCGACTTGCAAAGTTTTCCCTCACTTTATCAATGAAATCTGAACGTTGACATGAAAAGAAAAAAATAATTATAATTTTTTTATTATTTTTTTTAATTATCATGTAATCTTTTGCGGGCCGGTCAGAATTATCCCGCGGGCCGGATGCGGGCCGCCAGTTGAATAGCCCTGATCTAGGAGATAGTGTGACCTTCTACACGTTACACTCTCCCAGTGAGAGTCCGCGCTGCCAGGTGAAAAGAAGTGGTGGGATGGCTACACATGTGTCGGAGGAAACATGTGATAGTCTCCGCCCTCCCAGACCGACGGTAGGGGGTAGAGTGCGCAACGACCAGGAAGGGGATTGGGAATTGGCATAACGACTAACATTGGGAGGGGAGAAAAACAGAAAAAGAAGGGGGAAAAGATCATTAAAAAAAAAAAATAATAATAACCAAAGATGTTTTTCAGTGAAAATGTAAGTACCTATTTCGCTATTTTGGACATTAGGTCCTATTTTCCGTATGTTACTTTATGTTTCTAGTGTCCTATATTATATGTTACTTTGTTTCTCGCATGCGCAGTAGTGCACCACACAGTACAGGCCCCGACGCACAGTACAGGCCCCGGGCTGCGGCACTGCAGATTTACCCTACTCGACTCAACAGGTGTAGTCTGACGTCACTGGTTGTTCCACCGGTATAGGGATTTATCAGTGGGAAAATGGATTATCGGCTATTGTAACAATTCTGCCACATGGAAATTGAAAAGCTTTACATTTTTGCACAAAATGAGTTCCCTTCTATCACTAACATTATTGTTTGAAATAAAATGTCGCGTTTTTTTTATTTATGATTAATTGCGAATATTTTCATGTTGAGCGATTGTGGATGAATAAGCACAGAAAGGTACACCATGCCAATGTTAATGCTTTATTTGTTTTAACGAGGCGATTTAGAAATGGGCAAAGGGGTTATACATTGCGTTGGGTAGTTGGGGGGGGGGGGGGGACTGTACATTGGAGGTGGTTGGTTGGGTGGGTGGGGTGGGGGGGTTGGGTAGGCGAAACTGTACATTGGAATATCGACAAAACCTTACTTGGTCCCAAGAAGAGGGTTTCGTGTATTATTGGGTTAGGACATTTACTGTACATTGGAGGGGGTTGGGTTAGGACATTTACAGGGGCCAGTTTCGAATAGCAGTCTCCCGTATTGCTGATTGGCTCGAACACGGTATGTTTGTAAACAGCGAACAGGTTCTTATTCCCTGACAACACAGAGGTCTGAGCAGTCTCCAAGCACTTAGTGAAAGTGCGAGGGGCCAGGGAATAGCCAAACTGCATCCTCTGGTATTCGTACGCTACTCCCCGAATGAAAAAGTGCAGAAATGTCCTGTGAGGAGTAAAAATTGGAATGTGAAAAAAAATACACATCCTTCAGGTCTATGGATGTGAACCAACCAGTAGGTGTTTAAAGGAGTCCAGGCTCTGTGGTGCCCTCAGCTGGATGGGGAGGCTGTTCCAGAAGGCTCGGCCCACTATGGTGCAGAGCCTGGTACTGGGGACCCGGAGGAGCAGGCTACCTGCAGATGTGAGGGTACAGGTGGCAATTCAAGCACCTCCTGAACACTGTCTTTTTTGTCCTCATAGTCCTCTAACATCATAGGCCACATGGAGCTCATTTTGGTTACAGGGCTGCTGCTGCTTGCCTTCCATTATTGCATTAGGAAAGGGCTAGTTTTTAGTGTTAGGGGATGGGTTATGCTAAGGATGGCTCCAGTGTGTCAACAAGCCAAGATGTTAGGCACAGCTAAAGTCTTTTCACATGTTTTCAGCAACTATTTTCTAAACATGTAGAATGTGTTGGAAACAAAAAGACTTTAAGGGATATTTCACTTTAGTAGAACTTCAGCAGTCTTACCTCTGTGCATCTACAATTAAACTATAGGGACCACTGCTACCCCTGTCATCTGCTGTCAACACCACCATTCCTCTCAGATTAACAACTGTTCAACCAACGTGTCAGTACCACAGTTGGCGACACAGTGGTGGCTGGGCTAGCTAGCAGCACACACAGGCTGTTTGTCTCCCCAGATAGAGTGCTGGTCTGCTGTAAGCGGTTGTAATAGAAATATTATCATGTCATTATAGATGTGTTGAAATACATATTCCATATCATACATATACGATAGCCTTGACTAGTTTAATATAGGTTAACTAGCAGAGCTCAAAGACACTAGGGCGACAGTCTGGCTGATGTTCTTAAAATAAGATAAGATAAGATATTCCTTTATTGATCCCCTTGGGGAAATTCAGGCATCATAGCAGCATGGGGGAAGGGGGGTACAGGTAGTAAAAACAACACAAGCAGTGTAAACAAATAGGTCAATATAATTGACTATCTAACTAACTGAAATATATATTCACAGTGTCACATAAGGTGCAGTATGCATAAGGTATAGTGTTATAACCTCAAGGGCCAGGACAGATAGACATTTCCAAGTAAATCACATCTTGTTCTTTTCTTGTTTAATCTTGACTCCAGTCTTGTCTCAGGGACACCAACCCTTAGACCTATCTTCTGTTTTTATTTTTTCTTCTATGTTAAATCTATGTTCACCTGTTTGGTCATCTTAATGTACGTCATGTCATGTTCAGTGTCTCATTTCCTGGTCAGACGCTTGTGTACACTTGGTCTCTGATTAGTAACTGAGCACGTTCACTGGGATCACAGAGAATAAATCTATGTTCATTTTTTACAACTTGACTCAATCAGAATTACTCAGCTCATCGTTTCTTCTCTTGGAGTAGTTTCCACAACACTGTGTAGTATATTTTGAAGAAAAGATAGAAGGAAAAAAAACCTGCCTGGGACTCTGTTGATCCAGTTTCAAAAATACTTTATTGAATACAGGCATCTTAATAATTTCTGCAGAAAAAGATTGAGTTCACAACACAGCCAAACTCGGAACCTTCCCTAGAAAGTCAACCGAACTCTTACAAGAACATGGTCCTATTTGTATGTTTTCTGATAGCGTCACAAAACTCACAATGTAAGACAATTCCTTGAGTTATTTGTTCCTATACAGCAACTGGCCTTACTGTAGTTACAGCTGTGCCGGTTCAAAGGCCACAAAGGTCATTACAGTCCTGGGTAAATACCTTTTTCAAGTGACCTAGGAGAAATGTTGAAAGATCATGTATTGGCTATAACATTCATCTTTTTAAGATAAGGGTGACATTCATCAAGTTCCCCTAGGGACACTTTTGGGGTTCTGAAGCCTTGTTGCAGCTAAGTCTACAGAGATATGCATGTCCTTACTCCAGTCCCCAATATACATACTCATAATAACTGACCAGGTAAAAAACAGCATAGTCCAATATGAGTAGTCTACAAAAATACACCAGAGCCTTCGAAGGAGGTCTTCCAGATCTCCAACATGTTTAGCACTTTGTCGCTGGTCCCAGTGAGTGAACACCCCTCTTCCAAGATCCGTCTAAAATCTGACTCTCAGCAATACTCTCTTGGGCTCTGGCAAAAGACTCATCTCAGGTCCCCTCCACTCTCCCTGCTTCGGGGATGCTTCAAATCTAGTCACAATTCCTCTACAGGCTTCTATCACCACTTCTATCCCTGTACCTAGGTGCCAAATTGACGCAGCCAGCTTTAAGTGCAGGAACGTTCTGGGTATAATCCACAGCGCATGTGCCCACCCCCTCCCCATACACACTTATGTAGTCTTTATTCTATATTTTCATTAAAACGTTTTTTTTTAAAGTGAATACTATTGTTTTTGTATGTTTATCCAAAAACATTTATGTAAATTAAATGTATTAAAAAATAAAATAAAAAAAACGGGAATCACAATTTCTCTTAGAATTATGACCATGTCAGGTTGACGTCTATAAATCATGTCATCTCTGATCTGTAAAAAAGCATTACCGCCCCCAATTAACAATAACAATTAATGGACTGTTGTGGCTGTTTTGTGTTCCTTAATTGTTCTTGTGTACAGGCTGTGGAAACAAATTTCCCCTAAGGGGCGTCAATTATCCATCTACTATGACAGTGTAAGTCAAGGCGTCTACATTTGTATATTCGTGTGGAAACTACACACAATGCCTTTCACCTAAATCATCTGAATAATAATTAAGAAAAAGTTAATATAGTAGCTTATATTTATATGCACATATTGACAAATCCCTATTATTTGGAAATTGGAATACCGGTAAACCAGAGTCAAATAATCTTGTTGAATTTATTGGGCAGTGTTGCGAATTCCGATTGACAGGCCTACATATACTGTAGATAGGTAACCTCTGGGGTCCATACTATTATCACAGCATACAAGTCCACACACTAGTACGCTGACTGAAGCAACATAATTCAAGTGTTTACACCCTGATAAACATTTTTAAGTAGGGGTATCATTCTCATAATTAGCATATTGGCTGATGTATGCATAGACATTAGGTCAAACACTTCAAATAGTTCTATAAACTCAGTTCAGAATCAAACTGGTCAAGAATGCAAGCTACAGACCCAGCTTGCCAGACAGTATTTTAGCACTCAAGAAGAAATGGTTTAGACTAGAGTATCAAGACACAAATATGTTTTATTTAAAAACAATATACAGGAACTCAAGGCTGTGTGGCGCAATTTCCGGATTGGATACCAAACCACTGAACGTGTGTGGAAGAGAGGACACACAGAGAGAGAGAGAATGGAAGAGAGGACACACAGAGAGTGAGAGAGAGGACACAGAGAGAGTGAGAGAGAGAGAGGATGACGCCAGTCATCCGTGTGATTCCAGTCAGAAGTCATGTATAAAGCTCAAAATCCAATCTCTTGGAATTGTAGAATTGCGAAGTGCCATCTTGGCCGACCTTCCTGCAGTAAACACCATCTTTGAAGTAGTCTTCATCCACCCAGCCCTGGAAAACACAGTAAGAAGATTAAGGCCCACCTGGCCAGATTCAGGTGAAAGGTAGAACCAGTCCTAATCCATACGCAGACATTATGGGATTTACATGTAGTGCCTTTCCTAGTGCTGAAGTTGCACTACAAATACTCCTCATACAAATACAGCAGTATGGGTCCAACCAAACCAGATCCATTTAGCTTCAGTGTTGCCTTCAGCCTCCTCAAAATGATCAAGAGTGTAACCCGGGCGTTGTAATCTGTGCAAAGTTAAAAGTAGTCGAACTCCATCTATGTGCAGCAGTAAACGGAACACTGTGGTCCCTAAGCATGTGCACTGCCTTATATACACACTCAAGTCTGCCCGAATCTGAACACCCGAAGCGAACACGCCACTTCATCGAGTAGTTTGAGAAAAAGGTACACTGACCGCGGTCATCGCAATACGGCTCTGTGACGTGCATTTTCTTTTTTTTATCCGCCTGATTTTCAATTTTTTCTCCCCATCCCAATTTAGTCGTTATGCCAATTCCCCCCCTCCCCTACCTGGTTGTTGTGCACATGTTCCTCCTACTGGTCGGTACAAGCGAACCCTGAAGTCCACCACATGCTTCCTCCGACACATGTGGAGACAGCCAGTGGCTCTTGTTTCACCTGGCAGCGAGGACTCTCATTGGTGAAGCGTAACGCGTGGGAGGTCACGCTGCCTTCACCATTTCCTGCCTTTCGCTGAGCAGGCGCCCAGACCTGACCTGCTGTGCACAACGCCAGATTACCACCCACGACTTCCCTCCCCCTAACTCAGCCAAACGAGTTAGTATGACGACCGGCCCAAGCCGCAGGGCAATGCCGACTCCGGGAGTCGAGACCGCAGCCTCTTGCATTGGTGACGAGCGCAATCTCCGCTACGCCACCCGACCGCCTTCTGTGACGTGTATTTAACGGAGTTCTATGAATTCAGGATATGAGCTATAATCTGGTGTTGGCTAAATGGACCCTACTTGCATTGTAGGTTTCGGTCTTTTTGTTGGCTATGTTGACAATGAGCGCTCTTATCATGCTCAATTTGCTTCATACCTGCATCTGCTGGCTGTTGAAGGGGCCGTAGAGCTCAGAACCCTCCTCATTGTCCCACTTGTACTCCCACATCACTGAATCACTCGCTGAGGAGACAAGAACAGGAAGACATTAAGCAGGCAAATCTCCCCAGCGCCTTTTCTCCATCCTCCAATTGCAACAGTTGCTTTCCTGCAACTTGCAGGAGTTTGAGATGGGTAAATTTTGCCTTTAAAAAAAAGCAGATTCTATGGGACCCTACGTTGGGTACTGAACTCTGTACTTTTAAGGGTACCGACCCAATTACATCAGTACTAGAGTACCGATTCACGCTAGATGAATCAGTACCCAATTTCTGTACCTTACATGTTTAGTATAAAGTACAAGAGTGTAATATACTAGACAAGAGGGAGCCTTTTCCACAAATATATATATTACTCCCATCTCTGGGGTCTTTAGAAAGACCAGACGCGTGATTACGAAACCTAGACGCATTTCTCGGAGACGCTCTCTGATTGGCATTGGATAATACATGAGATTTATTTTGTGTGGTGTGTTACAACAATACATAACTAAATGTTATTACCGTTACCAATACCAGATTCCAGGAACTGGTACAGGTTCAAATGTGAACAGTACCCAACCCTATAAAGGACCCTTAGATCCATGCAATTTTCACATTTATTACAGAGCTTACTTATTAGACCTTCATCAGAGCATACACATACATTATAAGAGGATACGCAAACATTGGATGCTCTGACAAATGTCTGAATGACAGAAAGCAGAGTAATATGACATTTGCATTGATCCAAGAGTGCAGCCTCTTCTCTTTGTGGTTGTACTATAGTAAACTCTTAGTAACCTTGATCGTTATCTTCCCCTTCGTCCTGCATTTTGTCACTGTGCTTCTCATCAAATTTGTCTCCAATCATATCAAGTTCATCTTGTTCTTCATCATCATCATCGTCGTCGCCATCTTTGGGTTTACTCCTCGCCCCCGGCTGCTTCTGGTTCATCATGCGCTTCAGTTTATAGGCCAGTTTCTCCTTGGTTTGCTGATAGATCTCAAACACCCCGTTCCCCACCAGTCTGTCGGCCAGCGCCGTGAGCCTGTCCAGCGTCTCCGTATCCCGCTTGTTCTCTTCCACGCCGTCCGACTCCTCCCGGAGCTTCCGCTTCTTGCGTACGCTCAGGCCCCCGAGCCGCCGGAGTCCAGCGGCGACCGTCTCCCCGGGCAACAGCAGCTCCACCACGGCCTCCGTGAGCTGCTGCTGGGTGAAGGACGCCAGGGGGTCCTCTTCGGGCTCCTTCTCTTCCTCCATCTCCTCCTCCTCGTTGTCGCCGGTCGCCTGCTGTTCCTCTCTCCGCTTCTCGTCCTCCGCCTCGTCCTCATCCCCCGCTCTGCGTCTGCGTTTGGCTGCTAGACCCTTCTTCTTTGGTTTGAACGGCTGCTCTCTGATCTTCACCTGGAGGGACATGGATGACGTGGTTACTGCACAGGTTGAACAACAGACAGGCTGCACAGGTAGAACAACAGACAGGCTTCACAGGTTGAACAACAGACAGGCTGCACAGGTTGAACAACAGACAGACTGCACAGGTAGAACAACAGACAGGCTGCACAGGTAGAACAACAGACAGGCTTCACAGGTTGATAGCTTTGTTAGCACACAGGATCAACAACAGATAGGGATAGCTTTGTTAGCACACAGGATCAACAACAGACAGGGATAGCTTTGTTAGCACACAGGATCAACAACAGACAGGGATAACTGTCTCCACACAGGTTAACACTTTCAGTGCCAACGACGAGATTTCTCGTTAGTTCATGCCAACCGTTGAGTGCCAGCCGACGAGAGATCTCGTTTTTAATCGTTTTTTATTATCGATTTCCATTCATTTTTCATCAATCTAGCCTCACGTTACCAGTGGGGATCTGTCTGAACTCGAACAGGGAAAATACCGCCCCCTATCGTCTCTCCGGATGGTACTGCACCCCTTTGGATTGGATTGAATGAAACGCATGGAGAAAAAAAAGTCCTGCTTCCACATTTTACTTGTCAGACAAGTAACCGGAGACGATCCAAGTCATTGTCCACCACCAGAACAGCAGAGAATATGTGTTTTCAGTACCCAGCGTTGGATCAATAAACGCGATCGATATTTGGAATGGCGATCAGGAATTGGAATAATCTTTTTGGAGAACATCTGATCTGAGGTAAGGAATCTATTTTACCAGTCTTGGGATAATCAGAGCTATTTTCACCTATATATCAGCGTGTGTCATGTGTGTGTCTGTGTGCGATCAGGAAATAAGATAATCGATTTTTCAGCCCGCTTCTATAGCGTGCATAAGTACACATATACTATCGATAATCTAGCGTTTATTTGAAAACGATTCATAAATAGGCAGACAAATTACAACGTGTTTTGTGTATTCCAGTGTACTCCAGTAAAGGGCGTTTATCACAGAATCTTTATCTTTTTCTGAAACTTTCAAAAAACGAGCGTTTTTCAAAATGGTGTAAAACGGAAATGAACCGATTAAAAAACAATCCGTTTCGACAATGTTGACTGCAAACAAGTCATTGATAAGCGACGGCCATATTAGACACATAGCCATAATTTAAGATATAGTTTATGCGTTCGCAAATATGAGAGCTCTGTCATTGAAGTGGGTGGTGGCACGCAACAGGGTTCCGGGGCACCGCATGGCTGGCACGGAAAGTGTTAAACAACAGACAGGGATAACTGTCACCACACAGGTTAAACAACAGACAGGGATAACGGTCACCAGTCACCACACAGGTTAAACAACAGACAGGGATAGCTTTGTTAGCAGCACACATGTTCAACAACAGACAGGTGTAACTGTCACCACACAGGTTCAACAACAGACATGGATAGCTTTGTTAGCACACGGGTTGAACAACAGACAGGCTGCACAGGTTAAACAACAGACAGACTGCACAGGTTGAACAACAGACAGAGTGCACAGGTTGAACAACAGACAAGAGTGCACAGGTTGAACAACAGACAGACTGCACAGGTTGAACAACAGACAGGCTGCAGTGCACAGGTTGAACAACAGACCGGGATAGCTTTAGCACACAGGATCAACAACAGACAGGGATAACTTTGCCACCACACATGTTCAACAAAGAAAGGGGAGTAATTTTTGTGATGAAATTGTCATCAGTTTCACATACTTTTATTTTTTTACCTACTTTTTCTCCCCATTTTCTATTTTTCTCCCATCCCAATTTTTTTGAATTATCCAATTCTACCCTCCCCTGTCTCAAACGTTGTTAGACCATGCCTCCCACTGGTCGGCTGCAATGTGGACCAAGCCTTGCATCACGTGTCTCCAGGGAACAAAATAAGTACCCGCCAACCGCCAATGGCGGGCAGATTTAAGGTTTGGCGACTAACAATGAGAGGTCTGCCCGCCACCTGGCGTGTAGTTCATATCGATACTCTTGTTTTGAAAATCCTGTGCGGGTCTCATTTCCGCCCCAAGCGCAGCTCCAGTCATAATATCTATGGCTCCATCAGCTAGCAACGTTCGGTTCATATGATACTCTTATTTTGAAAAAACCCGTGGCAACTCCGCGAGTCACGTTAGCGTAAGCTAACAAGCTAATCCTGATCAGCAGCAGAGCCATAGAGAACAGCAGACAGTGTGGACTGGGGAAAGGGAAATGGGGGGGGGGGGCACTCTCCCTTTCTCTGTGTGTGTGCGTGCGTTTGGAAAGACGATGAAGTCACTAGTCAGGACTCAGGACACGAGTATATTATAGTAAACTGAGGATTACTGAGGATGGACAGATAATGTTGATATTCAAATATAAAAAAGTTTGAAGACAGACTATACTACAATATGATGCGGGGTGGCGTAGGGCTGGGCGATATAACGATAACGATAAATATCGCGATATATTTTAATAATCGAAATTTAAAAAAAAATCGAAAAATCGTTTTTTTTTTTTTTTTTTTTTTTTATTTGTTTTTTTACCTGCAACAGGGCAGTTTTAAAACCAGAGACAGTGGACAGACTTGTCTTTCTTGCCTGCAACTTAAAGTAATGGCTTTGCTTGTCCAAATGACAATACTGACCAAATTCAGATTTCTTTTTCTCTTGTCCATTTATTTTGTTTGCTTTCTAATTTAAAATACATTTTGAAACCGTCTGTACACAGTAGGCTATGTGTGCTAGCAGAACTAGACTCCAGTCACGAGTCACAGTGCACATGTGCAGTGGTTTGTCCACCAAAAAAGCGCCAAAAGATCGAAAATAAACTAGCAGAGCCAGAACTGTTCAACTCCTCTGGAGCCACAGCCAGCAGAGAAGCCGGTTTACTTTAGCTTTTAAACCAGCTGCAGCCTGAGAACTGGAGTGTGAGGGGATGTAACACTAAAGATGGCGGCAGTGACAAAGAATTGCTGCAAAATAAACATACATCTGTTGTTAAAAAAAAAAAAAAAATGTTTTTTTTTTAAATTTTTTTTTTATACTTATAACAATTCGATAATTATCGATATCGAGAAATAAAATAAAATTATCATATCGTTATCGCGATATGATTTTTTTCCATATCGCCCAGCCCTAGGGTGGCGAGTTGAAACAGTGTGTGTGTGTCCCAACCCCACTTCTATGTTTCAATAAATTATTTGCATTTAAAACTATTAACGCTGACTCATTCCTTCAGTCCACTCAAAATTATGCTAATATTCCTTATGTTGTTTATGATATTAATTGAAAATAGCATACGAGAGTATTATATAGTAATAATAACACATGGCGATATACTAAAAAGCTATTTATAATTTTTGGCTGGGAAAAAATCTGCCTGGCTGGTAGTTTTTTTTTTAATCCACTTTTTCTCCCATTTTCAATTTTTCTCCCATCCCAATTTTGTATGGTCCAATTCAACCCTCCCCTGTCTCGAACGCTGTTTCATGCCTCCCACAAGCCGGCTGCAATGTGGACGAAGCCATACATAGCACGAGTCCCTTCCGGTACTTGAGGTAGCAGCCGTCGCATCTTTTCACCTGCGCAGCGCGATCTTTCAGCGTCAGGGGTCTGGGCTTTGGAGGGACGCCGCCCCCGTTGCTTCTTGATTCTACTACGCAGGCGCACCAACCGACCTGTAGGAGTCGCTGTCCACAACGTCCGATCCCCACCCATCAGTTTCCCTCCCCCTAATACTGCCAATGTGTATTAGTACGGACGACCAGCTAAACCAGGGGTCAGCAACCTTTTTGACAAGGAGTGCCTGTTTGAAATATAGTTGTAACTAGTGTGCCTCAACAATATTCCATGCATCGTACATTTATTTTCTCATAATCAGGTCTTTTTAATGATAATTTTTACATTATTACATCATTATTGTTATTGTTATTATTAACAATATTATTATGATGGTTGTATTAACCCTAAATCTGAGTTGGGGGGGGAATGCAATGCAGACAAACAGCTGCTGCATACAGTGCGACCATTTCACTCACATTTGCCCATTCATTTTTGGACACATCACACACCATCGTGTGCTGTCATAGCTCCACCTACAGGCCTAATGGAGAACACCAGGATGTGAATGGAGGGTGAATGTGAGGTATATCGTGTAAATAAGTTTTGATTGATCGCAAGACTACACTGTAAAAAAATAAATAATAATAAGTTACCAGAACTTAAAAATATTGAGTTCAGTTACTGTGCATTAAGGTTTTCAGTTTTCAATCCATAATAAGTTAACAGAAAAATAAGTACACAACCACATTATTTCAACCTAATAAAACTATGTTTATTGTCATTGTTTTAAGAACACAAGTTGACTTGGTAATACTCACATTTTGAGTAAAAATGGCTTTTAACATGTGCAATGTTCAATGAAATAGAAAAATAAAAAATAAAATTTGTTGATTAATCCCACTGGTCACAATGGCGACCGTAATAATGTTTTTGTTATAAGGCTCTGCAAATGTTACTGAATGATGTAGCAAATGTATTTCCAGCTAAATTGAAATAATAAACAAATAAAGGGTCTCAATTAAATATGTGGTAGTAAAAAGAACCTGTGGGAGGATTTCAACAAGATAAATGCGACAACAGTGCAAAATATTTCACTATAATATTTCAAAGCAAAAAAAAAAAAAAAAAAAAAATTATATTATATATATATATATATTTTTTTTTAATGCTGCCCCCTGTGCCTATGAAAATGCCCCTGCGTGCCTATGCAGGCACGCGTGCCTAGGGTTGCCTACCCCTAAACTGAAAGCAATGTGGAGCGCTGGGTTCAGGGTACAAAATAGTTAGACGCCCAGCGCCATTGGCTTGTAGATTTATTGTCTGGCGATTAGAATTTAAGGTCTGCCCGCCACCTGGCGGCTAACAAAATACTGCATGCATCTACCTCGGCCGGCAGGTAATGGGTCGTCTGTGCTCGCACTGCTCGGCGTCAATATGATGCGGCGGTGGTGAGTTGAAACTGTGTGTGTGTGTCACGTGTCCGTTCTAATGTTTACAAACAATGAACCTTTAAATGTAAATGAGATGCGCTCTGCTCACGAGGTCAAGTTTGTAACATGAGACGCACATGAGGTCTTACATCACCCGTTCTTTAGCCTACAAGAAAACCCTGCAATCGCGTTTGATTGTGCTCTGATATTTTACTATTTCGCATTTGATTTGACCAAATATGTGGAGGCATATTCCCTGCAACAGGTTCAAAGATAACTTCACATTTATTGGCAATTCGTTTCCTTATATCGCTTCCTCCAGGGTTCCAACTTGTGTTGACAAAATGCAACCCTGCTCAGCTATGGAGAATCAGCGCTCTCTCTCTCTAGACTAGAAAGGTGCACTCAGTAGAGCACAGATGTCCGCCAGGGCGGCAGCTACACATTATAATAATAGATTGGATTTGTAATGCACTTTTTGTTCACTGGGATCCCAAAGTGCTACACTACATGGTTAAAACAGTTAAAAAAATAGAAATAAAATGGTTATTAGTAAAACAAATAAAATAAAATACAGAATAAAAATAAGATAAAAATAGAACATAGTTAATTAAAAACATAGTATAAACAGACAATTTAAAAACAAAAGCGCAATAAAATTAAAATAAAAAGCCAACAGTCAAAGGCCTTTTTGAACAGGTAGGTTTTCAGGCCTGCCTTCTCTCTCTATCTATCTATCTATCTATCTATCTATCTATCTATCTATCTATCTATCTATCTATCTATCTATCTATCTATCTATCTACCTCTCTCTCTCTCTGTGCAATGATTTAAAGTGGCCAAACGTTACAATATAAATACTAATTGGATTTTTGGCTGGTAAAAAATCTGCCCGGCTGGTAGTTTTTAAAATCTACCAGCCAAATGGCTGGTAAGTCAAAAAGTTAAATTTGTTCCCTGGCTGGGTTCGAACCCAGCGTCTCCAGCATTGGAGGCGAGTGCCTTGCCCACTGCACCACCTAGCCGCCCCCTGGCTGGTAGTTTTTTAAATCTACCAGCCAAATGGCTGGTAAGTCAAAAAGTTTATTTTGTTCCCTGCGTGTGCCCTCCGGTACACGAGGAGGCAACTGTCGCATCTTTTCACCTGTACAGCGCGGTCTCTCAGCCGCGAGGAGTAACGCGTGAGAGGCTCACGCTGCCCCCGTTGCTTCCTAATTCTGCTGTACAGGCGCATCAACCGACCTGTAGGAGACGGGAGTCGCTGTCCACAACGTCCGATCCCCACCCACCGGCTTTCCCACCCCCTAATACTGCCAATTGTATTAGTATGAACGGCTCGAACCCAGCATCTCCTGCGTTAGTGGCGAGAGCCTTGCCCACTGCGCCACTTAGCCGCCCGGTTTCACATACATTCTGAAGATAGTCAGACGGCTATCAGTTTCCTCAAGATTGATTACTGCCGTTTGGACTTCCTTCAAAAATGTAAGGCGAAGTCGTTGAAATAAACAGCACTCACCCAGTCAATGTTGTCCAGCCAGTTGTCCCTGATCTCTTCTTCCTTTTTAACATAGTAGTTTCCCGCATTGTCAAAGTGTCCCTCCTGCATCTCCTCGTCCAGGTTGAAGGGAGTAATGGGAACCCCTTCGTCACAGTCAATGGTCGCTCCCTCCTGGCCTGAAAACAAAGTGAAAAACACGAACTGCCTTGCTCAACTTAACGGCACTTTTTTATTTTTTATTATTATTATTATCTTTTCCCCCCTTCTTTTTCCGTTTTTCTCCCATCCCAATGTTAGTCGTTATGCCAATTCCCAATTCCCTTCCTGGTCGTTGCGCACTCTACCCCCTACCGTCGGTCTGGGAGGGCGGAGACTATCACAATATCACATGCTTCCTCCGACACATGTGTAGCCAGCCCACCGCTTCTTTTCACCTGGCAGCACGGACTCTCACTGGGAGAGTGTAACGTGTGGAAGGTCACACTACCTCTCCCAGATCCTTCCCTTGCTGTGCAGGCGCCCCGACCGAACTGTAGGAGTCGTTGTTTACAACGACCAGGACCCACCCACGCCGGCTTCCCACCCGCCAACACTGCCAACCCGGAAGCACCACAGCCGGATTCGATCCCACTGGCTCTGTGGTGGTAGACAGAAGCTTAGTCCGCTGCGCTACCCGGCCGCCTTAACGGCACTTTTGAAGTTGCTGGGGGGCGGAGGTATACTTTTCTAATCAGTTTTTCGCCCTAACCAGTCAAGGAATTCAAACCAGCAACCTTCAGTCAGAAACTTGTATCTGTAAACCTGTATCTGATTTAGGACCACATATGAAAGTGGCCCACATGGTCATGAAAAACCCCAGATAAGAAGTCACATGAGCAAAAAAAATGCAGTCTAGAGGCAGAATAGTAGTGCCCTCAATTGAACACATTTAGGACAAGGCAAACATATCTGTGTTATAAAATGCTCAACTGTATCATTTGGTCATGGCTAGAAGGCATCCACATATTGTTCAGTCTGGATCACAGGACTGATATTGCGGGTATTAGCATGTCATTGGCCAACTATTTCAGTCGGAACACTCCTCTCGAGACCTCTCTCCGGCACAGCCCTAACATAGTGTGGAGAGAGACTAAATCGGAGGTAATGGCAACATATTGATCGATCACAGCAGACAGTGTTTCAAGCCAACCAGACACCAATTAAAAATGTAAGCCCAAATAACTGATGAAACATACCGTCCACATCATCGCTGGCCAATATGTCATATTTGGTGCTCTCCTTGTCGTCTTCTTCATCCTCTTCATCACTATCAAGGGAATGTTTGCCCTTGAACTTTAACCTGGAGCCAGATTCACTCACAGCCTCGCAAACCTACAAAGTCAAACAAGAGAAACAAAAGTACAATTGTCAGTGTAGCAGCACAACTAAACTTGTGATCTGATCAACATGGTCACAACAGTAACCTGAAAAACCTGCTGCCATTCAGGTCATTTTTTTTTACTGTATTAATTTAATTTGTACAGTTTAATATTAAACTGCTAGACATTCCTATCATGACATAATAGGCACACTTGATTCACATAAAAAGGTAAAATAGTAGTACTGCCTTGAACCTAGTAGAGCCAGGTTCACTCACAACCTTACATAGGTTAGACTAGTCCTGCATGTATCAACAAATGCGCATGTCGGTGTGAATTTATGTGTGCCATTATTACTATCAAATGTAATAATTGTGGAATATTACTATAATGAGCTGTATGTGTATGAACCAAGCATCCTATGTGAAGCACTTTGGTTAACAAGTGTCATGTTTAAATGTGCTATATAAATAAATTTGATTGATAGGTTAGTCACACTGCAAGCCTTAGTGCTCAATTCAAGTGCGAACTGGTCACGCTTATGAACTGACCCGCATGCTCAAATGAACAATAACAAAGATGGATGAAAACATGGAGACACTGAAGTCACAGTTTATGGTTTAAGTTGATGTGCAGTGGAGGCCAGCTAATTTGTGAGCAGATGATATAATGGGGGTGAGGAGGAGGTGAATGAGAGGCATTTCTTCTTTCAATATGCTTTCAAACAGACCTGTTATTATACATCCCCTCAGGTTTTGCTTGTACATAAATATCACCCCAAATACCAATAAGGTAAAAACATCACTGTCCCTCCCTCCACTGACCACCTCCATCACAGCTCTCTTTCATGTTTGTATTCACAGAGTGGCTCCCACCAGTGCAGAATTGTGATGTGTATGAATGTCAATCTAGAAAGACGTAAAAGTCGCATGAATTCCGACAAAGAAAATCAGACCTGTATCTGATTTAGGACCACATATGAAAGTGGCTCACATGGTCATGAAAAAAACCCAGAGCAATATGAGACAAAACAAAACTGAGTTTTGCGTGCAGTCTAGAGGCAGAATAGTAGTGCCCTCAATTGAACACATTTAGGACAAGGCAAACAAACATATCTGTGTTATAAAATGCTCTACTGTATAATTTGGTCATGGCTAGAAGGCATCCACATATTGTTCAGTCTGGATCACAGGACTGATATTGCGGGTATAAGCATGTCATTGGCCAACTATTTCAGTCTGAACTCTGCCCCCCTAAAGAAATACAAACAAGTCTGAGCGTTTTCCCCCTATAGCAGAATGATAATAGGTTCAGCCAGACCTCTCTCTGGCGCTGGCACACAGTGTGGATAAAGGTATTGGCTATGCAAGACTACATATTGAACTTCATCCATCTTCAACAATCAAATCAATTATCTTCCCTGTACTTCCCTGAAATCTGAGTTGCATGTGTGATGTTATTAATAGGTCGAACCGGTCATGATTCAACATGTGGTAACTTTAAACCTTTAGCTTCAGCATACACAGAAAGCTAAGTAGGTATTGACAGGTCTTAAAAGAATACAAGCTGCAGATTTAGGAGTTCCTATATATCAATGGGTGCTTGTTGTCAATTTACATATATTCATAAAACCTTGCATTCTCAATGAGGGCAAATGTGAAGAGATGCTGCTTAACCATTTAACAATTTGGTGGGGAAATCCATATTTATACAAATTGTTATTTAATATAGAAAAATAATCTAAGGGTTTAAAATAACCCTGGAGGGGATATTTTCCTAAACATAAAATCTCTGCCACTAATTTGTCAAACACTTAACTGTTACACAGAAAAAAATCAGTGGAAAGCCTGTTTACTGGGCGCTGCCGTGATGAATCGAATGAAACTTAACGGATTGTACGTTCTAATCACGATGGCAGCCCTCAGTAAACGGACAAGACTCCACTGAAATTGGTCCATTTCAACAGCTTCGGGGTGGACGTTTGACAAATTTATAACTTATATATATATAAATAAGTGGCCTATATTTTATATACACCACTAAGATTCCCATGTACATGTCAAAATACTTCCCAAAGGTCAGTGAATACCACGACTCGACCACCAGAGGGAGTTCCACAAATCATGTTCAACACAGATTGCACAGTTTCTTCCCCCTCAAATGTATATATTCTCTTTTAGAAACTGTCTGTAAATAAACAGTACTGTATATTTGTATATCTTGTATGTCATAAATGTCTGGATGTAACAGTACTGTATATCTGTATGTTGTGTATAGTCATAAATGTCACTATGAATTGAAAATGGGGGACCCTGATGTAAACAAGACGAAAGTCGGGTCTGCAGTGCATCCCCTTAACAATTGTGTGTATTATTGAGCTGTACTGTATTGTACCCATTCTGCAATCTGTTCATATAATTTGTAATCAATCAATATGTAGGTATAGCTAGGCAATAGTTAAAATGCTTCTGATGAAGTGAAATAAAATTACATGACATACCGTCGCCTAGAGATCTCAAATTAATGTCAGTCCATGCTAATTTGCCCGGTTGTTGTGATATGATTACTTAATATACAACCGAGCGGGAACCCGACTTTGAGCGAGGAAATAATAATCAAGAAAAGCATTGGAACAAGATACGTTTCCTTCGGCCCAAACTGTGTGCACTACTCTATGCGATGTTAATCTGACGTGAGATCAGATATATATGTTTGCAACAAGACAGAAAGGGAAACAGGGAAACAGAAGTCCTAACTTTATTATATAACATGTGGATTCTAGCGACGGTATATGAACGTTAGCTAACGTTACCTTCTTGTTAGGAACTTCATCTTCCACCTCAATAGTCTCTCCGTCACCATCTTCAAACGTCACTTTTCTTTTAGACATGCTGCTGCGAAGGAAAAACGTGGTTATATATTATAGCAATGGTAAGTTAACTTAGCACGTTTACCTAAAGACCAAGTTGTTATTCTGTGTTGCTAACGTTAACTAGCGAGCTAACGACAGACTGCGCGCGCAGAACAAGCGACGCATTGTTGCCCAAATCTTGACAAACTTGTCGTACCATTTAGCTTTATGGTTTGATATGGTTAAATATATAGATGAGCACAGTTAACAAAAAATGCTAATAATAATAACGTTAATCATGTCCAAACCTGAAGAAATTTTTTCATAGACATTCAATTACTAGTACGATCATCATCATATCCGCCTCCGGATCCGGTTAGGTAAAGGAGTGCGTGCGTGCGTGGGAGACCACTGCACTTCCGCGTTACATGGAGCTTGTGGGGGGAGGGGGAAGATTGATTGATTGATTGGACATTTTATTAACAGATTGCAGAATGGGTACAATACAGTACGGTTCGCGTCTATATTTATCACAGCCGAAGAGTGCAAGAGCGCTTGAATGAATCGTTTCAATACGATGAATTGAAAATGGGGGACCCTGATGTAAACAAGACGAAAGTCTTTCTCTGGTCTGCATCCCCTTAACAATTGTATGTATTGAGCTGTACTGTACTGTACCCATTCTGCAATCTGTTAATAAAGTTTTTCATTCATTCATTCATTTCATTCATTCATTCATTTCATTCATTCATTCATTCCGCATTTTGCCCTGAAGACGCGTACGGTTCAATACACACATGTATGTATATATACACAGTAATAATAATATATATATACATACAGTTAGAATATATATACAGTAAGAATATATATATACGTATAAAGATATGGATCTCTGGCACGCCTTGTGTGGCGTTCAGGTCTTTAGGATCCATTTCCAATATAGTGTGTGTGTGTGTTGTAAGATAAGATCCCCTTGGGGGAAAATAATAAAAGTAAACAGTAGAGGGGAAAATGTGCAGATATATATCTATCTATGCTCCTCTCGGTCATAATACACACTGCGCTAGAGTCCATGCAGGGCTTAGTGGTTAAGAGTCAGACATTTCTAACAGTTCTCAAGTTCTGCAGCTGTTGTTGTTCTCTAGCTGCCGGCAGCAGTCCATGCCTGTGGTTGTGGCTGCTCCTTTAGATTGACAGCATGTGTCATACTGTAGATTGAACATGACCCTCTCTACCATTTTATAGGGATTATTGCCAAATGTGTGTCCCAAGCCAAGTCTCATCACCACCCTCATCCACCAATACACCCCTCCATACCCACTCACCTCCACCAATACACCTCCCCATACCCACTTACCTCCACCAATACACCTCTCCATACCCACTCACCTCCACCAATACACCTCTCCATACCCACTCACCTCTACCAATACACCTCTCCATACCCACTCACCTCCACCAATACACCTCCCCATACCCACTCACCTCCACCAATACACCTCTCCATACCCACTCACCTCCACCAATACACCTCTCCATACCCACTCACCTCCACCAATACACCTCTCCATACCCACTCACCTCCACCAATACACCCCCCCATACCCACTCACCTCCACCAATACACCTCTCCATACCCACTCACCTCCACCAATACACCTCCCCATACCCACTCACCTCCACCAATACACCTCTCCATACCCACTCACCTCCACCAATACACCCCCCCCATACCCACTCAACTCCACCAATACACCCCCCCATACCCACTCACCTCCACCAATACACCCCCCCATACCCACTCACCTCCACCAATACACCCCCCATACCCACTCACCTCCACCAATACACCCCCCCCATACCCACTCACCTCCACCAATACACCCCCCATACCCACTCACCTCCACCAATACACCCCCCATACCCACTCACCTCCACCAATACACCCCCCATACCCACTCACCTCCACCAATACACCCCCCATACCCACTCACCTCCACCAATACACCCCCCATATCCACTCACCTCCACCAATACACCCCCCCCCATACCCACTTACCTCCACCAATACACCCCCCCCCCCATACCCACTCACCTCCACCAATACACCCCCCCATACCCACTCACCTCCACCAATACACCTCTCTATACCCACTCACCTCCACCAATACACCCCCCCCATACCCACTCACCTCCACCAATACACCTCTCTATACCCACTCACCTCCACCAATACACCTCTCTATACCCACTCACCTCCACCAATACACCCCCCCCATACCCACTCACCTCCACCAATACACCCCCCCATACCCACTCACCTCCACCAATACACCTCTCTATACCCACTCACCTCCACCAATACACCCCCCCATACCCACTTACCTCCACCAATACACCCCCCCATACCCACTCACCTCCACCAATACACCTCTCTATACCCACTCACCTCCACCAATACACCCCCCCATACCCACTCACCTCCACCAATACACCTCTCTATACCCACTCACCTCCACCAATACACCTCTCCATACCCACTCACCTCCACCAATACACCCCCCCATACCCACTCACCTCCACCAATACACCCCCCCATACCCACTCACCTCCACCAATACACCTCTCCATACCCACTCAACTCCACCAATACACCCCCCCATACCCACTCACCTCCACCAATACACCCCCCATACCCACTCACCTCCACCAATACACCCCCCATACCCACTCACCTCCACCAATACACCCCCCATACCCACTCACCTCCACCAATACACCCCCCCCCCATACCCACTCACCTCCACCAATACACCCCCCATACCCACTCACCTCCACCAATACACCCCCCCATACCCACTCACCTCCACCAATACACCCCCCATATCCACTCACCTCCACCAATACACCCCCCATACCCACTCACCTCCACCAATACACCCCCCCATACCCACTCACCTCCACCAATACACCCCCCATATCCACTCACCTCCACCAATACACCCCCCCCCCCATACCCACTTACCTCCACCAATACACCGCCCCCCATACCCACTCACCTCCACCAATACACCTCTCTATACCCACTCACCTCCACCAATACACCTCTCCATACCCACTCACCTCCACCAATACACCCCCCCATACCCACTCACCTCCACCAATACAACCCCCCCCCCCATACCCACTCACCTCCACCAATACACCCCCCCATACCCACTCACCTCCACCAATACACCCCCCCACCCCCAGTCCATAGACTCTTTACTTTTCAAAATCAGAAATCACCTCCCAGTTTTCTCTGTAGACAACATGCCTACCTCCCCCCCCACACACACACACACACGCACACACACACACACGCACACACACGCACGCACGCACACACACACACACACACACACTCTAGGTTTCAACATGGTTACACTTCAAGCACCAAGAACTTGTATTTCCTGCACTCTCTACCATCTGTGGTGTGTGAAACTACACAATGTCTTGTGTGAACCTGCACAATGTTATTTCAAAACGTTCTAAACATTCAATATCTCTCCCGCTCTACTTACTTGCTCCTCTTCATCCCCTAGGCGACTTAAGGCTGCAATGAGCTCTCTCCATCACATTGTGTCCTAGGCAACATGTTGTGCCTCTTTCTCTCTCCCCAGGTTCATCTTGTCCAGCTCCTCTGTCCCAGTTCTGTGCCAGTCAGTTTTGGGTCTCCCAGGTTTTCTTTCGCCTGGCGGTGTCTCACACTCTACTCCAGCTGCAAATTAGGGGAGGAATGCAACAATTAAATAGCTTTACATCACAGTGTGTGGCTCCTTCAGTCCATCAGTATGGAAAACATGGGTTAAAGAGTTTAAAAGCAGTTTGTTTTGTCCTAAAGTTGTACAAACACCAACATACCCCCTGTTTAATTGTCTAATTTATGTGGGAATGGCTAGGGTGGTGAGAGAAAATAGGGTTCTGGGGTGTTTTTCAATGTATGTGATGTATAGATTGGGGGGAGATGGTAGCATGTAACGTGTCAGAGAGGTCGAAGTGCATGCAGACGGTGATAGAAGAAGCGGTTCAGAGGCATAGCCAGCAGAATGTTTAGCAGCCAGCAGAATGTTTTGAATTCCGATCTAAGACACAACAAGCTGATACCGTGGCAGGGCACAGAGGCAGAGCGCGATGGAGGTTTTGACAGTAATGAAACGTTTTGAAATGTGTGAAAGGTTATTAGCAGTTGTCATGACAGCGCATGACAACCAGAAGAGGGGCGGGCCGTTGTTGCTATGGCGAAGGTCCTATAAATCTAACAGTGTTTCCAGGTGTAAGCCAGACCAAGAGCGGCTAAGGGCAGACTACAATCTGACTAGGACTGAGAGACTCTCTCCTCTCATCACGGAGAGGGGGGGGGAGGAGGAGGAATGATACATCATCATTAGTTTTGGCTAACGGGAGAAGGGTTCTGGCTACGACCAGGCCTGACCACCATTGGACTGAATAGCAGAAGGACGATAGACTGAACACACCGAAAGATCATTAGAATAGATTTTACAAGGACAATACGAATTGGTTCCCATCTGATTATGAGGTCTCTGTTTATGTAAATAAACACTGCTTCTCCTTGTAAGGTATTACGCTGTGTCAAAGTGTTGAATTCTTACGAAGGTGGAGAATTATTATGGTTTGCGGATCGCACTAACGGGGAGAGATAAAGATTGTATCAGCCAGTATATGAGACGTCAGGATCATTAAAAGTACACAACGCAGAGGAGTGGATGGAGAGAGGATAACACAAGAAGACGTGATACTGGCCAGATTGATCAGAATCTAACGGTGGGGTGGGGGGGGAAACTGTACATTGGAGGTGGTGGGGTGGGTTGGGTAGGCGGGGTGGGGCGGTAACTGTACATTGGATTATCGACAAAACCTTACTTGGTCCCAAGAAGAGGGTCTCGTGTATTATTGGGTTAGGACATTTACTGTACATTGGAGGGGGTTGGGTTAGGAGTTGGGTTAGGACATTTACAGGGGCCAGTTTCGAATTGCAGTCTCCCGTAGGTGCTCTTTGAGAGTGGTTTTGAAAGTGGGTAGTGATTCACATTCCTTTACAGTTGTGGGTAGGGCGTTCCACATTGATGTGGCATAATTGCAAAACGTGTTTTGTCCCTTGTTTGAGCTGAATCTGGGTTTGACATGATTTGTGGAGCTCCGCTCTGGTGTTGTGGTTGTGGTATTCACAGACCTTTGGGAAGTATTTTGACATGTACATGGTCTGGCTGTTAAAATCCAGTTTTGAGCCAACCGATCTGCCATCATCTTGTGTTTCCTCCAGTCCCCCCCCCCCCCCCTTCTCACCTCACAGCACAGAGCAGAAGCTGGAGTGGTGTATGTCACCGCAGATACTTGACAGTTGGTGCTTAGGAAATTGTGGTGGTCTAATGTTACTCATTTACAATATTTTCACCAACACCATTGGGCCCCTGGGCTTAAGCCTGTTCCTTAAAATTGAATAATGCCTCCCTTTTCAGCGATGCCATTCGTTTGTGGAAGGTTGGTTTGGTAAGGCGCAGGCACTACATTTCTTCTGAAGCAATAAAGGAGAACACATAAATCCTCTTGTTATGTCATTCATTGCTTTACCTCAAGGAACTATCTTCCCCCTGATTGTTTGCAACACTGTCAACAATCTACAGAGAAACATCAGTAACGATTTGCATATCCATGTGTGGGAGTTTGTGCACTACAGTCTATTATACAACAACAAAAGGAGATTTCACATTTCGCATAGAATGTGGAAGTGAGAGAGAAAAGGCAGAAGCATCAAACATCACTTCAGCATTTCGTTTCCAGGTAGCAAGGTTTTTTGAGTAGGAGGTGCAGGACTTTTTGGATTGGTCGAGTCTGACCCATCAGTACAAGGTGGACTCGTGCGTGGAGGGAGAGGGAATATAATGTGTCAGGGACCAGGGTTCTGTTACCAGGAAGTGGGTCGAGTTATTTATATTTCAACACTCGTCCTCTAGTACCCGTGGGAGGACCGGTGTTAGTAACCTGAAACTTTATATTTAAACATTGTCTTGTTCTAGATGGATCCCAACCAGGGAAACGACTGCGTGTGTTGGACTGAGAAGGACCATCAAATAAATAGCTGTCAACAATGTAAAACCTGTCTTTGGATGGATAGGGTGACCCGTCAGCCGTTCACCTTTTGTCAGAGGTAAGCCGGAGTATTTTCTTTCTTGTAGAGGGAGGTACGAGGAATCATAGTTGATAAACCTAATGGAGAATAAAAGATTGTTACGTGAATCATTGTACATACTAAGATATATTTACGCTACTGTAATTTGACCTTGCTTATTTGGTTATGCTACTTCTTACAGCTCATACTTGCATTTACTTGTTTGTACTTGGGGCTGATTGATGCTGCACAACAATTACTCCTTGGAGAACAGTAAAGAAACGGACCTAGTGAGCTCATCTGAAAGGTAATTATATTAGTGTAATAAATCCATGTTTTATGATTGTGATTTTGTTTTTTTCTGAAGAAGATCCTGTCCTCCTATTCTGTCAAGTATCGTCGTAGTCATATTATTTAATACCATTATATTATTTACTACTCATATTATTTATATCAATCATAATGGATTCATACTTGTACCACTGTATATAATAATACTGTACATACATTAGCTTAGCATATTTACTCTGTTGCTCCATATGTTACGGATGGTACCGCGAAGCGCAGTCATGATGGACTTCAGATGTTGTGAAGTGACTGGGGCGAGTAGCGGTACTATGGGTTAAACTCACTCTCACATAGACACGTTGCAAAGCAGTGAGTTCACTTCTTGGTATAGCGGTCTGTGCTGTCGACCCGTGGTGCGGCAGACCACGGGTTCGAAACTCCCTCGGGGCATCGAAGTTTGAGGTGACGATATGACAACTGTTACACATATATACACATTTTATACATGTATACCACAACAATGCACTTCACTGCACCTTTGCACTCTGGTTAGATGCTAACTTCAGTTCATTGTACTCTGTATATGTACTTGTGCAATGACAATACATTGAATCTATTGTAATAGGTACCATCCGCCATGTGGAACCAGATTCTTTACTAGGTGTTGTGATGAAACTCCACGAGAAGATCTTAACCCATTACCTGTCCTGCACCTCTCCTGTGGACAAAGAGGGGTATCTCTACAAAAAGGTTTTGTCAAAACATGAAACACATACATTGTTGTTAAACTTATACTGTCTTAAATATTAATTTCTGGTTGTACTTCCCTTGCCACCTAACCTCACCATAATGTCACACCTCTATTTTAACATGTTTGTCCACAGAGAGAGAGGAACGCTTCTTACCAGAGGAGATGGTTCGTGCTGAAGGCAAACCTACTGTTCTACCAGGATCGCCCCGCTGATCGCCACCTATTGGGTGTTATTGTCCTTGAGGGTTGTGCAGTCCGGCACTGTGAGTCTGGCGGACAGCTAGCATTCTCCATTGTGTTCCAAGGGCCTGGACTCAAAACGTACAGGTTTGCAGCGGAAGATCGTCAGAGCCAAGAGACTTGGGTCACAGCTTTGCTGTCAGCCAGCCACTGTTATCTATCGCTGCTGGTGAGAAATTTGGAAAGGCAGTATGAAGGTGAATATTTTGGCCATTGTTTGTTAAGTCATCTCTTTCAGTCTGTGTGAGTAATGGTTCCATTTATATCTGCCGATCCTGTTTTCTATTTGCAGAGGCTAAACGTAACCGTGGCTCTAGTGATTCTGTTGGCGCTCTGACGGCGAAGGGTCTCAACCGATCCATGACCTCATTGGACTCAGGGTCACAGTACCCGACACAAGGGGCAAGAATGATGGTCAGAGAGGGGAGAAGCTTCAGCGCCAGTAATGTTTTGCAAGCACCATCAATGCCGACCAAAGTGGCCAATAAGAAGTCTCCTAAGCATTGGCCCAAGAGAAACGCTCATGTCACTCCGCTTAATGGACCCGCTCCACTTTATGGGGAATGGCCACTGGTGGGCTTGGATCCCCTGGAAGAATTCAGCAAGCTCCATGAACATTATGGCCAGGAAGTGATGCAACTGAGGGAGGAGTGGTTGAAGAGTAGGCAGGTTGAAGAGGGTGAGGATTTGATAGACCTGGGATGAAGGTGAAGAGGGCCACAGTGATGATCTGATCGACCTGGGATGAAAACTCCACATGACCTTTACTGGGAGGCTAACATAAGAGGCTCTGGTTATTTTGTGTCAAAAGTGAGCAACAACTCTGTTATTTTAAAGTCATGTTTATTGACATAGAGTAATGTATATAATGCAAGGGAGTTACATGCTCACTATGCCTTCAAGTCTATATTGTGAGTTTTATTTCAGTCTTTTCCCCCCAGAGCCCCTTGAATTGTCTGACTCTTTAGTTGCACTAAAAGCATTCAAGTGAAAAGGCTTCATGATCTAGTGATTATTGTAGACCTACTGTATGCACATTGTGATCCCTGTTGTGATGTCACAGACAAGCTTGTCCTTTTCTTGGAAATAATTAATACAATGTGAATGAAAGATGAAATAAAAGCAAGTGACATTAGAAATGTCTGGTTTCACACACACACACACGCACGCATGCACGCACGCACACACACACACACACACACACACACACACACACACACACACACACACACATACTCTGTACACAATGCAGCTAAAACAAACATATCATGCAACCATTAAACATACATTCTATAAAAATAATCTTATTATTTACAATTATGTTGTAATCAGATTTAATTAATGGACACCACATCCTCCTAATTACCCTGCCTACTTGCTCATATGCCTATATTCACAGTTCATTATATTGTTTACACTGCTTATTTTTACTTTCTACTGTACTATAATTTTATTGCCTATATTTCCTATTGTCTTCTACTATTACCATGCCCATGCCTGTACCCACTCCCCTCTCTCATGCTGCTATGATGCAATAGTACCCAGCTGCAGCCGTTCAGACCAGCGCTTACAAGCCCCGCACATACAAGCCCGCACATAGCAACCCCTCGCTTCCATTGGCTGATTTTGGTCACGTGATTTTGGGTCACGTTGCACGTTGCACTGCGGGATTGATTGATTGATTGATTGAAAACTTTATTAACAGATTGCCGTATGATTTGGGTCACGTTGCACTGCGGGATTGATTGATTGATTGATTGATTCATTGATTCATTGATTCATTGATTGATTGATTGAAAACTTTATTAACAGATTGATTGATTGATTGAAAACTTTATTAACAGATTGCCGAATGGGTACACGTGACCACAGGCCCTGATTGATTGATTGAAAACTTTATTAACAGATTGTAGAATGGGTACACGTGACCTGACCGATTGATTGATTGATTGATTGATTGATTGAAAACTTTATTAACAGATTGCAGAATGGGTACAGTGACCGATTGATTGATTGATTGATTTATTGATTGATTGATTGAAAACTTTATTAACAGATTGCAGAATGCAGTACAGCTCAATACACACAATTGTTAAGGGGATGCAGACCATGCAGTACTGTTACATTTGTGACATACAGTAAATATATACAAGGGGGAGGGAACTGTACATTTATGATGAATTGAAAATGGGGGACCCTGATGTAAACAAGACGGAAGTCTTTCTCTGGTCTGCATCCCCTTAACAATTGTGTGTATTGAGCTGTACTGCAGATATATTTCAATTGCCTTACTTATTTACATAAGTATTATAGGCCTACAGCAGTATTGTACAGACAGTCTGTGTGAAGTCTGTGTGGTTATCCAGCTGCACAAAGGCAGAGCAAGAGGCTCTACAGAGGGTGGTGATGATAAAGCCATGATAAAGACCTTCAATCAGCTGAAGGGGAATCCCTCCAAGCTGCTGTCAGCGCTACACACCTTCGGCCGCTCTGGTATCAGCCATGCATCAAAACGTGCACACGCACTCAGGCGAGTCGCTAACCGTGCTGGGCCAAGTATAGCGGCTCAACCCACCTCTGTTGCCCGTCGTAAAATGAAGCTCGGGGGTCGACGACGGCTCGCTGCGGGGAGGCCGAAGAAAAGTGTGGTGAGCACAGACCATCGCTATAGTTTCCCAACAGGAGTAAAGTCTGGAACGCACCACAGCCTGTCACAAGCAGTAGAGATGTGTCGTAGCAATCCGAAGTGACATTGACCACCAATATAGCATGTGCATAAAGACCCAGTGCCTCATCCGTAGCTAATATTGCACTACCACAGGACCTAGCATGTCCTACCATGCTCTGTAAATAACTTATGTACATATACCGATATGCCCTACTCTGTTTACTTGTTTTATTGCACAATGTCGTTCTATTGGATTCTATTATATGTTATTACTATTGTATTATGCACATCTTTGCGGGCACGACCACCCGCATTTCATTTTTTCTTTTTTTTTTAATATTTTTTGCACAAATCTCTCCAATATTCAAAACATCTCTTTCCACATCACCATATGCAACTTCCAAGATTTGCCTTTTTCTTTTTTGTAAGAACATACAAAACATGTAAAGGACTCATACAAATACATTAACAACTGACATGGAAAATAAAAAAGACTTACGAAAAAAAGAAAAATACTATACTATACATTGTGCGTATACATCCCTGATATATATACTTTGCATGTAGACCGATCTACCTGCGAGCAGGTATGTGCTGCATCCTCTATCGGGATGCCACCCTTCTCCATATTGCATGTGAGAGAAAGCGTCCCAGACACATGTAGGTGTGCATGATAGCATGCATGCATGTGTGTCTCCAACATATGTATGTGGGTACGTGTATCACGTAAGCATGTGTACATGCCTCACATGTGTGTGTGTGTGCATCTTCCAGGTATGCGACTGTACTCCTATCTCTTGTGTGTGTCTCGTATCCATGTGTGCCTCCGCCCCCTATGTGAGTGTATATCTCAGGTGTGCATATATATGTGCGTCTCAGCTACGTATGTGTGTGTCTCCTATGTACATGTATATCCCCCATATGTGTCAGTGAGAGCCTATACCTCAACTATGTGTATATGTAGGTGTGTGTATGCCTATTTCCTATAAGTGAGTATGTGCATGTATGTGTGCCCCTGACATGTATAACTTAGCCTTGTGCATATAAGTGTGTGTAAACCTATTATGTACACATACGAATATGTGTATCCTAGATACTTGTATGCGGCTAAACATGCGCATATGAGAGTGTGATAGAGACAGTGACCATTCCATAGATATACCATCCGGACATAAAATCCATGTACATACATATATAACACATTATAAAGTACAAGTACCATCAGATCAGATCCCCTTTTTCATATTCATCCTTGATATCATTGTAACCCCACCTTAATCATTTGTCCCCAGACCGTTCAGTCAGGTGTAGAAAACTGTCCCATAAACGTGTATGCAAATAAACAACTTGTGACAAATAAAACTCTTGACTTGACCACCAGCCTCTCTATCTAAATGTTATATTGTTAACTGTCTAGTTAGGCATTAACTGTGTTAATCTAAATGTTATATTGTTAACTGTCTAGTTAAGGCATTAACTGGGTTAATTAATCTAAATGTTATATTGTTAACTGTCTAGTTAAGGCATTAACTGGGTTAAGTGGGGAGTGCGTCATGGTACAGTTTCAGTAAGTGGGGAGTGTAAACAAGTTGAACGCGTCACGTGAAATAACGTTACGTGAATAAACATATAACGTTACAATGTACAGTTTCTGACAGCTGGCTGTGTTGTGAAATGTGCATAACGTTATGAATAAACCGCGAAGTCACGCGAAATAACGTTATAAACGCGAATCTGGTAGTATATTTATTTGTATCTTCTTGAGATGATAACATTACATCCGCATTTTACCGCATGGCGAGCTAAACCAATCAGAGAGGGGCTTCGCTCAACCAATCAAAGAGGGGGCTGCAGAAATGGAGCCCAACCAATCAGAGAGGCGTCTGCAGAACCTCAGCCATTGGGTGGGACCCAAATCACGTCACCAAAATCAGCCAATGGAAGCGAGGGGTTGCTATGTGCGGGGCTTGTATGTGCGGGGCTTGTAAGCGCTGGTCTGAACGGCTGCAGCTGGAAGCATCTCCTATGATGCCTGAATTTCCCCCAAGGGGATCAATAAAGGAATATCTTATCTTATCTTAATAAAAAGAGGCAGCATCTCAGTGGACATGGTAGTCACTGGCAGGCAGGGAACAGCAGGGGGTGCCATAGGTACAGTCTAGTTGTAACTGGGCCAACAGTTCACCCCCTTCATTAAAGGGAAATACCACCCATTTTAACCTCTTAACCTGCAATGGCCATTTTAGTTTTCGTTTTGCAAACCAAAACAACATACTTTATACTTATAGCACATGCATGATTGATTGATTGATTGAAAACTTTATTAACATATTGCAGAATGGGTACAATACAGTACAGCTCAATACACACATTGCTGCAGACCAGAGAAAGACTTTCGTCTTGTTTACATCAGGGTCCCCCATTTTCAATTCATCATAACATATATGACATACACGACATACAGATAGACAGTACTGCTACATCTATACATTTATGACATACCAGATTTACAAATACAGTACTGTTTGTGATACCAAAAGAGTCTAAAAAAGAGAGTATATACATTTGACGTAGAAACTGTATATTGGAGGAGGTTGGGTAGGTGGGGTGGGGGGGGGGGTGGGGGGGTGTTGGGTAGGTGGCAGTGGTGCAGTCGTAATATGGGAACTGGTTACACGCCACGCGCATACATGTTCCCTCAGTTGCGCACAGAACAGATGATTATTATGCATAACAATGGAGATCAAGCAGCCCCCCACCTTCTCGTAGGTTCCTATTATTATGCAAAGTATAGGTGAGAAGTGCCGGCCGCCGGCCGGGTAGCTTTCTACAACGGCCGGGTACTTATCATCGCGCCCTGAGTGACTACTAATAACACGCTGTGTAACCGCATGTGTTAGCACGACTGCACCCCTGGTAGGTGGGGTGGGTGGGGTAAAACTGTACATTGGGATATCGACAAAACCTTACTTTGTTCCAAGAAGAGGGTCTTGTGTATTATTGGGTTAGGACATTTACTGTACATTTACAGGGGCCAGTTTCGAATTGCAGTCTCCCGTAGGTGCTCTTTGAGAGTGGTTTTGAAAGTGGGTAGTGATTCACATTCCTTTGCAGCTTTGGGTAGGGCGTTCCACATTGATGTGGCATAATTGCGAAACGTGTTTAGTCCCTTGTTTGAGCCGAATCTGGGTTTAACATGATTTGTTGAGCTCCCTCTGGTGTTGTGGTCGTGTATTCACTGACCTTTGTAGACCAGGCCCATTGCAAGTTGCTGTACTCTGTCGTCTACTCTAAGCCATCCTAGGTAGTCAAAGTGGGCAGGGGTGAGGTGGGTTCTAGGAGTAAGGTCAAGTAGTAGTCTGACCAGTTTGTTTTGTGATGTTTGTAATCTTGTTTTTAGCGCCTTTGAGGTGCTTTGGTACCATGAGGTGCATGCATAGTCGTAGTACCCTTGAATGAGTGCTCCTGCCAGAGTCTTCAGGGTATTCTTGTTTACCAGAGAGGAGATCCGGTACAGGAATCTAGTTCGTTGGTTGACTTTTTTTTTTTTATTACAAAGTGATGCCATTTTGTCACAGGAAAGATTTGCCTCTAGGATGGAACCCAGGTATGTAATTTCATCTTTCCTTGTGACAATATTGTCACCCACTGTAACTGAGAAGCCGTCGGTCTTGCTGAGTTTGTTATTTGATCAGAAGGGAATGGACTCTGTTTTACCCAGGTGTAATAATAGTTTGTTATCAGCGAGCCAGGTGCAGATTCTGCCGAGTTCTGAGCTGAGGTTGCAGTCACAAGCTGACGACATGTCATTTGCATAAATTATGAGCCTGGTCTCTTTTGAAAGATGACATTCTGAAGTTTCTGATTCCAGATATCTTTTTTTTTTTACTTTTAGTGCTAACGTAATAGAGTAACATAGGTCTAAACTTGAGTTGTAGAAAAACTTGTTACTCAAGTTTTTCTGTAGTAGTAAGTAGTCCAGAGGTAGTATTTCCCCAGAAGGTGGTATGGCTTACAAATCCCTTCAGACCCATAGCCTTACGCCTTATGTAGTACATGTCCAAATTTCATAAAGATCCATTCAGAAATGAGTGATTAGGAGTGATTTTGGTAAACTGTAAAAAAGAAAAACTGAATTTTCTCATATAGACTTCAATTCATTCGGCTGTTTTTCTCTTCCTGTTTTTGCTCGTTAGTTTTTTTTTGTTTTTTAGATTCATACATCCCCACGTGGGTTATCATTGGAAAGCCACCCTCATTGGCTACAAAAATCCACAATCATTTTCGAGATTGGATCTCGATTGACGGAACTACTGCGCCAAGAGTCGGGAGTGGTATTTTGCGCAATACCGTGTACTTTGCACAAGCCTCAAATACCGGCATGTAACTCGAGAACCGCTGAACGGATTTTGTCGGATTTTGTGCACACCCGAGCCACTAGAGGTCGCCAGTGGGCAAATCGTCCTAAATACGTCCCGCCGGTGGGTCGGCGCATGCTAAGAGAATTCAGATATGTTATTCCTGTGCCCTGGGGCAGTTCAGTCAGTCTTTGTGAACATGCACCACTTTCTCCTGAAGAAAGAGAAATCAGAGAGAGAGAACCCTCCAATCGGTGATGTCACTGGGATTTAAATAATGAATGGGGCTCTGACCTTATGAGGCCATACAATGTTTGTGTGAGCTCTTACACCCAAACAGGATTTATATTCTAGCACTGTGCATTGTTCATTTGGGTGCAATAGTGTTCATTGTGGAGTAGCCCCAGACTTTACGTCCCAGTTTGGTGGGTTCAAAGAGGGTCCTCTCTCTGATTTCTATCTTTAGGAGAGAGTGGTGCATGTTCACAAATACTGACTCGACTGTAGCTGGGCTTAGGAAGAGCATACTGTGAATTCCTATAATGGGTGGCATTCCCCTTTACTGTAAGGTTCCCGAGGGCTTTGCTTTTAGTAGCTCAAAAAAGGCTTGAGATTTTTTATTTTTTTTTTAGCAGGCGGACCATTTTGAAGTCTGACTATTCCTGCAACCAAACATTTGAAATACAATGTTTGAGAAAGAAGCCTGTAGTGCAAAAACAATGATGACTTTATCAAGCAGACTGAAATATTCTTGACAGATGGAATGTCACAGATGGAATGTCAGACACTATTTACAGTGTTATTTCTATACAGTTGATTTCTATACAGTGTGGTATTTACAGTGATTCCTATACAGTGTTGTATTTACAGTGATTCCTTTAAAGTGTTGTATTTACAGTGATTTCTATACAGTGTTGTATTTACAGTGATTTCTATACAGTGTTGTATTTACAGTGGTTTCTATACTGTGTGGTATTTACAGTGATTTCTATACAGCATGGTATTTACAGTGATTTCTATACAGTGTGGTATTTACAGTGATTTCTATACAGTGTGGTATTTACAGTGATTTCTATACAGTGTGGTATTTGCAGTGATTATAGCCCATAAGAGCATTTGGGAGACATTTTCAAAGAATGTTTCCAGGGTCCTCAATCTGATATTAGGAGACCCCACATCAGGTCCTAGAACACATTGTGTGACAGACAAGGAAGAAAATAATGCATTTGGCAACAATTGCCAACAAACCAATACATTCAGGAGATCAACTGCTCATTTTACACCATACTCACAGCTCTCAAGTTTAATTTCCAATCAATCCACATCATAGCAATACTATGATCACTTTCACATGTAACTGTTTAGCTAGAGTGACTCAGCCTTTTACTTACTACTTACACTCATCTTCAGTGTAACTCTTGGTACTTGGTTGGTAACCCCATCTCACAGACCTTCTCTTTACCCCCATGTCCAACCTTTGCAGTTCCAGGGGACAGAGCATTCTCTCCAGGGCAGCTCCCAGGCTCTGGAATTCAATATCCAATCCATCCATCCTTGTACAGTATGTTTGTGTTGTGCTTGTCTGTTGTTTTATTGTCTCACTACCTTCGCCCCTTGGTGTAAAGCCAAGAAAAGCTATATAAATCTAATTTCTTATTGTTAATCATTATGGTTGATAATATAGGTTTGCCCTGAGTGGGAGGTTCGAAGGGTCAAAGTGGGTATCAAACAGGAGGGAAGACTGTCAGGTTTTAAACTGTGGATACCAAACAGAGAAGGTAAAGACGACTTTGAACTGTTAAACAGTAATTCAGAACAATTGTATTGCACTGTAAACATTTTTTATTTTATATGTCTGCACTTTATGTGCTCATGTCATGTCTATACTACTTATTGCACTGCACTATTTTACTCTGTCTATTCTATCTTACTCTTTTTATTATTGTCTATTTTTAAAACTGAATCAAACCATAAACAATGTGGCCTGTTGGGATGTTAGATCCTAATGTGAAAAACTGTGATTTTATATGTCTGCACTTTATTTTTTTTGTATTTTTTGTATTTTTTTGTATTTTTTTTAATTATCTTTTAAACATACACATAAACAAACATGACAACATAAAATTAGATATACAAGCATTAATTAACAGTGCACATCCAATGAAATCACCATTTAAATAAATGTCTTATACAAGATATACACCACCTGCTATCTAATACCCTACACACATATGCTCTCGCTCGCTCCCCCCCCCCGGGCCCCCCCTTGGATAATCCATCCATTATCATTCGCTCCTAACCAGGCACTACAATTATATGCTATCTTTTATTCTCTCCACCACTTCTAACCACATTGTAATTTTGGATTCACTGAGACCCAAAATTCTTGCTGTAGATATTTCTAGATAAATCACATCGAGATTAGCTGTATAGGTACTGCACGCTCAAAAACATCATTCAACAGTAATACAGAGGGGTGTACAGGTATATTCAGAGTTAAGAGATTTGATAATTGCTGGGTCACTTCTTTCCAGAATATCTTGACTGGTGGGCAGTCCCAATACATGTGCATAAATGTACCCTCGTCCCCATTTGTACATAAGGAGCATTTGGAGTCTTGTTTAAGACCCATTCTGTTCAGTCTTATAGGAGTCAAGTATGTCCTATGAATATAGTTAAGATTGATTTGTTGATGGTCCGGGTTCCGTGATGCAAGTCGAACATTTGCCCAGGCTTCTTGCCAATCAAAATCTATTTCCAGGTCTGGTATATCCCTCCTCCAGACTGAGTCTAGGTGGAGGGTTTCATACGAGGACGTTAGTAATTGATGATAAAAATCTGATACAAAACCTCTCGATGTCTCTCTTTCATAGAAGAATTTGTGGTATCTGTGGTGTACAATTGGTATCCTTAATGGGACACCGTGAGCCTTCAAACATAATAATAACTGTGCGTAAAAATAATATGTGGAACCGGTGAGATTAAATTTTTTGTGTATTTCCTCATAACTACAAAAACCCTGTTTGTTGAAAACATCTCCTAATGTGTGTATGCCCTGCTTTTCCCATCTAGGGAATCTTATAGGTCGTTTTCCAATCAGGAGTGCATTGTTATTGAATAAGGGAGTATGATTATGCCATTTATGTGGGTTGGAATATTTTTTTTGTGTTTCACGCCATATCAGGATCGCATGAGTAATAATGGGGCCAAATTTCAGTTCGCATTGCTTAATTGATAATTTGGTGTATACTATGTCCTGCAGCCTATGTGGTGCTACTATATTTACTTCTAAATTTCTCCAGGATACTGATGCTTGGGGATCAAACCAGGTTGTCAGTGGTCTTAAAGTGTACGCCTTAAAATAGTGGAAAAAATCTGGAAATGCCATACCTCTGTCGGCTTTGTTTCTCTGTGCGGTGGATCTTTTTATACGTGGTGGTTTGTTATTCCAAATAAATGTGTATGCGGAAGAGTGTAATATTTTCCAGTAACCATCTGATGTCTGCACTTTATGTGTGCTCATTTTATGCCTGTCTTTTTTCTGTTGTGGAGCACTTTGAGCTGCAGTTTCTGTATGAAAGGTGCTATACAAATAAAGTTGTATTGTTATTGGTATTATTATGATCTACTTTTCTGAGTGAAAATGCAAGAGTTGAAAACTGAGCTCACTCTAATTAAAATGTTGCTGCAGCGATGTAGCCTCTCCCAGACCAAATGATGTAGCCTCTCCCAGACCAAATGATGTAGCCTATCCCAGACCAAATGATGTAGCCTATCCCAGAGTGTATCAATTAGCTAGCAAAACAGTACTAGGTGACCAAACACACATCTAAGAGAAGCTGCCTAGGCTGTATTTCATAGTTTACTCGCACATACAGATGTGAAACACATGCATACACATGTGTAACACACACACGCACATACATGTGAACATACACACATATACCTGCATGTGTGTTTGTGTGTGTGTGTACAAGCATTTAACATGTATGTGTGTGTTTCACATATACAATTGTGTTTCAAATGTGCTTGTACAGGTATTTCATGTATGTGTGAGTATTCGGTCTATACATGTACACATACGTTTGTGCGAGTATTTCATGTATGTATGTGTATGAGTAGTCATCAGTATGCACGTATATGCAAATGATTTATAAGTCTATGTGCAATTATTTCAGATGTATGTATGCAGGTAGTCTATAGGCTACATGTATGTATGTGTGTGTGTGTGCGTGTGTTGGTTGAAGGTTTCACATGTCGCTGCCGGCGGGACAAAACCTCATAACTCCATTTAAATTATTATTATTTTTAATTATAAATCAACTCCGTAGATCATCCTCCATAGTGTGTGTGGGTTTTACAACGTTTAAACAATGGGAAAGCATTAAACCAATCATCTGTCTAAACCTCGTAACTCTATTCGCCCTCAAATCTGTGTTCGTTTTTTTCATCTGCTGAAAAGTAGGGTTTTTGGAGTTATGAGGTTTTGTCCCGCCAGCAGCGATGTGTATGTGCAAGTAAACTATGAAATATGGCCTTCTCACAGACACTGAGGTGTTCATTTCAATGCCATCCTCTTATATGGGTCGTCTCCCTCTCCTGACGTAGAGAGGGTCTTCACATTCCAAAACATACAGACTGACAGGCCAATCATTTAAAAGGTGATAAATGAGTTTAAGGGCGCGTGGCAAGTGTCACTTTTCACAGAATAGCCATGGAATACACACTGTCTGTATCTCAACACCTTACTGCCGTCACACGACGTAAACATTATAGGAATTTACCACCAAACGATATAGGATATAGGCACCACAGCGGGAATACTTTAATGTTATTGTGTTATCCTCTGTATGTTCAATTAATGTATTTGTCATCGTATATCTTTTATTTTGTATTCTTTTTGATATGTCAAATCAAATCAGACCATGTGCTGTGGGCAGGTCACACTGCAGAGACTGATGCATCTGTGTGGTTTATGCATGGGCTAGATCCACAAAGAATGGATTGCACAGTGCTAATTGCACTCTTACTTACAATTCATTATGAATTGAAAATGGGGGACCCTGATGTAAACGAGACGAAAGTCTTTCTCTGGTCTGCATCCCCTTAACAATTGTGTGTATTGAGCCTTACTGTAGTGTATTGTACCCATTGATTCTGCAATCTGTTAATAACATTTTCATTCAATTAATCACTGCGCCGTGATTAGCACTGTGCAATCCATTCTTTGTGGATCTAGCCCATAGAGGTTGTCTCTCCACTCTACTGTTGTCAGTGTTGTATTATTAGCTACACAGGGGTTCCAAATAGTTTATGCAATAAGCCTCTGCTGTGATTGACTTCAAGTCTGGAAATACAAGTTTTCCATGAGCTATTTTATAAATATTTGCACAGTAATAAGTTAACTAATCAACATTTATGCTACTTGCCTCCCAGACTGGTCAATGAAATAGGCAACAAACAAGTAAAACAATGTAAAATTAATGAATTAATTAATACACATTTTTTAAAGTAATCAGTCAGGGAAAAAGGTATAGGCTCAGGGGGAAAATTCCCCTTGAAATTTCATTAAAAAAGCCTGGAAATTAAATTATTAGGGGGCAAAATATGCCCTGGAAAAAAACATTATAGAAAATGATTAAGTACAATTTATTGTATACCAACTGTGCCAAATGTTCTGATCATGTAATGACTGAGTGGCACATGTCAAATTCCTGGAACAGTGGGTGGTGATAATGAAGAGGAGCTGAGGTCACAGGTCACAGGGAGGGCTGACAGCAGACAACAGGCCCTGGATATTCTGGAGGTGGGTACAATATAAAGCCACTCTAATCCAAATGGCCGCTGTCCTGGAAACTAAAGCATGACACGCCACCTCCCACCGGCGCTGCGAGCTGGAGAGTCTCACGTGTCCACCAGCCCCACGGGCCACGAGCTGCAAGTGAGCGAAAAGCAGAAAAGTGGAAAAACAAAAATCCGAGACAAGGATGAAGGGAGGATTAAAAAAAAGAAAAGAAACGAGGGGCCTACACCTACAATGAAAATTCAAGCCTTTTTACTTATTATTTATTTTTTACTTTATTTTCTTTCTATTATTTCATTTTTTATTTATTATTATTATTATTATTATTATTATTATTATTATTATTATTATTATTATTATTATTATTATTATTATTATTATTATTATTATTATTATTATTATTATTATTATTATTATTATTATTATTATTATTATTATTATTATTATTATTATTATTATTATTATTATTATTATTATTATTATTATTATTATTATTATTATTATTATTATTATTATTATTATTATTATTATTATTATTATTATTATTATTATTATTATTATTATTATTTATATATGTATGTGGGGACGAGTAGGGATGGATATTAGATGTATACCATGGATGGATAGGTATACCAGTCCAGGATCTATACTGGTACTCACCCTTTTGTTTGTGTTTTTGTCTCTTGTTTTGTATGGGTGATGGGTAAAAAAATAAATAAAAAAGTGTCAAGATTTAAAATATGCGTATGTACATTTGTGTGTGTATGTACGTATACGTATGGATATGTGCAGTTATGTATGTGTATGTGGGTACACATACTATACCTAAATGTAAAGTGACTTTCTTTGACACAATAAAGTATAAAAAAAATTAAATAAAAAATTAAATAAATTAATCAAAGGGATGAGATTATAAATGTAATTGAAAAAAAATTTATGAAAAAAGGAAAATACATGTTTTTGACATATAGGCTATACAAAGATAAAGGTAAAGGAAGGTATATTGTTGAGAAGGAGTTGGAAGTTGGGGGGCTAGTACGTTTAATTAGCTATTTTGGTCCCCCTCAGCTGTCAGTTTTATATTCTCCTCAGAACTTATATGTGGCCATCGCCCTCCCCACCTCCCCTTACTTTAATTGGGGGGTCTAGAAGAGTTGAGGGGCATTACAGTCTGCATGTGGAAACAGGTGGAAATGTGTTCAGGGTCATCACTAAAGAGGTACCAGGATCCTTCCATTATAGAAATGGGGTCTAAAGCCAGAGGTTAACGTGTGCTTAGATGTCTAAACATAGTCTTGTTGGTCCCTGGGCTCCTAGATAGTTAGGATGGGTTAAATGCAGAGGACAAATCTCGGGTACATATGAAAGTGTACTTGACAATAAAGATATTCTTATTTTTCTTCACTTTATTAATGTAGCACTGCCAACACAATACTAAATCCTCATCTAGGGGGGCGGATGAGAAAAGACATGTAGACCATATATCCATGTTTTGATTCAGTTGAAAAGATCCATGTACCCACAAACCATCACTTGCTAATCACTCACAAGTGGGTTATGCAAGTTTTACATTTGATCTAAATTTGCAGTCAGACATATGATTACGTTACCGTTGTTTACACATTTTATAACAAATACTTGAGTGATTTCATTCCAGATTGCTTACTTCTGAAGTTCTGACGTGTTGTAATTGCAATGCAAGTACAATACATTAAATGCAGAAGTGATACATAACATTTATCATGGCAGTACAATGGTATTTATAGTATGGCCAGTACCGTGTGAAATGACTGTTAAGCTATACCATGATCTTCAATTTAGCCTACTTACATGTGACCCAAATGTGCACAAGCTCTGACCTCAAGCCTAAAATGGACTTAGTGTACAGTATATGGTTCTTCATTTGAAGGGCTCAATTGTGGGTAGACTATACATGCAACGCAGGGCTTGCAGATGGAACATTATGACAACTTTATTGTGCAAAATTAATACAACTTTTTTTAAATATCAAAATACAATTATATTTCCAGCTTTCTGTCACATATCTCATGTGTTTGAGTTTGAATGGTGGTGTTATTATTTATCAGCCATCCTGAAAAATGCTAAAATGTCATTTCAGAACCTTTTAGGTAAGACAAGTGCTTTGCAGAAAAGCATAAATAACCTATTCGATGTGGAATGGCATGTATATATACAAAGTCAATCCATATGAACATAGATGATGGGGAAACGGTTATAGAACGCTTATATTTCCGTCTGTAATATAGCAATGGATATATCACAAACCAAAAATAAAGTGAGGGGGAGTCTCTGCGGGCCGACGCGGACGGACCTCACACGGGCGGGGAGAGACTGTGTCCAGTGGTCCAGAAAGCGTCAATGTCCCGAATGTCCATATTAGTCCACGTGGGACCGCACAATTATGGCATGATCCCAGTGGTATCATGTTTGCTTAATTCCAAGCAACTCCTTGCGTCTATTTCTGATCTGTCGTAAGGCGATATCCTACAGCCCATTCAGACACCTTCCATCAACTCAACTAAACTAAACTCAACTAAACTAAACTCAACTAAACTAAACTCACCCCTCTCTCTCTCCCCCTCTCCCTCTCTCTCTCTCTCCCCCTCTCTCCCTCTCTCTCTCTCTCCCTCCCTCCCTCCCTCCCCCATCTGTCTCTCTCTCTCTCCCTCCCTCTCTCTCTCTCCCCCCTCCCTCTCTCTCTCTCTCTCCCCTCTCTCCCTCCCTCCCCCCCTCTCTCCCCCCCCCCTCTCTCTCTCTCTCTCTCTCTCTCTCTCTCTCTCTCTCTCTCTCTCTCTCTCTCTCTCTCTCTCCCCCCCCCTCCCTCTCTCTCATTTATCCCAATCCAAACTTGAGGCTGTGGCTAAAGTTAGCTTGGCCTACAGGGGTATATAAGTCTCGGGGAGTCTGAGAATCAATGCGGCATCACCCAGTCTTCTCTTTCTTGAGCATTCAACTCCCCACGCAAACCGTCTAAAGATGGTGAGTACAAGCGGCGCCACATCACTGTACACACTGCTGGTGGAAAGCTGTACAAGTGGGACTATCTCAAACAACCCTTTGGATTAACAGGACTTTTCCCCCCTTGGCTATGTGGATAGATAGCTTTAGATATCACTTCCAATAGATCACCCGTGCTTTGGACTTTGTCTTGATTGGATTTGGGGCTCACAGCTCTTCTTGGATTTACAGTTATCAGGACACATGTTTCTCAATGTGTTATTAACATTGTTAGTGTATTATGGCTTAATGTGGAGAATAATGTACATTACATTGCATAAACATGATAATATACAGTATGTATATAGGATTAGCTTGAGTGAGTGGAAATGTATGGGAATGCAGGCGACATAGATGCATGTCTTTCTACTTTTTTTTTTTTTTAACGAAATTGTATCTTTTAAAACTAAAACTCTCAAAAACACATATGTATTGACATTATATGCAACACGACTAGTAAAATGACAAATTAGAATTAGACACAGTATGCTTTAGTAATGCTTTAGTAAAAATGTACAGGCTAAAGTAATTCTGTAATCTGTACCTGAGACTGGGGAATCATCATCCAACTCACTCACCTGGCACACACTCTGGGGTCAGAGGTCAATTAGTGTTACCCTGCGGGAGAAAGCAAAGATGGATGAACTTGATGGTTGATATCATGTCCTTGTTTTTCAGGCACCCAAGAAGGCAAAGAGGAGGCAGGGAGGCGGAGAGGGCGGTTCCTCCAACGTGTTCTCCATGTTTGAGCAGAGTCAGATCCAGGAGTACAAGGAGGTGAGGATTTCTGGCCACACAGGTGGTACTTCTGTCATACAGACACCCCAGCAGCAGCAACAACAACAACAGCCTATCGCCGAGTACAAGACAAAGGTTTCACAGTCTAGACGAGATGCCAGGCTGCCTCTTCAGCATTAGACACCTTTAATGTCACAGCAAATATGAAGATGGACTCAGAGGCTAAATTAAGCCTGATGTTGATCTCGGTGGATAATCTGCTCTTGTTTCTTCTTGAGAGCCATGACCAAAATTAGAGTTGGGTTAAGCGGGGTCTGCTTTGGCTGGATCCATGAGCAGTTGCTAGTCTGCATGTTCCATGTTCTCCCCTTCTGGCGATTTAATAAATGCCAGAATGTCATTAGGAGACACTCCGAAATGTCTGTCGCCCTCTGAAGCCTCTCCAGAGATTACTCTCCTCTGACCCCCCAGCTGCCAGTCAGACATCTTCCTAAATCCTCTTGCTGATGACCGCACGTCGAGTGGCGTTAGTCCCAGCATACCTCAAACAAGAAGGGGATGGGTGAGAGAGGAAGTTGGGTATTTTTTGCTCAGCTGACGCTTTCAGAGATTTAGTTATTTAGTCTGGTTAAGGCTTTAAGTTGATCGAATGGCGGCAGGGAAACTTACGTAGAAGAGATTTTAAAAGGTTATCACGTGTAACATGTAAGACATAACCATCAATAGAAGTGGGAAAGAGAAACACTCGAGGTAAAAAGATGCAGGGGTTGAAAAGTCAAGCACAGGTAAATGTAGCTATGAGTATTATCTAAATTAAAAAAAAAAAAAATAACTTACTTCAAGTTTTCAAGTTCCTTTATTACTTGCACTTGTCCTAATATTATACTAACCTACACTGTAGCATTCAACACGTTGATGAACATTGTTACTCAGCTGATAGAGTTGTGCCCTTCCTGATGACTTGTCATACAGAACTTGTAAGTCGCGTTGGATAAAAGCGTCAGCTAAATGTAAATGAGTATGATGGGGTGTACTGTATATGAGATCAAGGACCCAGGATCAGACAGGGACGGAGGTTGTCGAGAGATCGAATCATGGAGGTGTCCATGATTCCGAAGTGTCGTTAAGAGATTTGGTGCTCAGAGTGGAAGGAACATTCCCGGTGCGCTAAGTGATACAGGCTCCTTGATTGCCACTCCGGGAATGTCCGACAAGATCAGTGGGACGGTCTTAACACTCTGCACAGATAGAAAGATGACCACAAGGGAAATGCATTTGCGTCCATGTTCGTGCATAGCCAGTGTATATATAGTGCGCAAGCGTGTGCACGTGTGCGGGGGGGGGGGGTAGAGGGATAGAGAGAGTAAAGAGGGGTGGTGAGGTCAAGTTTAAGTGGTCATCTTATGTTTCATAGACATGAGACGCAGCTTAGCCAGTCCGCTGTGGGAGTAGACAGATCAGGTAGCTGTATCCAAGCGATACTTTCCTAAATTAACATCAAAAAAATTTTAAAAAAAAGCGAGGTCAACTCAAGCTCCCCTGAAGGCCACACTATGGAAAAGACTTCGGCGCGGCCTTCATCTCGCACAGTATCCCCTAACAAGGTTTACACAGCATTTCATAAATACACGTGGCACTTTAACGGCCGTGTTGACAGGGAAGTCTAACGTATAGAAGTCACTTGCTGCCCATTCATAACGTTTTTTGTGTGAACATTCCCTGTCCACTCCCATTCCTCACACAGGAGACTGGATACATTCTGTCTTCATGACATATTCGTGTGTCTTTCTCTCAGGCTTTCACAATCATTGACCAGAATAGAGATGGTATCATCAGCAAAGATGATCTGAGGGACGTTCTGGCTTCATTGGGTGAGTGTTGTAAACGTGCAATGGCAAACGCATCTATCCGGTATATATCGTGTGTGTGAAGCAAAAGGTGCCATTTGTGTTAATCTTTGCCTGCTCTGTGCCGTGCAGGTCAGTTGAACGTGAAGGATGCAGAGTTGGAGGCCATGGTCAAAGAGGCCAGTGGTCCCATCAACTTCACAGTCTTCCTCACCATGTTCGGCGAGAAGCTGAAGGGTGAGCGTCTTATTACATACTTTATTATTATTATTATTATTATTATTATTATTATTATTGTTTTCGATTTCTCTCACTCTCACACTTTGTTGTGTAATTATGATGTAATACTATTAACCTTCTGCGTATTGTCGCAGTGAAAGGGTTAACCGTTTGGTAGTGTGGCAGTGAAAGGGTTAAGTGATAACAATTAAGTGTATCATAACTATACTGTAAGACTATAATCACTGTATTTATTTCTTCGAGTGTTATATCACTGTTATGAGGACATTTATTTCTTAGGGAGTGTTATATTACTGTTATATAACTTGACCCCCGCCCCCCCCCCCCCCCCCCCTGGTCCTCCACAGGAGCCGACCCCGAGGACGTCATCGTTAGCGCCTTCAAAGTCCTGGACCCCGAGGGTACCGGAACCATCAAGAAGGAATTGTGAGCATCTTTATTTTTTGTGTGTTATTCTGCTTATACCTCAGTACATATCCAAATGTTGATAGTTCTGAAATTGACCAAATGTTCTTTGCATACCTCTTTTCCAGCCTCGCTGAGCTCCTGAGCACCCAGTGCGACAGGTTCTCCGAAGAGGAGGTAAGGCCGCTGTCTAGACTGTCAACGAATGCCAATGAATGTCATCATAGTGTATCATGTTCCCTGCACTTAGGCGGGTTGTAAACCCTACGAGAAAGAAATAATCGGCATACTCTTCAGCTCTGACTGGTTTCCTGGACCCTTGCACTGAAGAGCCATAGCCTCTGTTCTTAAAATTCTTTAGACAGCCCATGTATTTGCAGTTGTAAGGTCAATCCATATAACCTGGAGTGTGAATGTGATGTATATCACAAGGAAGGACTCAACACCTACTTCTTTTAACTATGAATGAACACAACACTTCCCATCTTTAGATAATAACATTTGAAAACACTGTTCCTCCTAAACGGCGTCATATGGTTCTTCGTACTCTGAGGTACTCAACTGATGGCGTGGAAACATTGTCCAGTAAACAAGTGGTGTTTTGAAGCAGAAGAGTGTGCAGGTTCTTTCCTCCTCATTCTCTTTTAGCACAGCACCTACTGTACCGAGAAACGTGTGTAACCCCCTTGTGTCTCCTCGTGTTCTCCCACAGATGAAGAACCTGTGGGCCGCCTTCCCCCCAGATGTTGCCGGCAACGTTGACTACAAGAGCATCTGCTACGTCATTACACACGGAGAGGAGAAGGAGGAGTAAAGAGAACGCTAAAAGAAAAGAAACAACAACCATTGCTATACTGTCTTCCATGCCAACCCTCCTTCCTCATCCTTCCCACTTCACCCTCAGTGTCGCTCATGTGTTCTGTCCCTCGTGATCCCCACACCAAAGACTTGTCTCCTTTTCCACAGAGACACTTTACGCGAGAAGGCATGGATCCGTGGGAATGTCTATGTTTGCCTCTGGGGGAAATGGGATTATTTTTTCCAATAAAATGATCTGGCAACATCCGTTCCATTCCCCTTTTCTCATCCACCTTCTCCTTCCTCAAAGCCCTCTCTCTTCTCACCTTTCCCTCTCTATCTAACTGTTTATCTCTTAGCGTATGATTACTTCATCGTTTGGGGGTGTCTCATTGTTCCACTGTCGTGGCATTGGGCGCACGCACATCACCAAAGAACAGGGAAAGACCTCATTCCAAATTATGAAGAGGTCCTCCCAAGGTAGAAAAGGTGAGAAGAGGGAGAACCTCTTTTCCCAGAAGGTTGGGTGGAAAAAACGTGGCCTCCTAAAAGCGACCGCCACTTTTTTCCTCAAAAAGAAAGGGAGACTACAAAGAGAGGGAGAAAAGCCTGAAAGATAACATTCTGTCTTCAAGCTCTTCCACCTCCCCTCCTTCCGACATAGCAGTAAACACCCTGTTCCCACGTGCTGTCTGTTTCCTTGTGACTTGACACTTTCCTTACCTTCACGTGTAATGAATAAAAGGGACAAACTGTGAATAAAACCTCCTTTTTGTACAATCGTGTCTTTTCAGTGGTTCTGTGTGGGAAAGCATCAGGCTTTGTGAGATTGCACCTCTTAAAACCTTTTCATTTCAAGGATCCTCATATGCCCTGTCTCCACTAGCCAGGGTTTAGCCGTGCTGTGGCCTGTCTGGCACACAGTGGGCATCTCCATTGTCTTTAGATCCTGGCCGAGCCTGGCTGGACCCTGGTTATGACAGACACCTTTAACAACCTGGCCAAAGCCTGCTGGGACTGTTGTATCATCGTGGCTTAGCTTGCGTACCACAGTTGGTGGTGTGAATTTTGAAAGGTTGCCTGGCAACCGGAGAGTTTACAAGATACAAACCCAGCCATACCATACCATGCTAGATCATGGCTAGACTCAGCCAGGCTGAACAATGGAATCAGGACTGTAGATATGCAACAGGGAAGGGGTACCCAAAGTCTGGGGACTCACATGAGGCCCTTGAAGGGGTTCTTAGGAAAATGAGGAATCATTAAATCTCACATTTAATACACTAGAAGTTAGCAGAGAGAGAGAGAAAGAGTGTGTAAGAATGAAGGTTCTGATCATAGGTCCTCTCTTTCTACACTAAATCATATCTAACAACAAACACCATCAGTCACTGGTCTATTCGGGGGTCCATGACATGGGCATGCTCGGGAGCCCCTGCATCAGGTCACACCACAGACTCCCAAGGGACAAGCGCTTCTTGGATCTGAATCACTGCACAAGTAGACAGAAACAGGTGCTCTTTGGGGGGTGGGTAGGCCTACGACACACATTGGCAACATTGAAGATATCCCATGCCCTAATACTAGAGTAAAAAAAAAATAGATACGTATTCTTGGATGTTAAGAGCATGGATCCCCAAAACTACAAAGACCAGAAGGCACTGAAAAATATGTTGTCCCAGGGAGGTTTACATACAGACGTTTTCTGTAAACATCTAGTCAAAACAGATCTTTGTCATCACACCGGTTAGACGCTCATGGTGAATAATGTGCATCTAATGACATCTAGTGGATCTTCGTAGTATGTGTGTAGAGATTTCACGGCCAGCAGGGGGCATCAATTCCTTACTGCGGTGTTGAAATTTCAGTTGACGACGAGACGAGGGCGCCCAGTAACTTTATATACAAGGCTGGTTCTCTCGTTTCACTTATGTCTATCTTTACAATACACTGTACTGGGGAAACTATTCCTATAGCTGTCTGGCTACTTCTTGGCCCAATGTCATGAAACTTCCAAAAAGTATGATTGGGGATCGTTGTTCAGGTCATGAGAATGTTCGCTTCACTAAGACTAAAAATGATCAAAATGGTTATTTTTAAATTCTTGGTACAGCCTCTGTATAAATAGTATTAAAACATTTGAAAATGGAAAAAAAATTAAAAATATATATACATGAATGACAAGAGGCAGGATACTTTTAATATATTATAGTTTATTACTCATCACAAATGTCATTATCAATTAAATACATTATGTGTAGATCTTCTGCAGTTAAGGAATGAATTCAATTAGCTATGGTTTTATTTCATTTTTCCGCCAAAGACAAGTTTCATGTAAACTTAAAAACACAAGACGTACAAGGAAGAAACCATGACAAATTAGGGGAGGGGGAGGGGGAGTAGAAATGATAAGCTTTTAAAAGACTGCATGAGCAGGGCATTCCCAATTAAAACGCAGGCAAGCACAAATATTTCAGGATCAATGTTGAAATGCACCATGGACCTGTTAAAAGTGTATTTCTCGACTCGTCGCTCACAATATCGCAGAGCTGAGGACTGCGTTTCCTCACCAAGGACTAGGTTGGTTGGCAAGTTTGATCGTTCGCTGTGTTATCTCGAGATCTCTCAGTAATAAAGAGAAAACAAACACTAGATCAATTCAAAGATAAGGGCTGCACGTAAATATTGCTCATATAATATCACAATCCTCAGGCCTGAACCGCACATCGTGGCAAATTCCGTTTCTATGGTACCGATCTTGATCATCACTGCCGGTAGCAAATTACGTCAGGGTGGTGAGTTCAGGTTGTTTGAAGAGTAAGGTTTGCATAGATGTGTTCAGTCCATCCTCACCAACTACACTAGTCCGCACCTATATACCGATTCTGCACTGGGCTCAAAATAAAAATGGCAGAGTTAGATAGGTGTGCAGGATTTGGTAAGAAAGAAAATAAATGACAGCAATGTCACAATGTCAAGACCTGTATTAAGTATGACACATTGTGTGTACACGATGGAGGACATTTTGGCTACAATTACACTGTAAAGTCCCTCTACTCCTGAACTACAGAAACAGTATTGAGAATCACTGTTAAGAGTATCAACGTTTTTCCCACCATGAAATGTTTAATTTTTTTTTACAGTAACTAACCGGCACTACCCCATCAACCACGGATGGGGCTAGAGCGCCATCTAATGTACGCATAATGTTACAGTATATAACACTGAGTGTGAACGGGTTAGGGAGTTAGTCAATAAATTATTATCACTTGTTACAACGTAAATCAATGAGACAAAAAAAAAAACTTCAGATATTAAATTACAGACCTATTCAGAGCGCATAAATCACCTCTTGGTGAAATTATAGTACGTTTTTAAGACCTTCGACTCCCTAACAGCACATGTCCTAAAACACTTGTTTGAATCTGTATTGTTCTATAGGCAACAGCTCTTTCTTTCTCTCCTCTTCACTACGATGGGTTTAATACTGTGCTTCAGTAAAGTGGAAGAATTGAGAGTTTTAACATGACCAAAACAAACGGACTGTAAAACATGAAAATTCAAATGACATGCACCGGACCGGGTTCATCATGTAAAAGCAAAAGAGGACAAAATGTGCAACAACAAACAAACAAAACTAAAAATTATACCTTAAAAATAAAAACCAACGGACACTTTTTACATGATCCTCCTTCTCGGGACTACACTACGTACAGCATAGCCGGCCATCGTTCCAGTCATCCAGGTGTCAATTACTTACATAGAAAAATAGTCGAGATCCAAAATAATAATAATTCATAATATATAATATTCGATTAAATTAACCACTTTGTACATAAATACATCAGAGCCCGAAGGTCAGAGTTCAGAGGTTAATGCTACATTGGCACACCTGGCGCGCCCAGTCAAGTGGCTTCCTATAGGACCTACAGGCAGATTCTAAAAGGTCAAACTGGCCCAATTGACCGCATTCACACGGCGGCCATTTTGCTCTTGTGTCGTGCTCAGGTTGGGATCCCTTTGGAGTCCCAAAATGGCCTCTGTGTGAATATCGTCAAAGAGACTCTACTTACTACCAATTAGGGAGTGGGGTCAACATTGAGAGGTGCTTTGCGACAGGGCAGTGCAAACAAAAAAAATCCTTCATTATTACGATAACACATGATTTGAAACCACATTCCAATGGGTCGATGAACTAAAATCTTCACCCATATGAACATTTGGCTAAATAAAACATGTTCTATATATTATTTTGTTCATCGAAAAAGAAAAAGAATACTTCTAATTTGAAAAGACAGAGGTTCAGTCTGTGGGACTTCTGCAGGGTCTACGCTGCGCTGGTAGTACAGCAGGTTCACACACAAGCGATCCATCTCTCACTGTAAACTCAAAGGTGAAAGACAGTAGTGAGAAAGTGTCTACTCGGGAGAGATAGGAAAATCAAATCCAAGGTTAAAATAATAATAATAAAAAACAACTTGTCAGCTTTAAAATGCTCCCCATGTGTCGTTTTGTCAGGGACAACATTATACACACTTCTAGTACGATTAGCTAATAGCGAGGAGCCGCCGGTTTCAGATTGTGGTTATACTTTTCCCCCATTCTCTCCCTCTGTTCTCCAACTAACTCAGTATACATCGGCCACATTACACCCACTGGATTCCTTTTTTCTGAAGACATTTAAGAAAGAAAAAGGGACAAAAACAGAGTGTGGTTGTCGGTGGTGGTGGGATGGAGAGAGAGAGAATCACTGAAACAACTCCAGAGAGACAGGAGAGAGAGAGAAGAGGGGCAAAGAGAAAGAAGAGGCCGAAAAAAACAGGGAGGCCGCATAGAACAGTAACACATTTCACTACACTACTAAGGCACACACGCGCACACACACACTCATTCACAACATTTAACAATAAATATATCCTCCAGAACAGCATTACCGTCTTCAGTGCCTGTTTATTTGAGACAATTCTCACTTTGATTCTTCTTTTTTTCTTTCTTCCTCCTCAACCTGACCACGGATGAGAAACCATAAACGCACCAAGAGGATCCTATAAATGTGGTACTTATCGTTCTATTTACATCATTCTATGGCACCCAAAAAAAAATAGATATTTCCAGAAACCCCCGCCCTGTCCGACGACGCTTCCTTTGTTCGGTGTTATGTGTCCAACGCCGGTAATCTGGGTGAAATAATAATTAAAGAGAATAAAATTAAGAATATTAAAAACTAAAAATGAGATAACGACCGTGCTCTTCTGAGATTAACCCGAGAGCCTCACAGTCCATGCTCCAGCTTGCGAAAGGAAACATGTCCCGTCGTATTGAAACCCACTGACGGAGAAAAGCGCAGAGGGTGAGGAAGCACCGATCCCTCGGTTCAGTTAAAACCAATGGTCCCGTTTCCTCCATTGTCCTTACGGGACGACATAAAACACGATGCACAATACAGGAAGCCACCCCCCCCTTTCTCAATTATTCTCCTGCTCCTGGGGCTCATTTGTTCCCCTGTCCTCGTCCTCTTCCTCTCCAGTCTCACTGGGTTAGAATGGAGTGCTGGGGCGGGGGGGGGAGACTAGGCCCAATCTTTTGGTGCTCCAGCAGCGGCGGCTCCGTTCTTGTCCCCGGCCTCTCCTCCTCCTTTGTCCTTTTTCTTCCCCCCTTTGTCCTTTTTCTTCTCCTTCTCTGCCCTCTCCTTCTCCTTCTCTGCCCTCTCCTTCTCCTTCCTCATCCTCTCTTTCTCGGCCTTCTCCTTCTCTCTCTTATCCTTGTGTTTCTGCTTATCGTCATCCTTCTTCTTCTTGTCCTCTTTGCTCCTCTTCTTTCTCTTCCCGTCCTCCTCCTCCGCTCCTCCTCCACTAGCCGCCGGGGTCACCGCTGCTGCCGGCGGGGCCTCCTTCTTGGCGTCGGTGCTGCAGGGTGGCAGCGGGGTGTTGTTGGCCGTGGGAGAGGGGATGGTAGGGGTGATCTGCTCAGAGACCGTCAGGGAGACTGCCAGGGTGCTGGGCAGAGGCTGTTGGCCCTGCGCCGGGGGGGCTTCCGAGGTCGGGGGGGGTCCGGGAGGGGGTTCCACTTTAGACGCCACCAGGGGGCTCGGAGCGTGGGATGCCGGTGACCTGGGACCCATGGGTGGCTTGGGGGCGGGGGCTCGACTCGAGGTCGCTGCCGGGGGCGGGTGAGGAGGTAAGCCGTCAGCTCCAGAGGCCCCCGAGAAGGAGCCCTTCTTGCTCTGGGAGAGAAAGGGGGTCTTGGACCTACGGAAGCCCGGGAGAGAGAGGAGGCTGGAGGAGGCTCTGAGGGGCCCCGGCGCCGGTATGGAGCTCCCCAGGAAGGAGAAGCTGCCACCGGAGCTGATGGAGGCCGCCCGGCGCTTGTACTCATGGATGCCCCGCGTTCCGTGCAGCCGCCGGGCCGGCTGGTGGGTCAGCTCCCCTCTGGACTCCCGCCACTTCCTCACCTGGATGCCGCACTCCCTCTCGATCAGAGACTCCGTCACGGGCAGGGCGACGATCTGCCCCCGGGGAGTGACGCGCGAAGGAAGGGAGACATAGACAGAGGAAGTGAAGATTACTAATCTGGACGCTACAGAACCAGGTGACTCACAACTCGTGTCGGTGAGTAAGACTAAATGTGTCTCAGAGGTGAGCGTAACGAGTCCCTTTGGAGGAGCCGGTTACACTATCTGTTTGGACATTTCACCGGATTGTGTGACTAGGTAGCGCGCTACATGGATCGTTTTACAAAAAACTAAAATCGGTTCCCTTCATTCACTGTGGAACTGGAGAGACTTTAAAAAAGAACAATTCTTTCACAAACAACCCAGCACTAGTGTCTGTGTCTCAATGTTAATTGGTCGTCAAGGTCTCATTTGACTTGGAAGATTGTGTGATGTTCAATCTCATCACATTTCCTTCTCATTGCAGGTACAAAATGTTAGACCTGTACATTGCTTATGACTAAAGCCCTTAGTTTCTTAGTCAAACCTGTATGTAAATAACTCCACATGGATGTGACCCAATAATATCACTCATTGCGGATTTAAACAATTTAATTCTGCATTGCTGCATTCATTTGAAGGAGAATACCGTGGGCAATGTAACTGATGAATTAGTCAACAAAATCATATGACCGTGAGCTGAACAAGACCTTCTCCAGTCAAGGACAGTCCTAGTTGTGTGTGTAACAGGGCTTATCAGAGGTGCTTAAGAATACCATTCCAATATGAATAGGATAAAGAAAGGCAAATTCTAATGAAATTTGGATATTAATGATAACATTATTTAGATTATTGTTGTATTATTGCTACTGTTGTATCTGCTATTATGGGTAGTACCAATAAGAAACGTATTAAAATTAATTCATTCAATTAAAACCATTTTTAACACCCATTTATTGTCTAATACTGCAGGCAAATTTCCCCCAAATTACAAAAAGGGGCAAGAACCAGTGATGCGTTTTCCGTTCACCTCATATCAATAATATATATATATTTTATTAATTTATTTACATTAGAGTTGAAACATTGAAAGTCATTCTGCCGGCCGTAGTGTGTTGAAGCCGTAGAACGCCAGACTCACCTCCTGCACCAGCAGGTCCTCTCGGACAGATTCAGGCGAGATGTTCCTCAGACGCTCCATGGTCTCGTACATGCCCTGGAGCTCCCGCAGCTTGTCCACGGAGCCCAGCATCTGCTTCAGCAGCACGAGGCCCACGCGGAACACGATCTTCACCCCTGCAGCCGCGGACAACAGGCGCGTTTAGGTTTCACGTAATCATGTTATCATTGTAGTGTGTTATTCTATGAACAGGTTGAATGAGAGACTGATTTTGTGGACCCACAGAATGTTTTTCTTTTCTTTTTATAACCAAATGAGCTTTATTCTATAGTAGTGATCTCAGTTCTGAAACAGAAAATGTACCCCGTGAACTCGGAACCTTCCCCTGGGTGGATTCAGAACCTTCCCCTGGGTGGACTCAGAACCTTCCCAAGTCCCATAATTGAAACATTTCAATTATGATGAATTGAAAATGGGGGACCCTGACGTAAACAAGACAAAAGTCTTTCTCTGGTCTGCATCCCCTTAACAATTGTATGTATTGAGCTGTACTGTATCCATTCTACAATCTGTTAATAACAATTTCAATCAATCAATCAATTTTCAATCCCCTGGGTGGACTCAGATCCTGCCCCTGGGTGGACTCAGATCCTGCCCCTGGGTGGACTCAGATCCTGCCCCTGGGTGGACTCAAAACCTTCCCCTGGGTGGACTCAGTGTCATCTCTAAATTCGCTCCCAACTCATGGTCTATGGAGCAGCTTCAGATGGATGACATCACAAGTTTTAACACTCTAGTGTTCGGATTTGGAAGAGAGTTGCTGATCACTAATACTATATTTGTACTATCTGAGACCAGAGGAAATACCACATGAATTCTGAAATTGAGTGTTCCACCTCCATGGTAACAATCACAATATTCCATTTAATACACAACACCACCTTCTCATCTCATATAATATCTTAACTGGGATATTCTTTTTCCTATTGCTAGGATTTTAGTGAGTCGTTCCTTATCTTCATTGGGGAAAGTCTGGGAGTTTTTGTTTTTGATATTGTGATGTTTCTTCTCGACTTATACAAGAAGACTTGTACAGCCCATGGGGGCTATTCCATGTGATCTCTGGCTATACATTTGATTTTGATATTAGCTAGTGTCTAGAATACCAATGTGCATGTAAAAAAAATCAAATTTATTCAACAAACATGACCATGTTCACGTCTTAAACTCATACTGAGGCCTTAGTTTTGGTTTTAAATTGCATATAATCATTCATTTATTTATTGTCACACAGAGCAGAAGAATTTTGCCAAAACAAACCAATAGTATCCAGCTGCAGAACGGCAGACCAGCCACACTCTCAGACCCAAAAAAAAAAGAAAAATTATTTATCTTTTATTTTTTTTATCCCAATTTCTCACATTACATTCACCCTGAATGTTGACGTTATCCAGGTGAAAAGTTAACTTCATTCAAGCGAGGCATTGCAATCCTTGACATAAATCATTTGATGTATAATTAAATCAAAGGAAATGCGTTTGGGTCTGAGAGTGTGGCTGGTCTGCCGTTCTGCAGCTGGATACTATTGGTTTGTTTTGGCAAAATTCTTCTGCTCTTTTTTTTTGATCGGATCGGGAAAGATCGGTATCGGTAGATACTCAAAATCACATGATCGGGATCGGATCGGGAGCAAAGAAACGTGATCGGGACATCCCTAGTCTTGTGAATTCATAAAGTTGCTTCCCCCCCCTGCGTTGTCTTTAAAACGGTACCTTCGCAGAAGAACATGTCCCATACGCGCAGAACACAGACCCAGGGTAAGGTGCGCGAGAAGACGCACATGAACCACTCCGTCATGTAGAGGATGGGGTCGATTTTGAACTTCTTAAGATGACGGTAGGCCATGGGACATGTACGCCGCAGCAAGGAGAAGAAGATCTCTCCATCCAGCTGGATGGCTTCCTAAAAGAGGCACGGAGCAGTGAAGAGTTAATAGAGACAAGGTAATATATCTACACCCAGTGTGTGTGTGTGAGTGAGTGAGTGAGTGAGTGAGTGAGTGAGTGAGTGAGTGAGTGAGTGAGTGAGTGAGTGAGTGAGTGAGTGAGTGAGTGAGTGAGTGAGTGTAGAGTGAGTGGAGAGTTAAGTTACTCACCAGACCAGCGCTATAGTAGCCTGAGTGAGTGAGTGAGTGTAGAGTGAGTGGAGAGTTAAGTTACTCACCAGACCAGCGCTATAGTAGCCAGGAAGGTATTTCTCACATATCTGCACTAGCAACCAGAAGGCTTGCTGCAAAACATAACCACACAACAGACAGACATCAACACAAACATCATCCTTCATCAGTGATCTCAAAGTATTGTCAACAGGGTTCCCACAGACATTGCAAAATGAAATTCAAGGACTTTCAAGTACTTTCCCAAGCACAATTTTCATTTTAAAAGGGCATTTAAAAGGATACAATTAACTTTTAAATGCTGTTTTTTATAGAAAAAAAATCGGATCCAATATTTATGGCTTAAAACCAATTTCCGACAATTAATTACATTTTTTAATATATTTTTTATTATCTTTTTCCCCCTTCTTTTTCCGTTTTTCTCCCCTCCCAATGTTAGTCGTTATGCCAATTCCCAATCCCCTTCCTGGTCGTTGCGCACTCTACCCCCTACTGTCGGTCTGGGAGGGCGGAGACTATCACATGCTTCCTCCGACACATGTGTACCCAGCCCACCACTTCTTTTCACCTGGCAGCGTGGACTCTCACAGAGAGTGTAACGTGTGGAAGGTCACACTACCTCCCTCCAGATCCTTCCCTCGCTGTGCAGGCACCCCGACCGAACTGTAGGAGTCGCTGTCCACAACGACCCAGACCCACCCACCGGCTTCCCTCCCGCTGATTCTGCCAATCGAGCCAGTATGACGGCCGGCCAAGCCGGAAGCAACGCTGACAGCTGAATTCGATACCAGTGTCTCTTGCGTTGGTGACGAGCGCCTTGTCCGCTGCGCCACCCAGCCGGCTAATTAATTACACTTTAAATAAAAAAAACTATTCTTGATTCTGAAATTTTTTATCGTGGATGAACAAAACGTTCAATGTTGATTTTTAAGCACATTGTTAAAAAATTTGCTGTTTTCAAGGAATTCCAGGCCTCAACGTTTTCTCTCTCCATAAATCAAGTACTTTAAGCACTTCAAGGACCTTGTGCGAACCCTGTATCAATGCTTTGTCGCTGGACACCTAGATCCTTAAATCTCCAGAAGCAAAGGTGACACCGTTTAGCGTTTATGCTTTGGCGAAGGTTTTGTGTCATCTCTATGGTAACAGCATGCCGAGCATGCTGTCTATTTTCTCTGCCAAACATTCCCCTGTCCCCACCATGGAGCCTAAACAAACTTTGGCAGCCAAAACAACAGTGGAAAACATCAAGCATTATGCATAGTGCAAGGTTGCCATTCCATCTAGCTTGTGCTGCTGGTCTGGATACTAGTCGTGCTGTTGGTCTGGATACTAGTCGTGCTGCTGGTCTGGATACTGGTCGTGCTGCTGGTCTGGATACTAGTCGTGCTGCTGGTCTGGATACTAGTGGTGCTGCTGGTCTGGATACTGGTCGTGCTGCTGGTCTGGATACTAGTGGTGCTGCTGGTCTGGATACTAGTCGTGCTGCTGGTCTGGATACTAGTGGTGCTGCTGGTCTGGATACTAGTGGTGCTGCTGGTCTGGATACTAGTCGTGCTGCTGGTCTGGATACTAGTCGTGCTGCTGGTCTGGATACTAGTCGTGCTGCTGGTCTGGATACTGGTCGTGCTGCTGGTCTGGATACTGGTCGTGCTGCTGGTCTGGATACTAGTCGTGCTGCTGGTCTGGATACTAGTCGTGCTGCTGGTCTGGATACTAGTCGTGCTGCTGGTCTGGATACTAGTCGTGCTGCTGGTCTGGATACTAGTCGTGCTGCTGGTCTGGATACTAGTCGTGCTGCTAGCCTGTATACCAGTCAGCACACTAGTCAGCCTCTCACCTCAGCAGGCATGTGCATCAGCAGGACTGCAGCCACCGGAGCCTGGGCCTGGCAGTAGCCCTCTTCAGGGCGGTAGATGGTATAGGCCTTCAGGATTCTGTACAAATCCTGTTGCCTGCAGGTACAACCAGAAATGAAAACAAAAGCATATTTTGACCCAGGTTTGATCATATTTGTGTATTTGCTCACTGTATACACTTTGCTATAAGAGTGCACAGTGAATCAAATTAGTCTTATCCCATAATATAGGGATGTCAGATTTCTTGTAGTCAAATATTCAATTATACCATTATAATCCATTATTAGGAGTTTGTCATATTTATCAGTTTGCTACATACCTATTATACGAAGGTTTAGGACTAATAATCATCAGTAGTTACTTTATTAAACATTATGTGGTGACTCATATTCAATCAATTATTATTATTATATATCATTATTATTATTATTATTATTATTATACAACAAGGTAGTGATGTATATCATCACATTAGTGCATTTTAAAGGGAAGGTGTGTGACAAGTCAAGTCTTTTCTTGATCCTCCAATCACAACTATGCCTTCCCTCGTCCGAGGGAAGCAACAGTTACGATTAGAGGATGGAGAAGAGAAGGCGGAGTTAGAGATAGGTAAATGTACCCATGTCCACCACGAGCAGCAAACATCTCATGGAAGGGGAACTGTCTGTGAAGGTCCTTCTCTATGATGTCCAGCCATTTAGCTTCCCCCGGCTCCCTCTCCAACTCCTGCAGGCCAAGAACAAGAAGAAAGGAACGCTTCAGACAACTTCTCCTCAAGTACTGAATCACTTACAAAGTAAATTATAGATTAGTATGCAAATACCTGAACAAAACTAGGTCCGTCTGACACAAAAGTACAAAACCACAGAGAGAAAGGGTAGAAACGTTTGAACATGACAGAAACACTACTAGATTATACCGTAAACATGAATTGCTGTTAGACTGTAAATGGACTGTAAATGGACTTTTATCCAAAGCGCTTTACAACTTATAACTCACATTCACCCCCATTCACTCACATATTCACACACCGATGGCAGAGGCAACCATGCAAGGTGCCAACCTGCTCATTGGGAGCCGTTAGGGGTGATAAGTGTCTTGCTCAAGGACACTTCGACATGCTGCCGGGAGGAGCCAGAATCAAACCAGGAACCTTTCCGATTAACAGGCTCTACCTCCCGAGCCACTGTCGCCCCCAAGCCCTGCCGGGGGCCAGACTCCCACCTATCCTGAAGTTGGCGGTAGGCCCAAAAACCAGCAGGATTACGGGCCCAGATAAGAGGCTGCGCCCCCTTCAGCACCCGGGGTGCGGTGTCCCCAAACACAACTATCAGATAGAAACTACACATTAGACCGAGGAACTTCTTCACCGTGTTCACATGTCCTACATGTAATCATCTAAATGCTATGTGGAATTCATTGTGCACCGATGAGTCCTTTCTGATGATGACGTCCTCCTTTGTGAATGCACTGGTAAATGGACTGCATTCATATAGTGCTTTTATCCAAAGCGCTTCACAACTTATGCTGCACATTCACCCACCCACTCACAGGCTGGCATGCAAGGAGTGCATCCTCATAAAAGAGCAGTTAGGGGTTGAGTGTCTCGCACAAGGACACTTCGATACACTGCCCGGGAGGAGCCGGAATCGAACAGGGGACCTTCTGATTACCAGACGACCGATCTACCTACAGCCACTGTCACCGTTGAACGTGCCCATTGATGACCACCACTTAGTACTGCACCTCCGACAGCCAGATGATCATCGGTCATCAGGGCTCCATTGATTTCACCTGAGCGAGGACGCATTTTAAGATCCGTGGCTCAAACTGCTCAAATTCGCTCATGATGCTGCCGCAGTCTTCTCCCGGCTGCCCTTGGGGGGGGGGGGGGGGGGGACAATGGTATGGGTCAAACGCAGAGAGGCATTTCATCGGCGACCCAATGCATGTGTGTGTTCCTGTGTGTCGTCCATCTTGCATGTCTGCTGCATGTCAAATAAAGACAACTTCTTAATTTGGTAGAGCTATAGGTCATAATGACACACAGCTCCACCCTCACTCAGTATTGAAGAACTACAATGGGCGGCTAATTAGTATTTCCTGATAGTGGTCAACCTTTGACAGGCGTCGTCTGTTTCACCTCAGTGTAGTCCTTTGTAAAGCAGGAAGCTGGAGCATGTGCAGTAGTTAAGGACTATATCTATTACTTGAAGATATGTATAGAGCTGGCTGAGTGGGGGGTCATTTTACTCTATAGTAAAGGAACCTTTCTATAAATACAAGAGACCCAGAGAGGAATTCCCCTTATGATCATGTTGCAGGCCTACAGTCAGCCTTCAAAGTTGATTATGTTTCAGGAGAAATTATCACACGACTGCACCTTGCACAGCGGCGCCACACGTCATTACTCTCCTATCATATTACCTCGCCTGCATTCTGAATTACAGTGCTGCCATATTTTCCTGATCCTCCAATCACAACTGTTTGTTGCGTTTGTCAGAGGAAAGCAACAGTTGTGATTGGAGGATTAAGAAAAGAGGGTGCGGTTTGAGATGGGTCAATTACTCCTGTTAGCACCGTTGCCTCACAGCGAGAAGGTCCTGCATTCAAACCCCAGCAGGGAGCCGTTCTGTGTGGACTCTGCATGTACTCTGCATGTACTCCGGTTTCCTCCACTACACCAAGAGACATGCATGTTAGGTTTCCTGCCGTTGCCCTTGACCGAGGAACTGGCATTACAACTGGAGGTGATCGGCTGCCCACTGCTCCGTTAGGATGGGTAAAATGCAGAGAACGACTTTCCACAAAGGCATTAATGAAGGTTCAACTTAACCCTTTTCCATCACATGGGCTAATGCATAGGTTAACCTACTGCATCAGTGCAGCTGCGCTGCAAGCTGCTAAAACCACGATGACAATCAACGGCAGTGTCTGCTTTCACTACGGAGAAAATGTGCGTTCTTTATCCACACACAAGCAGGGTTGATGAGCAATTTCCTTTCACGCAACTCCACTCTCATGCCGTGTGTGTGTGTGTGTGTGTGTGTGTGTGTGTGTGTGTGTAATGTCCTTGTTTTTCTATCCTTGTGGGAATAGAAAAAGGTCAGGAATTAGGGAAGTGATACTCTTTTTTTAATTTATATTTATTTATTTTTAAAGATTATTTCTTGGCATTTTATTGCTTTATTGGACAGACCCGGCAGAGAGGAAGGATGGGAGAAGATATGGGGAGGAGACATTCGGCAAAGGTCGCCCTGGGTCCGGGAGTCGAACCCGCGGCGGCCGCGTTGCACTGCAGTGTGTTACGTGGTGCGCCACTCTGGCGCCCCGGAAGTGATACTCTTTGATGACAATGTTGCAGCTCTTGAAGCAGAGTCTCCAAATTTAGCTTTTTTCGAAAATGATAATCCAATAATTATCATTCATTTTCCATTAGTTACAAACACTATATAACTTTCTGATACCCCCCTCCCCTCTCCACCTGATCTCAGGTCGCACACTCTGCCCCTGTGAGCACTCACTGCATCGCCCTCTCCTCTCCACCTGATCTCAGATCGCACACTCTGCCTCGGTGGAACTCCCAGCGTGAAGAGAGAGTCGCAAAATAAATTATAGAAACGCCAAGTAGGAAGAGGAGCAGGCCACAGGACATTCAGAACGGAGTGGGGACTGTGGGGAGAAAGTGCATTTGCTGTTGTGATATCATCTCGCTAATTCAGGATGCCTGATTTGACACAGCATGGTGAAGCAAATCATCCCAACGCCATGTGACGTCAGGCCTGAAGGCAGTGAGTGAACCGAAAAAAGCCAAAAATAATAATAATAATCTTTATTTGTATAGCACCTTTCATAAAAAAAATTGCAGCTCAAAGTGCTCCACAACAGAAAAAAGACAGGCATAAAATTAGCACATAAAGTGCAGACATAAAATCAGTTTTTCACATTAGGATCTAGCATCCCAATAGGTCACCTTGTTTATGGTTAGATTCTATTGCAGTTTAAAAAGAAATCGACAATAGTAAAAATATATATATTTAAAAGAGTAAGATAGAGTTGACAGAGTACTACAGAGTAGAATGGAACGCGATTACAAAAGTCTTGCGTTACAAAGGACCGTGTCACAAATCCAAAACTAAAATACTTTTGTACAGTGAAACTGAAGTTCTCTCTATCAATCTATCTCCCCCTCTGTATGTATCGCCCCCTCTGTATGTGTCTCTCTCTCTCTCTCTCTGTGTGTGCCTCTCTTTCTATCCCCTCTCGTGTTCTGCCACCTGGGGGAGATAGAATATAAAGCTTCAATTGTGGACTTTGTTGTCTGTAGCCTCTACTACCGGTAGTTCATTCTGTTTCCATGGTTATAGAAATGTTTATTTACTACAGTTGTTTTGGACTTTACTTGACTTTAATGGACTTTATGTTTATGGGTTTGTCTGTAGCCTAGGCTACAGGGACACGTAGGGCATTTGTAATTGCCAGAGGGAAACCATTCATGACAATAATCATACACTGCTCGCCATTTAGCCATATGTATCAATAGTTAAGGTTGCCATGGTGATGAAAATACATTACTGTCGCCTACTAGTACAGCATGCAGTACATGATCATGCTTTTCCATAGTGTGTAAATTGCCTATTTTTAGTAGCCTGACGTTGGTTTCATTGAGGAATGGGTGTTTTTTAATGTGGCTCTTTCAAAGTAGTTTTTCTTGTCAATCTGGTACCACCGGGTTAGGGAACGGACGTAAATCATCAGAATGGATTGTCCACACAAGGCATGAAAATGTGGGTCTGTGGGTCTGGGTGTTGGTCCTGGGGGGTCCGGGGTGAGACTGGGGGAGGAATTGACTTTTGTGGTGTCCATTGTGGCGTCTGTAATAGTATAAGTTGATTTGTTATGTTCTGTGTTTATTATTTTTGTTATTGCTAATGTCATTGTTGTTATTATTATTGTGGTATTGTGAGGTCTTGTTACTCACAATATGTTTGTATAGGAAATTACTAGTTTTAGTTTAGTTTTTGTAAATATTGCCTTGAAATAGAGATAAGAAGCTGAAAAAGGTAGCAGGATGTAGCCTTCAATATATAAAGAAATTATATTGTCAACAGATATGGTGGAAAAACAAACTAAATGTAATAGTTACAATTTCTTTAATTGAATTAACTTAAACTAGAAAACATAAATACAAACTAAATGAACAATGTAACTTGTAATTTGTTTCACAACAGAGTGGTTTCAAAACAGTCAAGCAAGCCCCCACCAATGGGTACAGTAAGACCTGCTTTATCAAAGCTATTTAATCAATATTTGCCTTTGTTGAAAATGTTAGCCCTCTGTCTGTCAATCCGGAGGTTCCCGTGAGATTCCCGCTCCTCCCGAGCAGCGTGTCGATGTGTCCTTGAGCAAGACACTTAACCCCTAATTGCTCCTGATGAGCAGGTTGGCACCTTGCACCTTGACTTGACTGAATGACCTTGTTTATTTTCTTTTGTTGGTTGTTTTTGTTTCTGTTTTCCTGATGTTTGTTTTCATATGTAGGGACCTCTATCACTTTATCTTACACATTTACAACGGATTTACCATAGGCGTATATAGGCACCCACATATAGTTGTTGCTGTTATTACTGTCCTGTAATTGTCTCAGTATTGTCATTTGTGTATGTTTTGAATAATGGAAAATCTAAGTAAAAAATATATATAAAAGAAAAAATATACCTCTGTACCCCTCTGTACTACTGCTGAATGATGTTTTTGAGTGGGCAGTACATCCACAGCTAAAGAGATTGGTTTTATCGGGTATCACAGTGGCTAAAAAGCTGATAGCATCACGATGGTTCCAACCGGAAAAAATTTGCCGAAAGGTCTGGATTATTACATATCTCGATGTGATCTATCAAGAAATATCTACAGCAAGAATTTTGGGTCTCAATGAATCCAAAATGACACTGTGGTTAGAAGTGGTGGAGAAAATAAAAACTAGCATATAATGGTAATGCCTGGTTAGGAGCGAGGGAAAGTGGATGGATTATCCAATGGGGGGTCCGGAAGGGGGGGGTACGAGCTGGAGCATATGTGTGTAGGTTTTTAGATAACAGGTATTAAGGGTATATCCTATATAAGACAATTAAATAAAATGTGATTTCATTTCATTGGATGTGCACTGACAAATAATGCTTGTATATCTTATCGTGTGTTGTCATGTTTGTTTATGTGTTTGTTTAAAAAATAAAAAAATTAAATACAAAAATATATATATATATATATATATATATATATATTTGATCCAAAAAATAAATAAATGTGTGTGTATTGGTGGTGATAATGTAGGTTGGGGTGCGTGATACCTCAAATTTCCCAGGGTTGGCATCTAGCAGATCCTTGCTGTTGGAGAGCAGCTGCCAGGCTCTGGCCCGGAGAGAAGACGGGATTCCCTTCCTGCAGCGCAACTTCACCTGAGACACGCGGGTTAGAAACGCAAGCAAAGGGTCATGTCATTTGAGCTGTAACTCAACACAAGGATTAAATATCCACGATGACATCACTGGTGGCCATATTCAAACTCCTTTACTCTCAATAACCCTCAAACTAAACGGATGTGTGCAAAACTGTACCGTTTTTGGATGTGTGTGGGATTATGTGCAAAATAAATCTGCATTGGTTTTTTGGTGAAGTGCCCCTTTAACACTTTCAGGGCCCTTGCTTAACCTTGATTTACCTGTTGAATGCCCACCATCCACTTCAATGTTAGCGTTAAAAACGCCTAATCTATGTTTTAAATTATGGCTATGTGTCTAATCTGCCCGTCGTTTATCAATGACTCGTTTTCCAGTCAACATTGTCGAAGCGGATTTTTTTTGTATCTGTTCATTTTCGTTTTTTTTTTATCCACTTTTTCTCCCATTTTCTGTTTTTCTTCCATCCCAATTTCGTATCAGCCAATTCAACCCTCCCCTGTCACGAACGCTGTTTCTTGCCTCCCACAAGCCGGCTGCAATGTGGACTAAGTCATACATAGCACGAGTCCCCTCCGATACTCGCCGCCCCCATCGCTTCCTAATTCTACTGCGCAGGCGCACCAACCGACCTGTAGGAGTCGCTGTCCACAACGTCCGATCCCCACCCATCAGTTTCCCACCCCCTAATACTGCCAATGTGTATTAGTACGGACGACCAGCTAAACTGAAAGCAATGTGGAGCGCTGGGCTCGAACAGGCGAACCCAGCGTCTCCAGTATTCGTGGTAAGCGCCTTGCCCACTGCACCACGTAGCCGCCTGGTTCATTTTCGTTTTATAGCATTTTGAAAAGCCCTCGTTTTCAAGGAAAATATAAAGATTCCATGATAAAAGACGTTTACTGGAATATTCTAGAACACAAAAACGTTGTCATTTTTCGGCCTATTTATGAATTGTTTTCAAATAAACGCTAGATTATCGATAGTATATGTGTATGTATGCACGCTAGAGACGCAAGCTGAAAAATCGATTCTCTTATTTCCTCATCAGCGATCGCACACACACACAGGGCAAACGCTGAGATCTCAGCGAATACAACTCTGATTATCCCAAGACTGGTAAAATAGATTACCTCAGATAAGATGTTCTCCAAAAAGATCATTTCAATTCCTGATCGCCATTCCAAATATCGATCACGCTTATTGATGAGTATTGGCTACTGTGAATATATATTCCAGGCTGATTCCCGTCCCGTGATGACTTCCATGTTGAGCAGACAGCTTGCCAGCACAAGGAACCAACTGGCTCCGCCTCTACATATCTACAGATCCCAGGTCAGTCTAAGCGACTGACCTGCAGTTACACAGGGATAGACGATAGGGGGCGCTTTTTTCCATTCTGAGCTCCTGGAGGAGCTGTTGTACCAACGGGAGACTCGGTTGATGAAATATGAAATCAGATCGCTAATAAACAAATAAAACGATATTTGTCATCGTGGGCACTCAGTGGGGGGCCTAATAAAACGAGTTATGTCGTCCGTGGCACTGAAAGTGTTAAGGTGGTCTTTGATAGGATGAGGCGTTTATATATTATTTTCAGGTTAAGGTGTTGTTTATGTATTATTTTCACAATAATATATAACTATTACTATATAACAACTACCCATCTGCCTGTATACACGAGTAAAGGCAATACTGCAATAACAGCCTGTTCAAGCTGCTGCGGTCAGGCAAGCGCCTCTGTATACAGTACACGCAACAAGAACAGAGACTACGGCTCAGCTTCTTCCCTCAGGCCATCAGAACAATGAACACTGATCTCTCCACACACAAGCACACATGAACACACACACAACATTCTGCACTCGCACACACACAAACACACCACAGGTAACTTTAAACACAAGAAAAGGCCACTTTAAAAAAGGAAAAGGCCACTTTAAGTAAATAACTTGTTGTGTTTGTTGTATAGTATAGTTAGTAACAGCAAGTATAGCATAGGGACATAGAAGAAAAACGGCACATTGTATAGGAATGTACATAGGATCCAGTGCCTTTAAGCGATTTATTAACATGTCTATTCTAGTTATCTTTTTATTATTATTACTATTGTTTTATTGCACAATCGAAGCGGGCATGGCCAACCGCATTTCACTGTATGCCCTGGTATGTATGTGATGAATAAAACTCTTGAATCTTAACATTATGGAAACAGAACTCCACACCAGCGTGTTTTACATGCCTCAAGTACCTCTGATAATATCAGCACATCCCAAGCGGTCATATTCAGGTTTCTCATAGTATATATAAACCCAGTGTGTGAATATACCTTTGGGAAGCGATGTTTTATCCACTTGTCCCAATTGTTGAACATATCGATCCATTTCATCTCCCTCTGTCTGGCCACTTGAACTCGGAGTTCCCTCTCACTGAAACGCACAGGAATAGTTCACACTCACAGTACATGATTACGTCGATGGCAAGAGCTGTGAATTGACCTATCTCAAGCCCCGCCCAGCCACTCTTTTCTTGATCCTCCAATCGCAATTGTTCCCGTACAGGGAAGCAACAATTGTGATTGAAGGATCAAGAAAGGAGGGCGGGGCTTGAGACAGGTCATAGCATGACCCTGGATATAAAAGATATAAAATTACACTCAACGTGACACCTCTTTTCTTTTACACTCGCATGCTTGGACCTAAATACCATTGCTAAACAAAAGCCCTTACGCTGACAACGAGGCCTCATAGGTCACAGCCTGATCTCGCTTAAATATGTAAATAAAGTACCGGTACTTATCCACCACAGGAAATAGGTACATATTGTACTTTATGTTATAGCCATAAGTAATAACATATTGACGTAATTATGAAAATGTACAATGTGTTTTCAGAAAACATTTAGATTTAAGCTCCCCTTACTGGGGAACAAACCCAGGGCGCTCACAATTGAGGCAAGTGCATTTACCTCAAGACTACCAAGACACACTTCTCTGATAGCCTCGCCCCAAATCCTAACTTTATATCTTAACCCTAACCATTTAGTCTAGTCGTGAGAGCACTCGCCCGCGACCACAACCTTTTTTGGTTCGACTCCAGGTCGCTGTTTGTTTTGGACTTTTGCTGATACGAAACCTAAATATATTATTTATACAATACATAAATATATTACTTATGGCCATAACATAACATACATCATGTAGGACATGTACCTCTATTCCTGTGGTCGATTAGCACAAAATTCACGTTTTCTGATGAGACCACGTCAATACAGGGTTTAATTATTCAACAACGGAGGTACAATTGCTTGGCTGGAGCAGAAAAAACACACGACAAGAACAAATCTGAGAAGGGGAAAAAAGGGTGGGAGGGTGAGAGAGAGAGAGAGAGAGAGAGAGCGAGAGAGAGAGAGAGAGAGAGCGAGAGAGAGAGAGAGAGAGAGAGAGAGAGAGAGAGAGCGAGAGAGAGCGAGGGGCAGAGAGAGAGAGAGGGGCAGAGAGAGAGAGAGAGAGAGAGAGAGAGAGAGAGAGAGACAGTCAGACAGTACATATTGAGTCACACAAAGCGCTCTCAGCACTATCTGAGTCAGACCAAGGAGACATAAAGGACAATCAGATATGTTTAGATCAGCAGAGACAGGAAGGACAGAGATGGATTTGGACATAGGAGGGAGAACAATCACTTAGCGGCGGGTGACAACGTGAAATCAGGTGACCAGAGGCGGCGGCAAGATGGCTGTGTGGAAATCAAATCGTAGACCATAAATCTAATGTTGTCACAACAAAGGCAAAGTGACCCACGTGAAGCATTGAGACCATAGCGAAGCTCAAGCTTTTAACTTCCCTTCCTCAAATATTGCCCACGGATTGAATTGTGTGCTTCCTTTTACAATTTGAGGATATCCATCTCTTAATACACAGTGGACGGATGATATGAGGGTGTACAATGTTATTATTAGGGTTGTCCCGATCAAGTTATTTTTCCGATCAGAGTCATTTAATATTGAGTGTCTGCCGATATGGAGTCCTGATCAGATATTTGTATTTTCCTAGATAATATAGCAACACGGTGCACACAGCAAGTATATTAAAGTTTGTAAAACCGTTTAAATGTAAGTAAGATATGCTTGGTAATTGAATAGTTCTGTTAAAGAAAATACTTGCTTACATTACAGATTTCCCTTAATGGTTTTCATTAATTAAAATAAATATAACAAATAAATAAATAAAGGATCTGAATTTGATGGGCTTAACTCTTTCTCTGCCACGCTGGGAACGGGATATGGCTATGTGCTGCCACGCATTAAACCAAATGGAGTCGGTCACCTTGTTTGCAGGGCTATAACTATATTCTATATTATAGCTATGGATGCAATACTATGGCCCATTTGACATCGAGTATCTATCGTTCAAGATGTGAAAAAGAAATATTTTTCCATCCATACATTCCCGTTTTATACCGTGGTGAATATAAGTATGGTTTTAGAGCGGTTTAGGGTAATTCCTGGGAGCCTGCGACGTATATTATACTTAATCCATTGGCATTTCGTCCCTATACACGCTACAATAAAAAATTCAAATGCATATGATCAGTATATAATGTTACATCATGAATGCATGAGAACGGGGGGGGGGTCGTTTCTGATTAATTGATTGGCAATAACGGCATTCGTTAGTACAACAACGTACGCTGATCAGGGCGATGGCTATGAAAACAAGGCACAATCAAGCTGAAATTGACGTTAAATTGCTCTTACCTGTGGCCGGTGGGATTCCAAAAAGAATATTCCAATTACTTGATTGCCATCTGGTAGATCGTATGTCCATTTGGCCCATGACATAACCCACCACAGAATAATGAATCGGGGGTCCCGAAAGCGATTCAATGCGATCGGGTGAAGCCCTTGGTCCAGGTTACTAGAAAAATCCGCCCGGAGGCATTTCATCATCAACGCACAGCCCCATACACAGAGTCTCAAAGGAAGTGCAACATCGGCCGCATACCACCAGGCGGCGGTATTGGACTTTTGCGATCTCAGACTCATTCCCTATGGTAACACTAGCCTGCCTGGATGGATAATGAATGGAATAAATAACGATCAAATTACGAGTATACTCGTTGTTGGCGTCCAACGATTGGTGGCCAATAACGAGTATACTCGTCGTTGGCAGTGAATGAGACTGAGTTAATATACACAATACCGATCAAACACTGATCAATTAAAATATGCCGTGATCGGCTCCGATTCTGATCAGTCTGACCCATCATCCCTAGTTATTATCTTTGATGTATTAATACCAACCTGCTTTCGCTGTACTGAGTCCCACCAAGGAAGCCGTATTTATCAATGCGTTTGACGGTCATGCCGTTGATCTCGGAGTCGGAGCCCACAGAGCTCCCATCCTCTCCCAGCCCGGATAGAGACTCCAGTGTCCCTGACATCAGGCTGGCCGACTCCAGGTAGCTCATGGTGTCAGGGGCTTGCCGGGAGGTCGGGGTGGGCATGCAGAAGGTGGGTGCGGGCTCGTTGATCACTGGGACCGTGGGGCCGGGGTGCTCGGCTTTGGAGGGGCTGCCGGGGAGCTCCGTTTTCCAGACTCCACCGGGAGTGTCAGAGTTTGGGGATGGGATGGGAGTTTTAGACTCAGGATTTGGCGCTTGCTGTGGTGGCGGTGGGTCATCTTCTTCAACCACAGCCAATGCTATTCTTGTTGTTGTTGTTATTGTTTGAGGGGAGACAGGGGGAGATGGTGTAGGATTGGAGGCTGCAGGCGCCGGGGGTTGGCTCGCCATAAACTGAGCATCATCAGGGAAAGGGTTAGGGTTATGGGTGACATGCACACTGGGATAGAGATTAGGACTAGTGGTAAGACCAGGGGAGAGGGACGCCGCCTGCACTTCCCCCTGGGCTGAGGGCTCACTTGGAGCCTGAGCAGGTGTGTCTGATGTGGCATTTAGCAGCTCGACAGCACTTGGCTCAATGCTTTCCTGTTTAACGGTGTGGACTGGGGCCACCCCTGCCTGGACTGGGGCCACCCCTGCCTCTTTCCCCGTCCCTTCCTCACTCCATGGAACAGCCCCGTCTACTGGTGGGGAAGCAGGACTTTCACCAATGAGTGCTGTTGGGACAGGTTTAGGGGGAACCGGGGGTGGGCCTTGTACCGGTGTTTGGGGGGCTGGTGGAAAATCTCCCGCTGAAGGTGATGAAGGAATGGTTCCCGTCAGAGGGTTGTCGTCGTACTGAGAGGATTTGGTAGCCCCCTCGGTGGGCTCTGGGATAGGGCTACTGGGACCAGGGAGGGTGGCAGGGAGTGGAGTGGGTTCAGCAGCATGAGGATCCCCCAATGCAGGAGGTGAGGAGGTTATGGCGGCGATTTCGGCCATGGTTCCAGTTCCACTCTGATCTCTCCTTTGCAGACGGAGAAGGATGATGTTAAGCTTTGTTATGATAAACAACATCTAACCACCATTGTTCAAACAAACTAAATGCACTGCTGTTTGTTTCATAAACAAGCTCTTTATGACCTCTGCGATCACAACAATGAAACTTTACTGTTTACAGCTTAGCACTTGATGTGTGAAGTGGCTTGATACAAATCAAATACCAGTCTTTTTCCAAAAAGCCCAAGTACAAGTGCTTCCTCTTCTTAAAATTAAAACAGAGAAGCTGTATGTCAAAATCGTGGAAATTATTGGAAGATAGCCATACAATTGTGCATCACATAAAAGAGCATCAGTGTTCATTTAATGACACAATCAACAGCCAATGAAATGCGACTACAAATAAATACAAACAAGTTCCCAGGCAGTTTCTCCTCTTACCTTCACAACCCTACGGCATTTATGGTTTGTTACAAAAACAAATAAACCAAACATTTTAAAATGATATCTCTTTATCTCGTATAGCTGTTTTAACAGCAGATAGTAGTAAGTGTAGTATTGACATATGAGTTGACAGGTGGGACTATGGAAGACTTTTGACAAAATCATGCCAAATAGTATCAACTTGTTCCACACACAAAAGCACTCACACAGGAGGACCTATATCACTGTGGCTGACGTGATTATTTCCTGATTAATTGAAAATAGGGGACCCTGATGTAAACAAGACGAAAGTCTCTCTGGTCTGCATCCCATTAACAATTGTGTGTATTGAGCTGTACTGTATTGTACCCATTCTGCAATCTGTTAAATAAAGTTTTCAATCAATCAATCAATTATCTTTTTAAAACATTTTTTTTTTACTAAGTTGATCAAAATGACTAAATTGTGCAAGTTTCTGACTCCACGCTGTCACGTCCTTGACTGCCACAAGTTATATAGTTACCTAAATGATGAGCGAGGTCAGCAGCATGGTTCTCCAGTATTGTGCTGATGAAGCAGGTGTATCCGCCTGGCTGACTGCTCTGCTATTAGGGGCTAGTAGTAGCTGTAGCTAACCCATGTTTACCTCGCTAGTGACTCGCTCGGTTAACTCAAACACAACTGTCTGTTTGATTTCGTATAATCTCAAGAGGTCTCGCTCAATAGCATCACAACTTCACGATTCAGCACAAGCGACAATGTGATCAGCTAACAGCTCTAATGGTCAACAACACCCGCCCTGTGTGTCGCGGCCTGTCAGAGCCAGCAGGACCACGGCCTGGTCCGTCCTCCCCTGCCGCCGCTCCACTCACCCTGCACGGCCCGCCTGTCCGCCTGGACGCCCAGGAGGAGGTTCCTGTCCGCGGGCCCCCCACAGCTCCGTCTCGCTCACCTCCTTGAGTTAGAAGAAACCACGTCAAAAGGAGAACGGACAGTAGAGGAGAGAGAGAGCAGATACAGCAGGAGCAGCCGAACAGGGTGAGGACTTGGAAGCGCAAACGTCCTGTAAGTGCTAGGCTAAGCTACGTTAGCCTATGTTAGCTTACAAGCTAACGCTAGTGTTGTGTTGTTGTCATAGCATGGCTAGCTAGCTGAATGTCTGAGTTCTCCTCAGACATAGCGGGTTGCAGCAAACATCCTCACCTAAATCAAGATGTGGACTCTGTACTTGTTTTCATGTTGAGGCAAACTAACTGGACTTCTTTGTTTAATTAAATGATATATCCTAGTCGATAAAGGCTGCTAGCGGCTGGGACACAACATCCAAGACCAGCCGCCTGCGTTTCCTACTGACAGCGACGTGCGCGCTCCCGTCTGTCTGTCTGGGTGTCAGCGGACACACGCACGCATCTGCACAGGAGGAGCCTCCCTTGGGTTTGTTCTGGAAATGAGGCTTCTTCACTTTTTACTATTACTTTGTTCAAAGTACCTGTTGTCACCTTGTCACATTGCATTTGTGAATGTCTCCCTATAAACGAGGCTGGGTCAATTTTGTATTTAGGTAATACCTCCCAGGTACATCGTTGCTATTGTGTCAGTAGATGGCGCAATCCCCTTATGCAGTCCACATAATAATGATTTACTGCACAAAAATGAATACCATTCCCTATTTGTTCCCTACCACCCGAAACTATCCATAATCCAGTGGTGGAATGTAACTATGTATTTTTTAATCAAGCACCAAGTACAATTTCGAGGTACTTGCACTTTACTTGAGTATTGTCATTTTACATAACTTTGTACTTTTACTCCATTAGATTTCAAAGGAAATATTGTACTTTTTACTCCACTACATTTACCTGAACCCATCAGTTACTAGTTACTTTGAAGAAAAATATTTTGCATAGAAGACATGGCAACAAATTCTGAAGATTATGTATACTTTAAAATGTGAAGCCTGCCAACTTCAACTGGACCACTACCACTTTAACATAACCTTTAATCAGAGCAGCATAATTGGACCACAACCCGGTTCAACATAACCTTAAGAGGTCAATGGATTGAGGATGGAACACTCCCAAGCACTGGCATACACAAACATCATGTAGCATTTGTACTTTTTCCGTTTGATACTGTTTTATTTAACCAGATAAAAAAATTATTGAGATTAAAATCTCTTTTTACTGTAGTAGAATTTAAGCAATCGGAGGCAAATGACTTTCAGAGGAATACAGTTTTATTAAGATAACAAAACCGGAGTTAATCATGCAGATAAAACCGAACAACATGAATCACACATCATGTTTTATACCATGATGTTCTGAATACACCTGCTATGAGACACAACTCTATTGATCCAATAATTGCTTCCCGTCTCTCTGTCAGTGGCTGTGTCCATTAGTGATGGTCTAGGTCTAATCTCCATTAGACTCCATTAGAATCATCGGCTGCCCCCTCCCCTCCCTGAATGACTTACACAACTCCCGCTGCCTCAACAGAGCAAAAAACATTACAAAGGACAGCTCCCTGGCTTCCACCTGTTCGACCTGTTGCCATCGGGCAGGCGTTGCAGGTGGATCAGAGCCAGAACAAACAGGCTCAGAGACAGTTTCTTCCCCAGAGCCATCACCATCCTGAACTCTAACATGCACTAATAATTCACCTTTCCCCCTCCTCCCACACTGCAACATCCTGATGTGCAATATCCACAGTGCAATACCCACCCACTACTGTCTGACACTGTGATTGTTATTTTAATTTTTTTTATCCACTTTTTCTCCTTATTTTCTATTTTTCTCCCATCCCAATTTCGTATTTCCAATTCTCCCCTCCCCTGTCTTGAACGTTGCTCGACTATGCCCCCCACTGGTCGGTTGTAGGGAGGATAGAAGCCTTACATCACGTGTCCCCTCCGGTACACGAGGAGGCAGCCTGTCACATCTTTTCACCTGCCAGCGTGGACTCAGTGGCGAGGTGTAACGCATGGGAGGCTCACACTACCCCCGCCATTTCCTGTCTCTGCTGTGCAGGCGTCCCCCAACCGACCTGTAGGAGTCGCTGTCCACAACGTCCAAATCCCCACCCATCGACTTCCACCCTCTAACTCTGCCAATTGAGTTAGTATGACGGCTGGCCCAAGCCGGAGGCAATGCTGACACCCGGATTCGAGACCGGAGTCTCTTGCATTGGTGACGAGCGCAATCTCTGCTGTATTGTTATTCTGTATATTGTTGTTATTTTGTATATTGTACAGGACTGTAATATTGTCTTATTGTATACGGTAGTATTTAATGTTTCTGTATAGTATTTTATGTTTCTTGTATAGTATTTAAGGTTTCTGTATAGTATTTTATATTTCTTTTATTACTTGTGTGATTTTATTATTGCACCTTAAGTCTCAAATCTCATTGTATGCAAATATAATGACAATAAAGTACAATATATCTATCTAATCTATGTCCTCTCTGTGTGACAGCATGTACAACAGTGCTGTATATACTGCATATATACATTTATATTTACTGTATATATATATATACTGTATATCCATATCTGTCTGAATATACCTGCATATAATCCATATTGTACATATCTGTAGATACTATATGTAGAAGCTAAAACGGACATATTGGAAGTTGTATAGGCACCCAAACATTTTTCCTAACGGAGCAATAGGGAAGACGCAAAACTGTTCTGTTCTCAACCATCATTTTCTTTGGATAATAAACCTTACAAATCAGCTGCAGCCTGGACATTCAATCTGTCAACATCCACAACTTCTTTTGTTACCCGAGTAGAAGAACATCTGAGTAGGTGCATCATGGCCCTGGGTCAATTTATTAGGGAATGACAATCGGCCACTACACTATATCTATATCTGTAAGTATCCCTTACCTACTCTTACTAGTTACACTGCTGGCCAGTATGACTACTATACCATACTGTCTTTATACCTGTGTCTCACTGTACATATTATACTACAACTCTGTACATACATCTGATTAGCACTGCACTCAATAGTACTAATTTGTATATTTTGTACCCAGTTTAATCACCTGTGCATTGTATATTGCTGTTGCACTTTACTGCTACATTTGCACTCTGGTTGGATAATAATAATAATAATATTTAAATAAATAATAATAATACTTACTTACTTACTTACGCCTGCTACCCCTTCTGGGGCATAGGCCGTCAACAAGTGATCTCCAAGCATCTCTGTCTTGAGCTGTTCTCTCCAGTTGGTTCCAGGTCATCTTCATGGTCTTGGTGTCTGCCTCCAGGTCTCTGCGCCAGGTGTTTCTCGGGCGGCCCCTTTTCCGCTTGCCCTGCGGGTTCCATGTTAGGGCTTGTCTGGTGATGGTACTTGCAGGCTTTCGCAGGGTGTGGCCTATCCAGCGCCATCTGCGTTTCTTAATTTCTTCTTCTGCTGGCAGCTGGTTTGTTCTCTGCCAGAGTTCGCAGTTGCTGATGGTGTCTGGCCATCGGATGTTGATGATCTTCCGCAGGCAGCTGTTAATGAAGACCTGCACTTTCCTGATGGTTGCAGCTGTAGTTCTCCACGTCTCTGCTCCATATAATAGGACTGCCTTGACGTTGGTGTTAAAGAATCTGACTTTGGTGTTGGAAGTCAGTTCTTTTGAGCTCCAGATGTTCCGTAATTGCACGAATGCTGTACGTGCTTTCCTTATTCGTGCTCTAATGTCAGCATCTGTGCCGCCCTGCTTGTCAATAACACTGCCAAGGTAGGTAAAGGCTTCAACTTCTTCCAAAGCCTCGCCATCCAGCATGATTGTGTTGGTGTTGTTTGCTGCATTGGTCTTGAGGATCTTAGTCTTGCCTTTGTGGATGTTGAGTCCCACTTGCGCGGAAGTGGATGCCACGTTGTTGGTCTTCTCCTGCATCTGTTGTTGGGTGTGCGACAGTAGTGCCAAATCGTCAGCATAGTCCAAGTCGTCAAGTTGCGTCCAAGGTGTCCACTGAATCCCGTACCTTCTCTGTGCTGTGGAGGTCTTCATTATCCAGTCAATGGCCAGCAGGAAGAGGAAGGGCGAGAGCAGACAACCTTGTCTGACCCCGGTCTTCATTTGGAATGCCTCTGTGAGCTGCCCTCCGTGGACCACCTTGCATGTCAGTCCCTCATAGGAGTTCCTGATGATGGAAACAATCTTGGTCGGCACCCCGTAATGTCGGAGAAGCTTCCAGAGGGTCTCTCTGTCTAGGCTGTCAAAGGCTTTCTCATAGTCCACAAAATTTATGTACAGGGGCGAGTTCCACTCTATCGACTGCTCCACGATGATGCGCAGCACTGCAATTTGGTCTGTGCAGGATCGGTCCTTGCGGAAACCAGCTTGCTCATCGCGGAGTTGTCCATCGATGAGGTCCTTCATCCTGTTCAAGATTACTCTGTTAAAAACTTTCCCTGGCACTGATAGCAGTGTGATCCCTCTGTAATTTGCGCAATTGCTAAGGTCGCCTTTCTTTGGGATCTTGATGAGATAGCCCTCTTTCCAATCTCCTGGCACGTCTTCTTCCTCCCATATCTTCATGAAGAGTGGGTGGAGCATCTTCACCGTGGTTTCTATATCTGACTTCAGTGCCTCCGCAGGGATGTTGTCTGGTCCTGCAGCCTTTCCGTTCCTCAGCTGCTTGATAGCCTTCCTAATTTCTTCCCTGGTTGGTGCGTTGCAGGCTATGGGTAGGTCTGTGTCAGCCTGTGCGATGTCTGGTGGGTTCTGTGGTGCTGGCCGGTTTAGAAGTTCTTCAAAATACTCCATCCATCTGTTCTTTTGTTGCTCCTCTCCCGTTGTTATCGGTCTTCCCTCTTTGTCCTTCACAGGTCGTTCTGGTTTGCTGTACTTTCCTGCCAGCTTCTTGGTGATGTTGTACAGTTCTCTCATTCTATTTAAATAAATAATAATAATAATAACCTAATAATAAATAAAAATAATAAACTTAATTTTTTTCCCCATTAGGATCTAACATGAATGAATGAATGAAAACTTTATTTAACAAATTGCAGAATGGGTACAATACAGTACGGCTCAATAAATACACACAATTGTTAAGGGGATGCAGACCAGAGAAAGACGTTTGTCTTGTTTACATCAGGGTCCCCCATTTTCAATTCATAGTGACATTTATGACATACACAACATACATGACATTTACGGCATAGGGACATACATGACATTTATGGCATAGGGACATACATGACATACAGGTATTTAGTACTGTTACATTTGTGACATATACGATATGCAAATATACAGTACTGTTACCCATAGATCCTGACAGAGTATATACATATGATGGGGAGGGGACTGTACATTAGGAGGGGGTGGGTGGGTGGGAGAGAAATATACATACGGTGGGGAGAGAATATATACATACGGTGGGGAGGAGACTGTACATTAGGAGGGGGTCACCTTGTTTATGGTTTGATTCAGTTTTAAATAGACAATAATAAAAAGAGTAAGATCAAATAGTGCAATAGTGCAGTGCAATAAAATAGTAGAATAGAATAGATAAAAAGATTTTTTTTTACAGTGCAATAAACTAGTTCTGGATTACTGTTCAACAGTTCAAAGTCGTCTTTACTTTCTCTGTTTGGTATCCACAGTTTAAAACTTGACAGTCTTCCTTCCTGTTTTATACCCACTTTGACCCTTCGAACCTCCCACTCAGGGCAAACCTCCCTCTCAGGGCGCAGTTCCCTCTCTCAGGGTGCAGTTCTAGGCCTGGGTCCTACACCGTTTTAAAGCCTGACAGTCTCTTGTTTGATACCCACACAGTTACCTGACAGTTTTGAACCTGTAATAAAAAGTAATAGACAGAGTAAAATAATACAGTGCAATAAAATAGTAGAATAGAATACATAGTAAAATGATGCAATAGAATGGACAGAGTAAAATAGTGCTACAGTACAATCAACAGCAGAATGTTGTTATGGTTTGTAACCGACCCCAATCGCACAACACAAGACAGGTATGAGAGTAAGCCAAAACAGGGCAAATCTTTATTATAGAACAAAAGGCGGAACAGTCCCTTTATGGGAGAACACAAAAACACTAGTCAAGGAAAACTGGAAAATGCGGCACTGTGCCTTTAAGAGGCGAACAGGCTAAGGGACTAGGGCTAAGGGACAGGGCCAGGGCTAAATGTCAAGGACCAGGACCAGGGGCACTGGAGAGGGGAACAGGGGAGAACACAAAAACACTAGAGTCAAGGAAATAAGGAAAATGCGGCACTGTGCCTTTAAGAGGCGAACAGGCTAAGGGACAGGGCTAAGTGTCAGGGACAAAGGCTAAGGGCCAGGGCTACGGGCCAGGGCTACGGGCCAGGGCTAAATGTCAGGACCAGGACCAGGGGCACTGGAGATGGGGACAGGGACAGAGGCCCGGAGAGGCGGGCTGAGACAGGGACAGAGAACAGGGTTAAGGCCTTGGACAGGGCGAGGGCCAGAGCTGCTTACAGGGAATGAGGACAGGGTTCCGACGGCGGAGGCCTGGCAAGGGGACAGGGGCCCGACGGCGGAGGCCTGGCACGGGGACCCGACGGCGGAGGCCTGGTACGGGGACAGGGACCCGACGGCGGGGGCCGGGCACGGAGACAGGGGCCCGACGGCAGAGGCCTGGTACGGAGACAGGGACCCGACGGCGGGGGCCGGGCACGGAGACAGGGGCCCGACAGCGGAGACCGGGCACGGAGACAGGGGCCCGATGGCGGAGGCCGGGCACGGAGACAGGGGCCCGACGGCGGAGGCCGGGCACGGAGACAGGGGCCCGACAGCGGAGGCCGGGGGGAAGAGACGCCATCCTCCCGTGGAAATAGGGAGCGATGGCGCGCCGGCTTGACGTCTGGAGTGGGAACACTGGCAACCTCCCGTAGAGAATTAGAGAGCGAAGGCGGTGTCCCACTCCAGGCACGGAGATCCTCTTCCTCCTCCTCGGGGGGGGCCGGGCACGGAGACAGGGGCCCGACGGCGGAGGCCGGGCACGGAGACAGGGGCCCGACGGCGGAGGCCGGGCACGGAGACAGGGGCCCGACGGCGGAGGCCGGGGGGAAGAGACGCCATCCTCCCGTGGAAATAGGGAGCGATGGCGCGCCGGCTTGACGTCTGGAGTGGGAACACTGGCAACCTCCCGTAGAGAATTAGAGAGCGAAGGCGGTGTCCCACTCCAGGCACGGAGATCCTCTTCCTCCTCCTCGGGGGGGCCGGGCACAGAGACAGGGGCCCGACGGCGGAGGCCGGGCACGGAGACAGGGGCCCGACGGCGGAGGCCGGGCACGGAGACAGGGGCCCGACAGCAGAGGCCGGGGGGAAGAGACGCCATCCTCCCGTGGAAATAGGGAGCGATGGCGCGCCGGCTTGACGTCTGGAGTGGGAACACTGGCAACCTCCCGTAGAGAATTAGAGAGCGAAGGCGGTGTCCCACTCCAGGCACGGAGATCCTCTTCCTCCTCCTCGGGGGGGGCCGGGCACGGAGACAGGGGCCCGACGGCGGAGGCCGGGCACGGAGACAGGGGCCCGGCGGCGGAGGCCGGGGGGAAGAGACGCCATCCTCCCGTGGAAATAGGGAGCAATGGCGCGCCGGCTTGACGTCTGGAGTGGGAACACTGGCAACCTCCCGTAGAGAATTAGAGAGCGAAGGCGGTGTCCCACTCCAGGCACGGAGATCCTCTTCCTCCTCCTCGGGGGGGCCGGGCACGGAGACAGGGGCCCGACGGCGGAGGCCGGGCACGGAGACAGGGGCCCGACGGCGGAGGCCGGGCACGGAGACAGGGGCCCGACAGCGGAGGCTGGGGGGAAGAGACGCCATCCTCCCGTGGAAATAGGGAGCGATGGCGCGCCGGCTTGACGTCTGGAGTGGGAACACTGGCAACCTCCCGTAGAGAATTAGAGAGCGAAGGCGGTGTCCCACTCCAGGCACGGAGATCCTCTTCCTCCTCCTCGGGGGGGCCGGGCACGGAGACAGGGGCCCGACGGCGGAGGCCGGGCACGGAGACAGGGGCCCGACGGCGGAGGCCGGGGGGAAGAGACGCCATCCTCCCGTGGAAATAGGGAGCGATGGCGCGCCGGCTTGACGTCTGGAGTGGGAACACTGGCAACCTCCCGTAGAGAATTAGAGAGCGAAGGCGGTGTCCCACTCCAGGCACGGAGATCCTCTTCCTCCTCCTCGGGGGGGGCCGGGCACGGAGACAGGGGCCCGACGGCGGAGGCCGGGCACGGAGACAGGGGCCCGACGGCGGAGGCCGGGCACGGAGACAGGGACCCGACAGCGGAGGCCGGGGGGAAGAGACGCCATCCTCCCGTGGAAATAGGGAGCGATGGCGCGCCGGCTTGACGTCTGGAGTGGGAACACTGGCAACCTCCCGTAGAGAATTAGAGAGCGAAGGCGGTGTCCCACTCCAGGCAAACGGCGACAGGTGGTGATGGCTGGCACGTCGTCTCACGCCGGAGACGCGGCAGGTGATGGTAACGTACAGGATGGTAACGTACAGAACTCCATGAACACAGAGTGAACACAGATACAGAACGACCCGACCAGGACTGGAAGGGAGGTCCAGGTATATAAAGCCCTCAGGGGCGCTAATCACAAACTATGACAGCTGCGTGATGGTAATTGAACAAGAAAGTCCAAGGGTGGGGGCTGGTGAAGAGTAGAGGAGAGTAAATCATCGCAAGGGTGGGGGCTGGTGAAGGAGAGTAGACAGGGAAAAGTTCAGGGAACAGGCGAATCCTCACAAATGTATTAGAAGGCTATGGTGAAGAGGTACGTTTTTAGCTTATTTTTGAAAATATTAAGAGATCTAGCTTCCCTAATGTCCATAGGTAGTGTGTTCCATAACTTTGGTGCATAGTTTGCAAAGGCTGCATCCCCGATTTTCCTTAGACTGTGGCTTGGAACCTTCAATAGACCAGTAGTAGATGATCGCAATGTTCTAGGAGGCACATAGTTGACTAGAGAATTTGCAATGTAGCTTGGTCCTGTTCCATTTAGTGCTTTGTATATAAGGAGGAGGACCTTGAAATCAATTCTAAATGTTACCGGAGGCCAGTGTAGGTTAGCTAATACTGGACTGATGTGGTCTCTCCTCTTGGTTCTAGTTAGTAGCCTAGCTGCTGAGTTTTGAATGAGTTGTAGTCGTTCTGTGGTTTTTTTTGGGAGGTCAGTGAGGAGTGCATTACAGTAGTCAAGTCGGCTTGAGATAAAGGCATCGATCAGTTTTTCAGCATATTTTTTATTTATAAACGGCCATACCTTAGCTATGTTCTAAGGTGGAAAAATTATGTTTTTGTCACCTTGTTGATGTGTGATTTAAAGCTTAGGTCTGAGTCTATAATAACACCAAGACTTGTAACTTCGGGTTTGATCCAAGGAGTAAGTTGCTCCATATTGCTCTGTAACATTTCTCTTTTTGTTATAGGACCGACTAGTAGGATTTCAGTTTTGCCCTCATTTAATTTTAGGAAGTTGTTCGTCATCCATTTGTTTATTGCTAAGAGACAGGCGTAGATGGAGTTAATAGCTGTGTGATCAATTTTGGTTCTGTCATAATCACGGCGAGAGCCTTCCTCACCCCTCCTCCTTCCACACCATCACGGCGAGAGCCTTCCTCACCCCTCCTCCTTACATTTACATTTACATTTAGTCATTTAGCTGACGCTTTTATCCAAAGCGACTTACAAGTTCTGTACGACAAGCCATCAGGAAGGGCACAACTCTATCAGCTGAGTAACAATGTTCATCAAAGTGTTGAGTGCTACAGTGTAGGTTAGTTTATTAGGACAAGTGCATGACAGTATGGTTAGTTAGGGTTAGATTTTATTTTTATTTTTTTATTCAGATAATGGTTGAAGAAGTGCGTCTTTAGTCGACGGCGAAAGATTGGACGTGTTTCGGCTGTCCTAACTGGGGTGGGTAGTTCATTCCACCATTGTGGGGCAAGGACTGAGAATAGGCGACTTCTCTTTGATGACCCTCCCGGAGCTTGGATAGGAGTAGGTCTGAGGCGGCCAGAAGATGCAGAGCGTAGGGGTCTTGAGGGTGTGTAGTTAGAGACCATTGACCGGAGGTAGGCGGGAGCAGTTCCCTTTGCCGCACGGTATGCTAGGTCGAGGGCCTTGAAGCGGATTCGTGCAGCATCCACACCATCATGGCGAGAGCCTTCCTCACCCCTCATCCTTCCACACCCTTATATGGGCAGCATCCGACCCCAGCATTCCCATGCTGCCAGAGGGACATCAATCAGCGTGGCTGTGAGGGATTCCCTCATCAACAAACCCCTACATCAGCCCACGGATTCTGCAGTGTTAGCCTAACAACCTAGGTACGACAACACACTCTATAGCCTTGCTGCTCTTTTTCCTTGTTGCCTGCCTTGTCCTAATCTTGTTCTCCCTGTGCCCACGACCACCACTCCCGAGACACCACCCACCTGGACGCTCCTGTGCTGCACGAGGAGTGCACCTGCTCGCGCCTATTGCACATTCCTGTAAATTCATACCTGTCTGCTTGGTGCCTTCATTAAAACCAACATAAAACGCTCCATTCTCTCTCCTCCTGTGTTCTGCTATTGGGCTCCGCCACTGCTGCCCTAACAGGTTCAGCGGAGATGTACAATTGTGTGTCATCTGCGTAAATATGGAAACATACATTGTGTTTTCTAATGATGTCTCAGAGTGGCAGCATGTATAGTGAGAATAATAATGGACCAAGGCAGCTCCACTGTGGAACTCCGAAGCAGGTGTCACGTTTCTCAGAAGAATGATCTCCAAGCCTGATGTAATATTTTCTCCCTTTGATATATGTTCTGAACCAGTTTAATACATAGTCAGAAAGACCAACTAACTTTTCTAGACGATTTATTAGGATATCATGGTCGATTGTGTCAAACACTGCGCTTAGATCTAATAGGATGAGAATTGAGACTTTGTTTGCATCAGAGTTTATTCTGAGGTCACTAATTATTTTTGTATGCCAAACTTATTTTCTTTGTACTGGACTTGTGCTGTATAATGACAATACATCTTAATCTAATTTAATTTAATCTAATCTAAACTATGTCCTCATGGTTTTATTTGATTTCCAGCAGGACATTTGACATCTTAGTGCTGAGATGAGGTCAGGTTGTTGTGTTCTCTTGCAAGTGGTCACACTAAACTGAATCACACAGATTTGGGTGGTTTTGACATAAACCAGGATATTGAACATCTCTGTGTGCATTCTCCTGACAAGCAGTCACAATTATGATGAATCACTATACAGGTGTCGTGAAGTGTAATTTGAATATATGCAATCATTTATGGATATATGTACAACTATTATAGATTTTCCACCACAATACTTACATGCATTCAATATTAGATTAGATTAGATTAAAATGTATTGTCATAGTCATAGTACAGTACAACAAAAATAAGTTTGGCATCCAACCAGAGTGCAAACGTTCACCGATCGTGAAAACCGATCGATGACACGCGCGAAAAACATGATCCAATTCTCAGCGGAGTTCTCACTCGCTGTCTCTCTTGCTCACAGCTGCTGCTGCTGCTGCACGCCTTGCCCCTCCACTCCTCCCCCTCACAGACCCATGTCAACAAATGCTCCGGAAAGTGTCGAGTGCACCTCGAGTGATACTAGCTAACTTTACTGTTTAAACAAATTTACCCAGTCAACTATTCACTTTAGTTTAATACATGAGGCATTGTCTAACGTTATCTAGCTGGCTAGCCACTGATAGCTCCTGATATCAACGTCTGATATCATAATTTTGGCAATTGTTTTCGTAGTAGTTGGCTAGTGTTGGCTAACTAGCTAACATTGTTCCGTGAGCTAACATTAGCTACCTAGCTAACGTTACTGTTTAAACAAAATTACTCAGTCAACTATTTACTTTAGTTTAATACATGAGGCATTGTCTAACGTTATCTAGCTGGCTAGCTACTGATAGCTCCTGATATCAACGTCTGATATCATAATTTTGGCAATTGTTTTCGTAGTAGTTGGCTAGTGTTGGCTAACTAGCTAACATTGTTCCGTGAGCTAACGTTAGCTACCTAGCTAACGTTACTGTTTAAACAAAATTACTCAGTCAACTATTTACTTTAGTTTAATACATGAGGCATTGTCTAACGTTATCTAGCTGGCTAGCAGTAGCTACAGATAGCTCCTGATATCAATGTCTTATAACATAATTCGTTTTTCCAGCTGTTGGCTGATTAGCTATCGTGCTTCATAGCTAACTGAACACTGAGGACATCTTATAAGTTTCAGTTCATAGGAAAATACTTTGACTATAATGGTCAGAAGTAAATGTACTTAGATACTGTTATGCTCAACACCCAGTACTATTCACTTTACTTAATTTCTAAGATTAGATTAGATAATTTAGACAGGACTTTGAGAATGCCTGTGTTAGACCTACAGTATAATACTGCCAGCTGCTATAAGAAAACCAAACGATCGGTATCGGCAGTGTATCGGCCGATATGACTCATAGACGATCGGTGATCGGTATCGGTGGCAAAAAAACGTGATCGGGGCATCCCTACCAAACACCCCACACATCAATCCCCACCACATCCCCATCCAAGACGCCCCCCTGATCATGACCAAAGAGAAACACAAACAGCCCGAATACACCCGGACCATTCACCAAATACAGACCAAACATGAAACATCCCTGTGTGCACAAGCATGTGAACCCCCGGGATCCAGCAGCCGCTGGCACCCACGGCCCCAACCAAACCCCCCCAGACCTCCCCCACGGCCCCAACCCATCCCCCCCCAGATCTCCCCCAGAGCCCCAACCAATCCCCCCCCAGACCTCCCCACGGCCCCAACCAAACCCCCCCCCCCCCCCCCAGACCTCCCCCACGGCCCCAACCAACCCCCCCCAGACCTCTCCTGCCCCGACGGACCCCGGCCAGTACTGAACAGGCCACAGAGCACACGACCCCCCCCCGCCCCCCGGCACGGCCACAGAGCACACGACACCCCCCCCCCCCCCGGCATGGCCACAGAGCACACGACCCCCCCCCCCCCCGGCACGGCCACAGAGCACAACCCCCCCCCCCCCCCCCCCCCCCGGCACGGCCACAGAGCACACAACCCCCCCCCCCCCCCCGGCCACAGAGCACACAACCCCCCCCCCCCCCCGGCACACGGCCACAGGTCATGGAGCACACGACCCGCCACCCCCCCCCCCGGCACGGCCACAGGTCATGGAGCACACGAACCGCCCCCCCCCCCCCCCCCCCCTCCTAGGATGAGAGGAGATAGTAGGATGAGAGGAGATAGTAGGATGAGAGGAGATAGTAGGATGAGAGGAGATAGTAGGATGAGAGGAGATAGTAGGATGAGAGGAGATAGTAGGAGAGGAGAGAAGATAGTAGGAGAGGAGATAGTAGGAGAGGAGATAGTAGGATGAGGAGATAGTAGGATGAGGAGATAGTAGGATGAGATGAGGAGATAGTAGGAGGAGAGGAGATAGTAGGAGAGGAGATAGTAGGATGAGAGGAGAGGAGATAGTAAGAGGAGAGGAGATCGTAGGAGGAGAGGATATAGGAGGAGGAGAGGAGATAGTAGGAGGAGAGGAGATAGTAGGAGGAGAGGAGAGAGAGGAGATAGTAGGATGAGAGGAGATAGTAAGAGGAGAGGAGATAGTAGGAGGAGAGGAGATAGTAGGAGGAGAGGAGATAGTAGGAGAGGAGATAGGAGGAGGAGAGGAGAGGAGATTGTAGGAGGAGAGGAGATGAGATGAGATGAGATGGCCTATAGAGCCAACAGGTCCACGGAGGACGCCATCGCCACGACTCTCCACTCTACCCTGTCCCATCTGGAGAGAGCGGGGGGCTACGCACGGCTGCTCTTCGTGGACTTTAGTTCTGCATTTAACACCATCCTGCCTGACAGACTAGTGCCCAAACTCATGGACCTTGGACTAAACCATCCCCTCTGCCGGTGGTCTAAGGACTTCCTCTCTGACCGCCCCCAGAGGGTCAGAATAGGCCCCCACACCTCCACAGCCATCAGCCTCAGCACCGGATCCCCCCAGGGCTGCGTGCTGAGTCCCCTTTTTTACTCCATTTACACCCACGACTTCACCGCAGTCCACCCCAACAACACCATCATCAAGTTCGCTGACGACACCACCGTGGTGGGCTGCATCACAAAAGGTCACGTATCGCGATGAAATAGAGCAGCTGTCAGCCCTGTGCAAGGATAACAACCTACAGCTGAACAAGCTAAAGACCCAGGAGATGATCGTGGACTACAGGAGGAAGAAGACCGACATACAGCCCCTGTATATCGACGGGGGATGTGTGGAGAGAGTCTCGGTCATCAAGTTCCTGGGTGTCCACCTGGAGGATGACCTGACCTGGAGAATCAACACCACGGCGATAGTAAAAAAGGCACAGCAGAGACTCTACTTCCTGAGAGTACTAAGAAACTACCATCTCAGACAAGACCTGCTTGTGTCTTTTTACCGCTGCTCCGTGGAAAGCATCCTCACCTACTGCATAAATGTGTGGTTCCTCAGCTGCACAGCCGCAGAGAGGAAGGCGCTCCAGAGGGTCGTCAACTCGGCCCAGAAGATCATCGGCTGCGCTCTCCCCTCACTGGAGGGACTATACAACTCCCGCTGCCTCAAAAAAGCAGTAAAAATACTGAAGGACCCACACCACCCGGGCAACAAGCACCTCGTGCGGCTGCGCTCGGGCAGGCGTTTCAGCGTCATGCCCACCCCGACTAACAGACTGAAGTTTAGTTTTTACCCCAGGGCCATATGTGCACTAAACTCAGCTAAATTTTAAAACAACAGCCTCCTTGCACCCCCCCCCCCCCACCACGCACACGCACACACACACACACACACACACACACACACACACAACATTAAGAGATAGTGCAATTATATTTTATACCCCCCTGTTTTATTAATGTTATTTACGCCCCACCCTGTTTTTATATTTAACACTGTGTTTAGGACTGTTTTTATTCTTATTTTACTAGCACCTAGGGTTGCATTTTTTTTAATTTCGTTGTAACAACTGTAACAATGACAATAAAGATCTATTCTATTCTATTCTATTCTAGTAGGAGGAGAGGAGATAGTAAGAGGAGAGGAGATAGTAGGAGAGGAGAGGATATAAGAGGAGAGGAGATAGTAGGAGAGGAGAGGATATAGGAGGAGAGGAGATAGTAGGAGGAGAGGAGATAGTAGGAGGAGAGGATATAGGAGGAGAGGAGATAGTAGGAGGAGAGGATAGGAGATAGGAGGAGAGGAGATAGTAGGAGGAGAGGAGATAGTAGGAGGAGAGGATAGGAGATAGGAGGAGAGGAGATAGTAGGAGGAGAGGATAGGAGATAGGAGGAGAGGAGATAGTAGGAGGAGAGGAGATAGTAGGAGGAGAGGAGATAGTAGGAGAGGAGAGGAGATCGTAGGAGAGGAGATAGTAGGAGGAGAGGATAGGAAATAGGAGGAGAGGAGATAGTAGGAGGAGAGGAAGTTTCTTTAATAGTTGTCATACAGAAGTACAGAATACTTTTATACATTTTTTGTTTTTTTTTAAACAAACACAAACAAACATGATAACATAAAATTAGATATACAAGCATTAATTAACAGTGCACATCCAATGAAATCACCATTTAGATAAATGTCTTATACAAGATATACACCTAATACCTGCTATCTAATACCCTACACACATATGCTCTCGCTCGCTCCCCCCCCCCCCCCCGGACCCCCCATTGGATAATCCATCCATTATCATTCGCTCCTAACCAGGCACTACCATTATATGCTAGCTTTTATTCTCTCCACCACTTCTAACCATATTGTCATTTTGGATTCATTGAGACTCAAAATTCTTGCTGTAGATATTTCTAGATAAATCACATCGAGATATGCAAGAATCCAGACCTACCGGCACATTTTTTCCGGTTGAAACCATCGTGATGCTATCAGCTTTTTAGCCGCTGTGATACCAGATAAAACCAATCTCTTTAGCTGTATAGGTACTGCACACTCAAAAACATCATTCAGCAGTAACACAGAGGGGTGTACAGGTATATTCAGGGTTAAGAGATTTGATAATTGCTGGGTCACTTCTTTACAGAATATCTTAACTGGTGGGCAGTCCCAGTATATGTGCATAAATGTCCCCTCGTCCCCATTTGTACATAAGGAGCATTTGGAGTCTTGTTTAAGACCCATTCTGTTCAGTCTTATAGGAGTCAAGTATGTCCTATGAATATAGTTTGATTGATTTGATTTGTTGATGGTCCGGGTTCCTTGATGCAAGTCGAACATTTGCCCAGGCTTCTTGCCAATCAAAATCTATTTCCAGGTCTGGTATATCCCTCCTCCAGACTGAGTCTAGGTGGAGGATTTCATACGAGGACGGTAGTAATTGATGATAAAAATCTGATACAAAACCTCTCGATGTCTCTCTTTCATAGAAGAATTTGTGGTATCTGTGGTGTACAATTGGTATCCTTAATGGAACACTGTGAGCCTTCAAACATAACAATAACTGTGCGTAAAAATAATATGTGGAACTGGTGAGATTACATTTTTGCTGCTTCTTACTGTTTTTTTTTATCCACTTTTTCTCCCATTTTTCCATATTTTCTCCCATCCCAATTTCGTATCATCCAATTCAACCCTCCCCTGTCACGAACGCTGTTTCTTGCCTCCCACAAGCCGGCTGCAATGTGGACTAAGTCATACATAGCACAAGTCCCCTCCGGTACTTGAGGTAACAGCAGTCGCATCTTTTCACCTGCGCAGCTCGATCTCTCAGTGTCGAGGAGTAATGCGTGGGAGGCTCACGCTGCCCCCGACACTTCCTGATTCTACTGCGCAGGCGCACCAACCGACTTGTAGGAGTCGCTTGTTCACAACGTTCGATCCCCACCCTTCAGTTTTCCCTCCCCGTAATACGGCCAATGTGTATTACTGCGGACGACCAGCCAAACTGAAAAACAATGTGGAGAGCTGGATTCGAACACGCGAATCCTAGCGTCTCCACACTGGTGGCGTGGCGCGGCACCCTGGAGTAGTTGGCCTTAACGTCCATTCACTCGTGTGTCTTAACAACGATCCTTCCCTTAACTTCCATCCACTCCCTGTTTACAAAACCATGTATTATTTTGGCCACTAGTGGCGCTGTTGCGAGTTTGTGGATGGCTGCTGCGCCGCTGTATCCACATTTAGGAGAAGAAGAACAGAAGAAGAGATCCGTTTGGCAGAGCTGGAGAAAGTAGCGTTTTTTATTCAACCTGTTAAAGTTTGAAGGTGAGTTTAAACTACTAAATAAGATCCGATTCCTAAACACTGTCACAACAGCAGTCATATTGTATATTTTCAACAATACGTTTGTTTACCAATAGGTTATTTGGTTTGTGTTGCCGCTGTTTAAAGAGACTCCAATTGAATTGATTTACCGAGTGACTGAGTTCGTTTTTTCTCAAATGTAAACTACAGTATAAGATCCAACAATGTCACAACAGCAGTCATATTGTATATTTTCAACAATACGTTTGTTTACCAATAGGTTAAACTGTTTTTTAGCGTTTGTGTTGGCAGTTTCAACAGTTGGATGTACTCTGTGAAGCTGACTGAGTCGTGTTTTGTTTCTGATCTATCTATCTCTATCTATCTGCTATGCTTTTATTTTTTACTCCGTTTATTTGATCAGGGACAGTGCATATCAATCAACAGTTATACATTTATAAATGAATACAAATTAAAAACTGTAAATATGCCAACATTAGCAGGGTTGCTAGTTTTCAGTTGTAGTCCCTGGGCCAGATGGTTAAAGCCCAACCTCCAGGTTAAACCCTACTGATCAATTATGGGTAGTTTACATCAATATACATTGGTATATAATTATATATATATCTGTACATATCTCTTACCTACTCTTACTAGTTACACTGCTGGTCAGAATGACTTACTACCATAGTGTCTTTATACCTGTATCACTGTACATATTAATACTACAACTCTGTACATACATGTAGTACTCATAGTACTAATTTATATATGTTATACCCAGTTTAACCACCTGTACAGTGTATATTACTATTTCACGTTACTGCTACATAGTCACTCTGGTTGGATGCCAAACCTCTTTTAGTTGTACTGTACTTGTGCTGCATGATGACAATACATTACAATCTGCACTGAATTAGTCACAGAATGTTTTGGGACTAGAAGGTTTACAGGGTTAACCGGCTGTCGTGTGGCAGTGAAAGGGTTAACCTTCTGTGTATTGTTGAAGGTTTAGTCCACATTGTTTATTGAACAAAAATACAACATGAAGGTTGGCCTTTAAGCCAGAAACAATAGTACTGTTACGTGACATACGATATGCAAATATACAGTAAGGAACCTGACGCAAACTTTGCCATCACAACCATTGAACTATTATAATAGTTAGGATCTATGGGTAACAGTACTGTATATTTGCATATCGTATATGTCACAAATGTAACAGTACTATATACCTGTATGTCATGTATGTCCCTATGTCATAAATGTCATGATGTCATGTATGTTGTGTGTGTCATAAATGTCACTATGAATTGAAAATAGGGGACCCTGATGTAAACAAGACAAACGTCTTTCTCTGCTCTGCATCCCCTTAACAATTGTGTGTATTGAGCCGTACTGTATTGTACCCATTCTGCAATCTGTTAAATAAAGTTTTCATTCATTCATTCAGTGAGATGCTGGAGAAGCAGCAGCAACAACAACAGCGGCGCCGGCTCCCCAAGAGGACACACACCTGCCTCGCCTGTGGTCAGCCAAAGTCCCGGTTCCTCAGAGATGGCTCCACCATCCACTTTTTTTTTTATCAGACTGGAGCGGTGAGATACTGTACTTCTACTGCTCCACTAAGGTCTTCCAGACCTATGCAGCAGAAGGACTCACCAATCCCAGGATGCCATTCCAGGACTTTGTTGAGACAGAGTTTTTTCAGAGGGAGTTGGAGGCCTGGAGGGATGTCTTTATTCTCCTTTATTTTATATATCAGAGGATTTTATAGTATGTCTGCACTTTATGTGCTCATTTCATCATTCATGTATTTTACATTCTACTAAAACTGAATCAAACCATAAACAAGGTGGCCCTAAAGGATGTTAGATCCTAATGTGAAAAACTGTGATTTTATATGTCTGCTCATTTGACTTATTTCTCCTTTTATCTTTACGCCCCACTATCTGCTGGGTGCATACTATAACCTTATCATGTTTTGTAACAGATTACAGAAGCATATTGGAACGTGAGGTTCTGATATGAATTGATTAATATATCTGCATTATTTTATCCCACTTTATGCTTTGCTCTTGCTGCTTGTTTTACACTGATTTTATGTTTTATTTCTTACTGATGTAAAGCACTTTGAACTGCAATCCCCTGTATGAAAGGTGCTATACAAATAAAGTTATTATTATTATTACTGAGACACAGTTCTTTCAGATCGTTTTTAAACCAGCTCAAAGCCGTTTTTCCAAGACCTATATGCAGCCAAGCCTCTGCAGTAATGCGTGATCCACAGAGTCAAACGCTTTAGACAGATCAACAAACAATGCTGCACAGTGTTTTTTCTTGTCTAGTGCTTCAATTATGTCATTTGAGACTAGCATAGTCGCTGAAGTACTATGGATCTGAAGCCTGACTGAGACTTGTTAAGAATATTATGGTCAGCTAGAAACTCTTTCAGTTTGTTTACAAGAGATTCAAAGACTTTGGCCATTACAGACAATCTGGAAATAGGGCGATAATTATTTAGGTCAGAGGGGTCTCCGCCCTTTAACAAGGGGAGAACCATGGCCGACTTCCATGAGCTAGGTAATTCACCAGATATGATATGAACATTTCCTGATGACGCTGCCATTTTAGCTCTAATTAAGAATGACAGTGACCTAGCTGACTATTATTTGGAAATCCAGTGGTTTGTAAACTGGTGCGACAATAACTGTCTGGTTTTAAATGTTAAGAAGACTGAGGAGATGGTGTTTGACCCCAGAGGTGTTGGGGACCACAGGCCCGTGGTCATCCACACACAGTCCTGTGCATAAATTAAGAAACATGATTTAAGTTGACAAAAACCTCTGCCGCTACAATCTAATGATAATCTAAATATGTGCAACAAGGAGAGACGGGGACAGAATTAATGAATGAAAACTTTATTTAACAGATTGCAGAATGGGTACAATACAGTACGGCTCAATACACAAAATGTTTAAGGGGATGCAGACCAGAGAAAGACTTTTGTCTTGTTTACATCAGGGTCTGCCATTTTCAATTCATAGTGACATTTATGACATACATGACATTTATGACAGGGACATACATGACATACAGGTATATAGTACTGTTACATTTGTGACATACGATATGCAAATATACAGTAAGGAACCTGACGCAAACTTTGCCATCACAACCATTGAACTATTATAATAGCTTTACTATTATAATCTAAATCTGTGCAATATTCATGTTTATTTAGTGATATTCATGTTTATTGATTCAACATAGCTGTTTATCTTTGATAATGTATGACAGGCTTTTGCCCCGACCGGGATTCGAACACGGCTGCACGAGAGCAGTTCAGCTCCTTGGACAGCGTGACAAATGCACCCATTTCATTGGCTGTCAGTCTGTTACACCTATACACGGCTGGCCGCGCCGGAGTGCCTTGCCCACTACACCACCTAGCCGCACTGCTTCTTACTGTTACGCTCCAGAGACTGTGCTAGACAAGATAAGTATGAAATAAAATAGTATAGCATGTAATAGAAGTAAAAATAGAAGTCAGTGTTCAGTATAGACATATGTACAATGTTCGATGCAGAATAGAAGTAACTGAGTTACCATACAATATACAATATACTATGCAATGTACTAATATACAATACTATATAGTGCAAAGCAGAAATGGGATGAGGTACAATTTAGGTACAATTTACAGTAAGGTGTACGAGTTGTAGTGCAAATCCTTTACCAATAAATATAAAGTGTGTTTAGGTGATATAAAGTGTGGAGAGTGGGTGCTGCAGTGTGTTTGTTTAAAGTGAGTGTGCACGTGTGGATGTGTGTGCTGTGTGCATTTGATGGTTGTTGCATAGTGTTTATTGTTCGTTGAGCAGCCTGATGGCCTGGGGATAGAAGCTTCTTCTGAGTCTTTCTGTGCTCACCATGAGACTCCGGTATCGCTTGCCTGACCGCAGCACTGAGCACTCACTCTGATAGACTGGCTTACTGTCTGATTTAGCTATGAAGAAAAGTAAAGTTAGTAGTAGGGATGGGAATCGATGGTTCCTAACTGGGTTTTGGTCATATGCTCCCGAAATTCTCCCGCTGTTTGGCTGCTTCTATGTGCAGTGAAAACTACTCGAAATGCTTTAGAACCTAGTCATTGATTTAGTTCAGGGTTAGCCGCGGAGCTAACGTGAGCTAATCAAGCTCACAGAGAGAGATAAACAGCTGACAGCAGGTAGTACAGGTACAAATACAATAAAACAAGGGGTGGGGGCTGTTGTGTAAACCTTGTACTCTTTAGTTCACATATAATAAGAGACGGGGGGTTGACTGTTTACTAGTAGGGAGCATAGATATATATATCTATGGTAGGGAGTCCTAGGGACCGTGCAACATACAAACAGGTCCGTGTAGCAACACGAGCCCATAGCTTACAGGACAGGGGCCCGGGGAGGGAGCTCTGTGTGTGTGTGTGTGTGGAAGAGAGAGGGAGAGAGAGAAACAGAGCATGATTTAGTGTATGTCTTAGAGCAGGCGGCTGTGTTGCAGTGTGCAGCAGATACTGACTATGAACACTGTTAATACTGTTATGGTTTGTAACCAACCCCAATCGCACAACACAAGACAGGTATGAGAGTAAGCCAAGAACTGGGCATTTATTGAATACAACAGAAAAGCGGCACTGTCCCTTTAAGGGAGAACACAAGAATACTAGAACAAGGGAAAAAAGGGCAATGTGCCTTTAAGAGGCGAGCAGGCTAAGGGGAAGGCTAAGGGAGAACACAAAATACTGGAAGCAAGAATTAGGGAAAATTGGCACTGTGCCTTTAAGAGGCGAGCAGGCTAAGGGGCTAAGGCTAAAGGACAGGGCCAGGGCAAAGGACAGGGCAGGAAACAGGGGCACTGGAGATGGGAACAGGGACAGAGGGCCGCGGAGGCGGGCTGGAGACAGGGACAGAGAGAACAGGGTTAAGGCCTTGGACAGGGCGAGGGACAGGGGCACTGGAGAGGGGAACAGGGACAGAGGCCCGTGGAGGCGGGCTGGAGACAGGGACAGAGAGAACAGGGTTAAGGCCTTGGACAGGGCGAGGGTCAGAGCTGCTTACAGGGATGGAGTAGGAGCGCGCAGGCTAGACGTCTGGAGTGGGGCGCGTCGGCTTGGAGAACGCGCCGGTTCGGAGAGCGCGCCGGCTCGGAGAGACGCATCCTCCCGTAGAGAATTAGAGAGCGATGCGCGTCTGGAGTGGTAGCGCGCCGGCTAAACGTCTGAAGTGGTGCGCGTCGGCTTGGAGAACGCGCCGGTTCGGAGAGCGCGCCGGCTCGGAGAGACGCATCCTCCCGTAGAGAATTAGAGAGCGATGCGCGTCTGGAGTGGTAGCGCGCCGGCTAAACGTCTGAAGTGGTGCGCGTCGGCTTGGAGAACGCATCAGCTGTAGGAGCGCGTCTGGCGCGGGGTCTGGAGTGGAACACTGGAATACCTCCCGTAGAGAATTAGAGAGCGCAGTACTGTGTCCCACTCCAGGCAAACGGCGACAGGTGGCGAAGGCTTGCACCTCGTCTCACGCCGGAGATGAAACAGCATACAGACAGATAGGGAATCTCCCGTAGGAGCTTACAGATAGAGAACGACCCGACAAGGACTGGGGGGGAGATCGAGGTATTTAAAGCCCACTGGGGCGCTAATTAGAACACACATCAGGTGCGTGAAGGTAATTGATACTTGACTAGAAGTGTGTGTTCGGCACGGACCAATCAAACACATAATGAAAGATAGTCCAAGGGTGTGGGCTGCTGAAGAGCAGACGAGAGTAAACGAACGCGAGGGTGGGGGCTAGAGAGGTGAGGAGACAGGGAATTAAAGGTCCAGGGAACAGGAATTAAAGGTCCAGGGAAGAGGCGAACCTCACAGTAACGACAACGCGAGGGTGGGGGCTGGTGAGGTGAGGAGACAGGGAATAAAAGGTCCAGGGAACAGGAATTAAAGGTCCAGGGAAGAGGCGAACCTCACAGTACTCCCCCCTCCACGGGAGCCACCGGGCGACCCAAAAATACAGACAGAGGGGCAGGGGACATAAACAAGGCAACAAACAAAAAATTGGGCCATGCTAGCGGGGAAGCTACACCAAAGTGGGGCTAGCAAAGGGACAGGGTAGCTGAGGGGTAACTAGGGTAGCTGAGGGGTAACTAGGGTAGCTGAGGGGTAACTAGGGTAGCTGAGGGGTAACTATGGTAGCTGAGGGGTAACTAGGGTAGCTGAGGGGTAACTATGGTAGCTGAGGGGTAACTAGGGTAGCTGAGGGGTAACTAGGGTAGCTGAGGGGTAACTAGGGTAGCTGAGGGGTAACTATGGTAGCTGAGGGGTAACTAGAGGAGCTGAGGGGTAACTAGAGGAGCTGAGGGGTAACTAGAGGAGCTGAGGGGTAACTAGAGGAGCTGAGGGGTAACTAGAGGAGCTGAGGGGTAACTAGAGGAGCTGAGGGGTAACTAGAGGAGCTGAGGGGTAACTAGAGGAGCTAAGGGGTAACTAGAGGAGCTGAGGGGTAACTAGAGGAGCTGAGGGGTAACTAGAGGAGCTGAGGGGTAACTAGAGGAGCTGAGGGGTAACTGCCAGGGCACTGATAGCTACAGGGCCTATGCTAGCTGTAATGCTACATTAACATAGAGGCTGCGCTAGCTGCCGGAGCCAGGCTAGCAGACAGGGCTGGACCAGCATGAGAGAACAAGCTAGCTGGAAGGACAGTCCTAGCTGTGGGGAAACTGACCTTGCTAGCTGAAGGGGCAGTCCTAGCAGTGGGGAAAACTGACCTTGCTAGCTGAAGGGGCAGTCCTAGCAGTGGGAGAAAACTGACCTTGCTAGCTGAAGGGGCAGTCCTAGCAGTGGGAGAAAACTGACCTTGCTAGCTGAAGGGGCAGTCCTAGCAGTGGGGAAACTGACCTTGCTAGCTGAAGGGGCAGTCCTAGCAGTGGGAGAAAACTGACCTTGCTAGCTGAAGGGGCAGTCCTAGCAGTGGGGAAACTGACCTTGCTAGCTGAAGGGGCAGTCCTAGCAGTGGGAGAAAACTGACCTTGCTAGCTGAAGGGGCAGTCCTAGCAGTGGGAGAAAACTGACCTTGCTAGCTGAAGGGGCAGTCCTAGCAGTGGGGAAACTGACCTTGCTAGCTGAAGGGGCAGTCCTAGCAGTGGGAGAAAACTGACCTTGCTAGCTGAAGGGGCAGTCCTAGCAGTGGGGAAACTGACCTTGCTAGCTGAAGGGGCAGTCCTAGCAGTGGGAGAAAACTGACCTTGCTAGCTGAAGGGGCAGTCCTAGCAGTGGGGAAACTGCACAAAAAGTGGAGGCCAAGCAGAGGGACCGGGTTAGCTGCCTGGGCATGGCTAGCTACAGGGCCTATGCTAGCTGCAAGGGCTGCATTAACATAGAGGCTGTGCTAGCAGCCGGGGCTAAGCTAGCAGACTGGGGCCATGCCGGTAGTAGAGGCCTGGCAAGCTGCAGGGGAGCTAACGAGGCTAACAGGGAAGCTAACAGGCTAACAGGGGAGCTAACAGGGAAGCCAACAGGGGAGCTAACAAAGGCTAACAGGGGAGCTAACAGGGGAGCTAACAGGGGAGACTAACAGGTTAACAGGGGAGCTAACAGGGAAGCTAACAGGGGAGTCAACAGGGGAACTAACAAAGGCTAACAGGGGAGCTAACAGGGAAGACTAACAGGCTAACAGGGGAGCTAACAGGGAAGCTAACAGGGGAGCTAACAAAGGCTAACAGGGGAGCTAACAGGGAAGCTAACAGGGGAGCTAACAAAGGACAAACTCAACATACACTGTCTGTGCTGGCTGGGGTCGTCGACTGGTCGGGTCGTACTGTTATGGTTTGTAACCGACCCCAATCGCACAACACAAGACAGGTATGAGAGTAAGCCAAGAACTGGGCATTTATTGAATACAACAGAAAAGCGGCACTGTCCCTTTAAGGGAGAACACAAGAATACTAGAACAAGGAAAAAAGGGCAATGTGCCTTTAAGAGGCGAGCAGGCTAAGGGGAAGGCTAAGGGAGAACACAAAATACTGGAAACAAGAATTAGGGAAAATTGGCACTGTGCCTTTAAGAGGCGAGCAGGCTAAGGTGCAAGGGAGAACACAAAATACTGGAAACAAGAATTAGGGAAAATTGGCACTGTGCCTTTAAGAGGCGAGCAGGCTAAGGGGCTAAGGCTAAAGGACAGGGCCAGGGCAAAGGACAGGGCAGGTAACAGGGGCACTGGAGAGGGGAACAGGGACAGAGGCCCGCGGAGGCGGGCTGGAGACAGGGACAGAGAGAACAGGGTTAAGGCCTTGGACAGGGCGAGGGTCAGAGCTGCTTACAGGGATGGAGTAGGAGCGCGCAGGCTAGACATCTGGAGTGGGGCGCGTCGGCTTGGAGAACGCGCCGGTTCGGAGAGCGCGCCGGCTCGGAGAGACGCATCCTCCCGTAGAGAATTAGAGAGCGATGCGCGTCTGGAGTGGTAGCGCGCCGGCTAAACGTCTGAAGTGGTGCGCGTCGGCTTGGAGAACGCGCCGGTTCGGAGAGCGCGCCGGCTCGGAGAGACGCATCCTCCCGTAGAGAATTAGAGAGCGATGCGCGTCTGGAGTGGTAGCGCGCAGGCTAAACGTCTGAAGTGGTGCGCGTCGGCTTGGAGAACGCATCAGCTGTAGGAGCGCGTCTGGCGCGGGGTCTGGAGTGGAACACTGGAATACCTCCCGTAGAGAATTAGAGAGCGCAGTATTGTGTCCCACTCGCGTGAGACAAAGGCTTGCACCTCGTCTCACGCCGGAGATGAAACAGCATACAGACAGATAGGGAATCTCCCGTAGGAGCTTACAGATAGAGAACGACCCGACAAGGACTGGGGGGGAGATCGAGGTATTTAAAGCCCACTGGGGCGCTAATTAGAACACACATCAGGTGCGTGAAGGTAATTGATACTTGACTAGAAGTGTGTGTTCGGCACGGACCAATCAAACACATAATGAAAGATAGTCCAAGGGTGTGGGCTGCTGAAGAGCAGACGAGAGTAAACGAACGCGAGGGTGGGGGCTAGAGAGGTGAGGAGACAGGGAATTAAAGGTCCAGGGAACAGGAATTAAAGGTCCAGGGAAGAGGCGAACCTCACAGTAACGACAACGCGAGGGTGGGGGCTGGTTAGGTGAGGAGACAGGGAATAAAAGGTCCAGGGAACAGGAATTAAAGGTCCAGGGAAGAGGCGAACCTCACAAATACACCGTTATCAATGAAAGAAGAAATGTTTGCAGCTGTGGTAATACGAAGTTCAGTTGGTTCATTATAAAAGATACAAACCTGACAACAAAAGCACTTAAATGTTAAATAAAAGGACCACAGTAATGAGGCAGGAGGAACATATTTTTTTGCACTATAATGGTAAAATAGTTATTTAAAAATGTGCCCCTAAAACATATTTTTTGCCCCTAAATTTCTAATTTAGGGGCAAGTGTGCCCCTACTGAAAAAGCTTAGCGTACAGCCCTGCCACTGTGTATGTGTGTACAGCTAACTTGGCTAGCGTTATCAACAGCAGAGGTGGGCAATACGGTCCAGCTGCAGCGCCGGACGGCCGGAGTGCAAGCGGTGTGACGTAATTGGCAGAATCGACTGTCAATCAATGGTCTACCTGACACGCAAACTCATAAACAATGTTTCTGTACTGGAGGTGTACAGTATTTCAATAGGCATCCCTGAAAGGATTATTTTTCTAGAAGAGCAACACTAGCCAAAACATAGGCATTGTATGCATAAAAGGGGCAAAAGCTAAAGTTAAGTGACTGTTAGTTTTGTAGCAGTAGTTTGATTTGATAGTTTATTTGATAGGGACAGCACATGTTAATGAACATCAAGTACAAAATACAAAATGTAAACATGCAGGGTTGTAGCAAGAGCTAATTTACACCAGGAGACAGCAAAACTCGTTCAATAAATAAATAGCCTGCTTAGGGTAAAAGCATTGTGACAATCAATGATAAAAACAACAATGACACTGTTAACCATTATGAGCTGCCCAGTACAACCACAGTCTGACACTGTTAACCAATAGGAGCTGCCCAGTACAACCACAGTCTGACACTGTTGACCACTAGGAGCTGCCCAGTACAACCACAGTCTGACACTGTTGACCACTAGGAGCTGCCCAGTACAACCACAGTCTGACACTGTTGACCACTAGGAGCTGCCCAGTACAACCACAGTCTGACACTGTTGACCACTAGGAGCTGCCCAGTACAACCACAGTCTGACACTGTTGACCACTAGGAGCTGCCCAGTACAACCACAGTCTGACACTGTTGACCACTAGGAGCTGCCCGGTACAACCACAGTCTGACACTGTTGGCCACTAGGAGCTGCCCAGTACAACCACAGTCTGACACTGTTGGCCACTGATGAGCTCCACTGGAGCAGTTGGGGGTTAAGTTCCTTGCTCAAGGACGGAATAGTGTTATTCATTCACTTCGCTGTCCATATTTTTCCGGCCTCTCCTTGGGATCGAACCGGTGACCTGCCGGTCCCAAGCCTGCTTCTCTAACCTTTAGGCCAGGCTGCCCCTAAATTGAATCCCACTGGACTAGCATGTACCCATAGCTTGCAGGTTTCAACAATATTCATTTTGTAATGGGTAAAGAAAAATGGAGGCTTTCTAGGGCAAGACACTTGCAGGTGGATTCAACATTGAGATAAACCAGTTATAACATATAACATCTGCGGATGGATTTCACTTTGCTGCATTTCAAGACCCTCAAGAGTGTGGCTACATCCATAGGAATGGTTTAAAGTGTATAGGCTTTACAATCTAAATGCCTCAGTGCAGAGTTCCTTCAACGGTTCCTCTCTGCCTCATCGCTTCTTTTTTTTTATCCACTTTTTCTCCTCCTTTTTCAATTTCTTTCCCATCCCAATTTCGCCTCGCCAATTCTCCCTTCAATTCTCCCCTCCCCTGTCTCGAACGTTGATAGACCATGCCTCCCACTGGTCGGCTGCAATGTGGACGAAGCCTTGCATCCATGGCCGCCTAGTTATAGTTCAAAGTGGGGGTGCATTTTTTTTTGTAATATTTTTTTTTTTTTTTTTTTTTTTTTTTTGTGACAGGTTGTTTGGAGGGGGTCCGGCACGGCCCCCTCCATAGCAATTTTTTTTTTTCATTTAATGAACCTGTACGTGCAATTTCCTGCAATATAGAGCCTTAAATCTTGACCAATAAAGGTGCTCTTTTCACTATAAAACTCAGTTTATATTGCAGTATGATAGCCAATTACTATAATAATAATAATAATATAGACTATATATAGGGGGGGGGATATATAATCCAAGTATTTGTGTCTTAATTTGTTATGTTATCCTACACTTTAAGCTGTCTGAAATGTCCATTACCTGTAACTCTTGGGTCTCTTTCTCTCCTTCTCTGCCTCCATCCCGGGTCTGCACAGTCACCATATCATTCTACATTAAGGAGAGCAATACACTTATGAATACACTGAACCGGTTTGAATACACAATCTTTATGCTAATCTGTAAAGAAAGGGAGAGAGGGGGGGGGATATATAATCCAAGTATTTGTGTCTTAATTTGTTATGTTATCCTACACTTTAAGCTGTCTGATATTTCCATTACCTGTAACTCTTGGGTCTCTTTCTCTCCTTCCTGAGTCTGTACAGTCACCATATCATTCTACATTAAGGAGAGCAATACACTTATGAATACACTGAACATCATTATGAAACATTTCTATTGCACCCTTACTTACAATTCATTATGAATTGAAAATGGGGGACCCTGATGTAAACAAGACGAAAGTCCTTCTCTGGTCTGCATCCCCTTAACAATTGTGTGTATTGAGCCGTACTGTACTGTACCCATTCTGCAATCTGTTATTGATTGATTAAAAATGTTATTAACATATTGCAGAATGGGTACAATATAGTACGGCTCAATACACACAATTGTTAAGGGAATATTTGAAATTTATTTTTTGAAATTTATTTGAAGGATAAACCCCTTGAGATATGCTATCTCGTTTTCGAGGGGGTCCTTAACATAGGATACAAAACATACAATACAATACATAACAAAACAAAAAACAAGACAACAAATGCACTTATACACTGACAGATGCTCTCCCAAGCTCACTCCCACAATCCACACTGATTCCTCCCAAGAGGATCACCAATAAATATATATATGTTCCCTTATAAAACACAAACAAAATTATAATTTGATCTGAAACGACATTTAAGCCCTCAATAACAGGTGCAAGTAGTCTGTAGATGAGTGAACAAAGATATCTTGAATAACCGGTAAGAAGTAAGAGATCTGAGTGAACTAGGCAGTTTGTTCCAATCAGCTGGTGCTTTATATTTAAAGGCAAGTCGACCGATAGCTTTAATGGTTCGAGGTATACTAAAGAAAGGAAGATCCGTGTGTCTTAAATTATAAGTTGAACTATATGGTGTTAAGAACTGCTTTAGATAGGGGGGATAATTAAAGTAAATACATTTGTAAACAAAAAGCAACCAATGAAAATGTCTTCTGAATTGGGGAGAAAGCCAGTTTAACAACTCAAACATAAGACAGTGATGGGTTCTATAAGGACACCTCAATATAAATCTGCAAACACTATTATAGGTAACATTTAAAGGACGGAGATTTGTTAGTGTGGTGTTTTGATAGACTATGTCTGCGTAATCCATTATTGGAAGTACCAGCTGTATAATGATTATTTTCCTAACCTGAAGAGAAAAACAGTTAATAGAACGATACAATATTCTCAGGCTACAATTTGTTTTCTTCATCACAGCATCAATATGTGACTTGAAGGTGAGTTGAGAATCAAGCCAAAGACCCAGATACTTATATTCATCGACATTTTCAAGAGGAGCATAATCTAAAAACTTAATCGACAACTGATTTGATATTTGCACCAGATTTGATCTAGTACCAAACAGCATACTATAGGACTTCTTCTTATTTAATAAAAGTTTGTTAATAGATAACCATTTCTGGACAGCATCAAAATGAGTCTATAAAGTGTACTGAATTTGTTGAATATCAGACTTAGAAGAATAAATCACTGTATCATCAGCATACAATTGAGTAAGACAGTCAGATGGTATCAGGGTGAGATCATTAACAAATATAGAAAATAATAATGGTCCTAAAGATGATCCTTGAGGAACACCTTTATCCATAATCAAAAAATCAGACTGTTTACCCTGATATGATACACATTGACGTCTCTGGTGGAGATAGGAATTGAACCAAAGTAAAGAATTATTAGAGACACCAATAGCACACAGTTTGTCAAGAAGAAGATAATGATCAACCAAATCAAAAGCCTTTGTGAGATCTATAAATATTGCACCAGTAACCATGTTATTGTCCATTGCTGAGTGAACATCATTGGTCAACTTCAGAAGGGCTGTAGTTGTGGAATAGTTTGAATAGAATGCAGACCAGAGAAAGACTTTTGTCTTGTTTACATCAGGGTCCCCCACTTACAATTCATAATGAATTGTAAGTAAGGGTGCAATTAACACCGTGCAATCCATTATTTGTGGAGCCCGCCCTTCTTTGAGCCTTTGAGCTATTAGGCTACTAGGGTTCTTACTTTGCATTTTGGTGTACTGAAAAATGCTCTGATGTCTGTATTTTTTCTTTTTTCTGCCATGGTACCTGGTTGGCTGGACACACACACACACACACACACACACATTTTCATTTCAGGTATTGTACCTTAAGATAATTGAAAATCTTGATTTACCGTAAATCCTCAAATATAGGTATTCTATTTACCTCAGCTGCAAAGAGCACCAGGCCTTTATTAGAGAGACTTGTTATATAAGGGGCAGGCCTTAATTTCTAAAACTGACACTCATGGACATAATCCCATCATTTTCAGACTTTTATTGCATTATTATTATTATTATTATTATTATTATTATTATTATTATTATTATTATTATTATTATTATTATTATTATTATTATTATTATTATTATTATTATTATTATTATTATTATTATTATTATTATTATTATTATTATTATTATTATTATTATTATTATTATTATTATTATATTTTTAATGCGTACATTGTCTGTCTACATTTATTTAGACTAGCATTGGTATTTAAATATTGAGTGCAGTTGAGTAATTGTGGGATTAACATAATTCACACACTGAACAGAGAACAGAGATGGAGGAGAACAGAGAACAGAGATTATTATTATTCTAGATAATATGACACGTTAGCTAGCGGCTAACGCCAACGTTATATTATTATTATTTATTAGTTACGGACTTACGGTATGACCAGATGGCATTTCGGACCGTGAAACACTTTTATTGTATTGCGTGGTAGATGTTCTACCACTCGACATGTCTAACATAATAGTTTGTTTGAACAACTGAACTTACTTAGTGGAAAATCCTGCTGTTGTTGTAACTTGTGCGTTGTGCCTAAACTAGTGTTCACGAATCACGCTGCCTGCCTGTGTACCAGCTTACTGTTACACCTGGAGTGGAGGCTGCAGGCAGCGGCGCGCTGTGCAGACTGGAGTGTGAGCCGGCAGGGCTCCACTCTGTCTGCGGGACTGGATCAAACCATATCGGGCAGGGGGGTGTCGCAATCTTTGGAAACTTAAAAACTTGCTATTAAGTGTCATTGCGTATTATTAATTTGATTGAAATTACGTAGTTATGGTTAGATAAGATTTATATATTGGGGGGGGATATATCATATGATCAAAAAGTGAGGGAGCAAAGAGACAAGTTTGCTCCCCCAAGTTCAATAGTCCTGGAGCACGTGCATCGCCTGCTCCGTTACGTAGGCGCCTATGCTTGCATCACGTGTCCCCTCCGGTACACGAGGAGGCAGCCGTTGCATCTTTTCACCTGTACAGCGCGATCTCTCAGTGGCGAGGAGTAACGCGTGGGAGGGACACGCCGCCCCCGTTGCTTCCTGATTCTGCTGTACAGGCGCACCAACCGACCTGTAGGAGTCGCTGTCCACAACGTTCAATCCCCACCCACCGGCTTTCCCACCCCTAACACTGCCAATTGTGTTAGTATGAACGACCAGCCAAGCTGGTAGCAACGCCGAGAGCTGGGCTCGAACCCAGCATCTCCTGCGTTAGTGGCGAGTGCCTGGCCCACTGCGCCACTTAGCCGCCCTTGCCTCATCGCTTCTTAAGATAAGATAAGATATTCCTTTATTGATCCCCTTGGGGAAATTCAGCCATCATAGCAGCATGGGGGGGGGGGGGGGTACAGGTAGTAGAATACATGGTACAGGTCATATAATTATAGTACAGACAGAAGTACAGTACAGTGGAGAAGTAAAAATAAAAATAGAATAAATAAAAGGCAGTGTAAACAATATAACAATATAATTAACTCTGGACATATGGGCAACAAGGTGCAAGATGAGGGTATGTATGCCCTCTCAGTAGAATCATTATGACTACCATTTATGGCCCTTTGCTCCAGCCCCAATGACATACAGTATATTCCTTAGATAATTATGGTCCTCAATCCTCCCATTGCTCTTATGCAACTTCACTTATCTTCTCACTGTAGGTCGTTACGTCAACTGAGTTCACTTCTGTTGTAATACTAATCAAGGGGTTTTTCATAGATTCTTTCCTCTGTAGGTGAAAGGTTAGCCAACCATGTTTGTATTTTAAATGGTAAGTTCAGAATTATTTTTGTATTCTATTTCCTACTTGCCAATGGTGTTGTCAATATTCATACTGGATACCCGACAATAATGGATGAAAGGAAGGCGGCTGGACAAGGCGCTCGTCACCAACACAAGAGACACTGGTATCGAATCCAGCTGTCAGCGTTGCTTCCGGCCTGGCCGGCCGTCATACTAACACAATTGGCAGTGTTAGCGGGAGGGAAGCCGGCGAGGGTGGGTCTGGGTCGTTGTGGACAGCGACTCCTACAGTTCGGTCGGGGCGCCTGCACAGCAAGGGAAGGATCTGGGAGAGGTAGTGTGACCTTCCACACGTTACTCTCCCAATGAGAGTCCGCGCTGCCAGGTGAAATGAAGTGGTGGGCTGGCTACACATGTGTCGGAGGAAGCATCTGATAGTCTCCGCCCTCCCAGACCGACGATAGGGGTAGAGTGCGCAACGACCAGGAAGGGGACTGGGAATTGGCATAACGACTAACATTGGGAGGGGAGAAGAACGGAAAAAGGAGGGGGAAAAAGATAATTAAAAATATATATATAATGGATGAAAGGAAGTACAGCGAAGTGTCCAAAATTCTGAACTTATACCATTCAATGTGCAACCTTGGGTAGCTGATTTTCTTATATCCATTTCTGAAATGGGTATTGTACAGACGGTTAACGCTTTCACTACCACACTACAGAAGGTTAACCTTTCACTACCACACTACAGAAGGTTAACCTTTCACTACCACACTACAGAAGGTTAACCCTTTCACTACCACACTACAGAAGGTTAACCTTTCACTACCACACTACAGAAGGTTAACCTTTCACTACCACACTACAGAAGGTTAACCTTTCACTACCACTACAGAAGGTTAACCCTTTCACTACCACACTACAGAAGGTTAACCCTTTCACTACCACACTACAGAAGGTTAACCTTTCACTACCACACTACAGAAGGTTAACCTTTCACTACCACACTACAGAAGGTTAACCCTTTCACTACCACACTACAGAAGGTTAACCTTTCACTACCATCTACCACACTACAGAAGGTTAACCTTTCACTACCACACTACAGAAGGTTAACCTTTCACTACCACACTACAGAAGGATAACCTTTCACTACCACACTACATAATGTTAACTTTTCACTACCACACTACAGAAGGTTAACTTTTCACTACCACACTACGTAAGGGATAATGTATAGCTACGAGGTCATTGTCGCAAAATAATTGACCGACACGGAGTTTAAAATACCGAGCCGCCTCGGCGAGGTGTTTTAAACGTCAGTGAAGGTCAATTATTTTGCGACAATGATCGAGTATAGCTATACATTATCCCGCTTATTACATGGCTAACTTACTAACAATATACCTAATTCATTTTACATCGACTCGCAACACTGGTTCTGGCTCCGCTCGTTGCTCCGCCCTGTCATCGCTGGCAGCTTCCCCAGCTGCCGGCAGTTAACCTTTCACTACCACACTACAGAAGGTTAACCTTTCACTACCACACTACAGAAGGTTAACCTTTCACTACCACACTACAGAAGGTTAACCTTTCACTACCACACTACAGAAGGTTAACCCTTTCACTACCACACTACAGAAGGTTAACCTTTCACTACCACACTACAGAAGGTTAACCTTTCACTACCACACTACAGAAGGTTAACCTTTCACTACCACACTACAGAAGGTTAACCCTTTCACTACCACACTACAGAAGGTTAACCTTTCACTACCACACTACAGAAGGTTAACCCTTTCACTACCACACTACAGACGGTTAACCGTTACAAATTTTAAAGTGAAAGTGAAAGAGTTAAAAATGTTTACAAATATACAAAGGGTCAGATTAAACCGAATATATATATTTATTACTTGAGATATATTGTATAGTATTTGTATATCGTCTGATATCCCTTGTATATTCTTTGTATATATACACGGAATATCCCTTTACCTAGGTACAGGCCAGACCATAATATTCGTTCTCCTATTGGACAGCGACCCCTAGGCGCCAACGGCCATACCCCCAATGGCAAGTTCAAAGCCACCGTCAAGACATGTCTCAACATGTCCAGGTTTGCGCAGTAATACGAGACAGAACTGAGGTTGGCACTAGATTATTCACCTTACGTATAAATACGTCGCAGGTGGATACAGAAGCACTTAGACCAAAACGTTGAAGCCTTCACCACGATACAACGTGCCGTGAAGTGGGCCTCTTTGCCCCTAAATAGAGCCTTGAGAACCGCGTGCGAATAGATAGCTAAAGTGTCAGAGTTTAACGCTGTATCGTCGAGTTCGACTTATTCTATTGTAAAGTAATAGTCTTATTTATAGTGTATTGTGCGGCTACCGTTCTACAGTGACCATCATTACCACCGGTTCGTCGTACTCTAGCTAGTGCACTTATCCAGGCTGGGCGGCCTAACTCGCGCCGCCATCCGAGGAGTCCTAGACGAGAACCGTTGGATATGTACACCGGAGAACCTACACCGACGAATGCAGAGCCTTTTCCGGTTGGATTATATTGCTTTGGTACTGTGGCTGCTGGAGCAGAGAACTGTCTACCCCACTGCTGTGTGGGATCTACCCTGTGATGAGCACCATCGAGCCCGCCTCTAGGACCCACAGAGGCTGGCTAGCTTTCATCCATGCTGACGTGCATACTGGAGTATAGCTGTTGCTTTGTCTACGGACCAAGGGATTACTGCACTGGCTCCTGTATCTGGAGCCTCGTTATTCCTCGTTGATCCAGACTTTGCTCCCGAACATTCCTCTCCCCTGCTGGCTTACAACCGGAGGGAACCCCCTTAGTATCTCCAGCTGACTACGAGTGTGCCTTATGTAATTCTTATGCTACAGGTGGCGTCAGTTATACCCATCTTATTATGCTCATGGACTTACGCTCTTGACTTACTTAAGTGTTCTTCGCCTTACAAGCGCGACCAATAATTCTCATTCTGTAACCTATCGTTGCTGCTCTAATAATAAATACCTCTAAATAGAACTTTCTTTGTCAAGCCGTATTCTTGTGTGGGTGTTCACCAGATATACCGTGTACTGTATGGCCAGTAATTAAAGTACATAACTAAGTAGTGGTTTAATGATACCATACTCTCAATACAGTCAGGGAATTGTACCCCTCAGTTACACTAACACTGGCACATTTACTGTGCAGAAATGTACATTGATGTGCATTGTCTGTAAAAATAAAACAAAAAAAGTTGAATATAAATTGTATGTATATATTTGTTCAAATTATGCCTCAGTGGTATTACAGGCAGGCTAGAGCAAGCAGTCAAAGATAGTTGATCAAAATATATTACTTAGTATATTCCCTATATAATATGAGTATACATCACTTAGATAAAAGCACCCATGAGATTGTTATGTTAAAAAGCACACATCATTTCACTTGAGTCAGAACTAAGCCACAAGAACTCCATTTAAACTAAATCTTCCTCACAGCTCTCAAAAACAAAACCCCAAAATGATCCATGTAGGAAAACAACAGATAATCGAATGCAATCAGAGAGGCTCATCACGTCCAGTGCTGACAGAGACACGTCTTTGCGAGGGTTTGTGAAACGCTTCACCTTTGGACTTTCACCTTTGGCCTGCCACAAGGACTGCTTAGACTGGAAATCAACACATTAGCATCTCCCATTGTACTCGTGCAGTAAGATGTGAGAAGTATAAAAGCCTCGACAACAGTCTTCGCTAACACAAGGACTCCTATCCACAGACTTCCGGAGCTTATTCAAACCCATCATGGGGGGAACCAAGCTCTGCCTTCTGCTGATGCTGGGCACCTATGCCTTGGCTCGTGAGTAGTGTTGTTTGTTTGTTTATTCCTATTCATAATTTTGTTGTTGTTCTTAGCTCTATTTATTTTACATTACATGTACATTCATACCAATTATTTGCCTGTTCTATTCTCCATCCATCTATCATCCATTGCAACACTATATTATCACAGATATCCAGTTGGGGGATCCCCCCTTTGAACAGCCCATCTGAGGTGTCTCTCCTCCACGCCGCCTGTAACTGAGGGGTACAATTCCCTGACTGTATTAATCAAGTATGGTATCATTAAACCACTACCGTCTTATGTACATTACTGGCCATACCGTACACAAGTATATCAGATGAGAACTCCTCCACAATGAAACGGTTTCCACACAAATACTTGTTTAGAATATTTATTACAGCAAGAATATTATATTACATTACTTAGATGCGCTTATAAGGCAAAGAATGTGCGTAGGCAAGTCAATATGGATATTAGGAATTATATCTCTGGTACTCTGGGGAGATAGCTGGAAAGGGGGGTACTACCGGTTGTAAGCCAGCAGGGGGAGGCGATGCTCTATGCAAAGTCAATGGGTTCCACAGGGACTTCAACAAGGCACCTGGAGACGGTATATTACTCCCTGCAGCAGCGGATGAAAAGGCAGCTGGTCCCAGTGTGCGCGCCGCACAGATGAAGCCGTGGAGTCTCTCCTTGAGACGGGCTCGAGTGATGTCCTCACGGTAGGTCTCACACAGCAGCGGGGTAGACGGTTCTCTGCTCCAGCAGCTTGGTCAAAGCAATGAAGAATAATAATAGTAATCCTGCCGGAAAGTGGCTCTACTGGCGCCGGGGAGATCCTCCGGTGCGCGGTGGTCCACGGTTGAACTTGACGTTACTATCCTATTAGCACGCGGCAATAAGTGCTCTATGTAGACACACAATTACCCACTTCACGTGGTCTTTGACTCGTAATGAAGGCTTACTAGTAAATAGCGAACGATACGTTGAACAAACGTAGTAGGATAACACGACTCTATTTGAGGCAATACGAGCCCTACTCTACCGCACGTTGCATAGTGGGTGAGACGTCACTTGGGTAACTGAACAAGACTGAACTTCAACTCGAACTGAAAAGGCGAACTAACTCAGTATTCACCTACGCCATATTTATATGTACGGGGAATAATCAAGTGCCAGCCTGCTCACTGTCTCGTAGCCCTGGGCAGAAGCGGGCATGTTGAGACAAGTCCTGTCGGTAGCTTTCAAGTCGGCTCTAGGGGCTCGGCACTGGCGCTGGTGGCACGCCATCCAATAGGAGAATGAAATATTATGGGCTATAGTAGGCTAAAGGGATATTCCGTGTATATGTACAAGGAATATACAAGGGATATCAAACGATATACAAATACTATTCAATATATATCAATAAATAAATATATATATTCGGTTTAATCTGACCCTTTGTAACACCGCCTGTGGTGCTTTTTTTCCCCTATTGCTAGGTTTTTAGTGAGTCGTTCCTTATCTTCATTGGGGAACGTCTGGGAGTGTCACTTTTTGGATTTTATGGTGGTTTTTGTTCTGGATCTATTGTGATGTTTCTTCTTGACTTGTACAGCCCATGGGGGCTATTCCATGTGATCGCGGGCGATACAAATACATTTGATTTGATTCATTAGCTGATTTGAAGTGGTTAGAGAAAATACCATTGGTCGGGTATCTTTAAAGGAATTGTGGGAAATGCGCTTCTCCAGAGTCAGACAAGAAGATAGATACTGTCCTCTCTGTGCGTTCAGTAGAAAGCTATCCAGCTGCAAGCTAGCCTAGTAGAAATTCAGTAGAAAGCTAGCCTAGCTTAGCACAAATGAATGGAAGTAGATACGGATCAGCCGGACTAGCTTAAAACTCCGGGAGGGGTGTTTTTGGCCAACAGCTAGTCTAGCTGATCCGTGTCCGCTTCCATTAATTTGTGCTAAGCTAGGCTAGCTTTCTACTGAACGCACAGAGAGGACATTGGTATCTATCTTCTTGTCTGACTCTGGAGAAGATGGTAAGTGCATTTCCCATAATGTTGGCGTGTCCCTTTAAAATGATGATGGTTACCGAGTTTTCTCCACACAGACCATACAAATGTAACCAACAGGTCTAAAGTGTGTCCTCAGTGGGGATGCAGTCATTGTCTGATAGAACTTTTGGAAGTTGTATTAATTACACAGATTGTTAAAACCTGTGTACAAAATAAAAATACATGTTTTTAAATTACATTTTATAGAAATTGTCTATAGAAAAACAGTGAAGCAATTTAGTATTTTACTGCTGAGATGATCATACTGCTGATGGTAAAATTAACAACAGCTTATCTGAGCTCAGCCATACAGCGCAATAACCGCAATTTAAATAGAATTTCATATAGGTTAAGTAAGTAAAGATAAAGTAAAGTAAAGATATTCAAATTGAGTTATGTGGTGTTTTAAAATCTACTTTTCTCATTTACAGAGCAAGCAGTTGGAAATGCTGATGGACAATCTCCAACATGTTTCTGTAAGTTACATATTTATAGTTCTTCTTGTGATTATTATCTTTTCTAAAGGTCGTTTATGCTTTTCATGAGAAATACTGATATTGCAAAAAGGAACAATGAATAGGGACTGATTTCATGTCCTTAAAATACAGGTAGGCATAGGAAAAGTGATTGAGATTTTCAGGATTTTCCCCAAATTTAACTTTTAAACTGAACTTAAAGGAACATACTAACATAGGCGGCTGGGTATGGGCGGCTAAGTAGCGCAGTGGGCAAGGCGCTCACCACTAATGCAGGAGATGCTGGGTTCGAGCCCAGCTCTCTGCGTTGCTTCCGGCTTGGCTGGTTGTTCATACTAACACAATTGGCAGTGTTAGAGGGTGGGAAAGCCGGTGGGTGGGGATTGGACGTTGTGGACAGCGACTCCTACAGGTCGGTTGGGTGACGCCTGCACAGCAGAGACAGGAAGTATCGGGGGCAGCGTGAGCCTCCCACGCGTTACTCCTCGCCACTGAGAGTCCGCGCTGTCTGGTGAAAAGATGCGACAGGCTGCATCCTCGCGTATCGGAGGGGACATGTGATGCAAGGCTTCTATCCTCCCTACGACAGACCAGTGGGAGGCATAGTCGAGCAACATTCAAGACAGGGGAGTGGAGAATTGGCAATACAAAATTGGGATGGGAGAAAAATAGGAAAATAAGGAGAAAAAGTGAAAACAATAAAATAAAAGGAACATACTAATATTATGGGAAATATCAATTTCCTCTCTGTGCACTCAGTAGAAAGCTCCCCGGCTGCAAGCTATAGGCTAGCTTAGCACAAATGAATGGAAGTTCAGCCGGATAGCTTTCCACTGAACGCACAGAGAGGAAATTGGTATCCATCTTGTCGTGTGACTCTGCAGAAGACTGTAAGCGCATTTGCCATAATGTCGGCATGTTCCTTTAACGAATGCGTCCTTCAAATGAAATATATTGCCCAGTCTGACTTTGCTCCCTCACTGATTAGATCTCCAGTCAGTATCAGGTCATCTTTTAGTCAACGGTGTCCTGCGTGTCGATGGCTGTGGATGTCCGATATTATCGGCCGATATCGGCAGTAAAATGTGATATCGGAAAATATCGGTATCGGTAAAAATAAAAAACAATAACAATATTTTTTTTTTTTTACATTTATTTAACCTTTATTTACCCAGACAAGCAAGTAAGAACCAATTCTTATTTTATTTATTGTCAAAAGTATGCATGTTGGTTTAATTCAACAACAAGATATATGTAATGTTAATTTTAACATGATCATATTTTGCACAGATAATGCTTACATTTAGAAAGCCTTTTGAATGCATCCAGTGAAATTATTAGTTACCCGGAAATTATTCAGTTTTTTTGGGGGGAAACCCTGCATATATCGGTATCGGTTGATATCTGTATCGGTATCGGAAATTAAGAGTTGGACAATAACGGAATATCGGTATCGGTAAAAAAGCCAATATCGAGCATCCCTACTATATACCCAAGTCCACAGTTTCTTTTCTCAAGCGAAGAGAGAGCCTTTATGGATATCAAACTTTATTATTAAAAAAAGATGTATCCTATTTCCCAGCCTTCTAATGTCTAACTCTTAACTCAACCCTCTTCAGTGGGCGAAAGGTTCCAGAACTTCAGGAGGTATGTGTACCAGTATGAAGCCCAAACCTTGAGCGGAGTGGCCGTGGCAACCGATGTCAAGAATGGTCCCAAAGTGTCCTGCAAGGTGAGCCTCGTGCCACCAGCACCCCTACCATGTCACCTTAACCCTTTCACTGCCACACGACAGCCGGTTAACCCTTTCACTGTGACAATACAGAAGCACCCCTACCATGTCACCTTAGAGAAAAGTGACAGATCTAATACCATTCCCTTTTATCATTGAACTTTTGTTTTATCCTGGTTAGTGAGATTCAAGATCTCTTTTTCAAGAAAGACCACATTAACATACCATGGATTACGAACATACACACATCTGAAAACATCCATAAAATATTCTTCACAAAAGAAAAAGAGAGACCTGTCCGAGAAGGTTAGCAGTACACATAGCTCCAAAACACAACATAAAACGTATATATATATATATCAATATAAACACTCAAGCTAATAGCGCAAAAGTATAACAAAAGTGCAAGGGGAAACAGGAATGTACTTTCTTTGTTGTACAGGTTGAAATCGATGTGCCCCGAACCTGCAGCTTCATCGTGCGAACAAGCGAGTGCTCTCTGAGCAAGGTGGTCAACATGGAGGCGGGTGCCCCAGTGTTTGGTGCCGTGGATGCTGGAGCCTTCGAGGCTGCCATGGCAAAGTAAGTCATCTTACAGTAGCTATGTCACAAGGTAGAGCTAACTCTTGGCTGAAGAGCTACTTGGAAAACAGACAGCAATGTGTGCAAATTAATGACACTGTGTCAGGATTTAGGAAGGTCACCTGTGGAATACCCCAGGGATCGGTGATAGGTCCAAAGCGTTTTATACTTTATATGAATGATATTTGCAATGTTACTGAACTGTTCAAATTCTTTATTTTTGCAGACCATACAAATGTATATTGCTCAGGAAGTAATTTAAAGGAACTTCTGTTTAATATTGAAAGTGAGCTGTAAATTCTCAACGTTTTTTTTAAAATTGTCTCTCAATATTAAGAAAACTACATTTATGGTACGAAACAAAATTGATGGGGATATCATGTAAAAAATCTGTGGTGTTAAAATTTAAAGAGTTTGAGATAACATTTCTAGGAGTAGTTATTGAAAATGAACATGGAAAGAACATATTAACTATATTCAAGGACATTTTCAAAAAAGGCAGTAGCAATCCTGTATACATGTAAGGATATGAAACTATAAGGCCTTGTACATAATTTACTGCTCACTTATACTTCCTTACATATCATACTGTGTGGAAGTATGGGGGTCGACATTTAAAAAGACTAAACTAAAACCAATAATCTTACTGCAAAAGTGGGCAAAAATAATGCAAATAATGTGCAGAGCTAAAGCAAAGTTACTCTCGGACTGTGTGCAACGTCTTTTTTTCAATACATGAAAGAAAATGTGATTTGAAAGACATTTGTAAAATTACTGTTCAAAAAGCTAAGAAAGGGATTAAAAGGAGATGTATTTCTATTGTTGGGGAACGTGTGGAACAATGCTGATGAGTATGAATAGTATGAATGAGTAATTCATTTTTGGTTTAAAAAAAAAAACGGGTTGTATAGCTATTTTTTAAGCTTACAAATGTGAATAATTCTTATTTTGTTATTCTTTTGTTTCTGTTTTGGAGGCTTCATTTGATAGGAATATTGGTCAGGCATGTATAAGCATTGCTTGGAGTTAAGGGGCCAAGAAGAAGATGTATCAGCATTATGCTTCAGCCTGTACCTTTTCAGTCACTGTAAAATCAAAGACCGTTGACAGTCTGAGATGATTGTGCCTATTGTATTGTGTGAGATGACTGAATACAACTACTACTACTACTACCCCTCCCAACAAATATTCTGGGATCTCTGGTACTGCTCGATGATCCTGGTATTCTGGGATCTCTGGTACTGCTCGATGATCCTGGTATGCTGGGATCTCTGGTACTGCTCGATTATCCTGGTATTCTGGGATCTCTGGTACTGCTCGATGATCCTGGTATTCTGGGATCTCTGGTACTGCTCGATGATCCTGGTATACTGGGATCTCTGGTACTGCTCGATGATCCTGGTATTCTGGGATCTCTGGTACTGCTCGATGATCCTGGTATGCTGGGATCTCTGGTACTAATCGATGATCCTGGTATTCTGGGATCTCTGGTACTGCTCGATGATCCTGGTATGCTGGGATCTCTGGTACTGCCCGATGATCCTGGTATTCTGGGATCTCTGGTACTGCTCGATGATCCTGGTATGCTGGGATCTCTGGTACTGCTCGATGATCCTGGTATGCTGGGATCTCTGGTACTGCTCGATGATCCTGGTATTCTGGGATCTCTGGTACTGCTCGATGATCCTGGTATTCTGGGATCTCTGGTACTGCTCGATGATTCTAACACTTGAGGCATATAAGCAGGGATGTAGAGGGTTAAACCCACCTAAACTCAGTTAACCCACCTTTTTAGGATCATATAAAATGCGATGGTTGAAATTCTATAGTATAGATATACTGTATTAATATCAGATTGATGCAAGGTATACGGAAATATGGTATTTTCTTAGGGAAATAAAAAAAGACTATTTTGAACCAAAATGTATATACTACAGGTGATTATTGGTGTTCCTGTGATCATCGATCCGAGTTCATAGTTTATCCTCGTTTCATTTTGCCGATCGATCTGCCCTCCTTGTTCAGGAACCCTAACCCTAACCCTCCTTGTTCAGGAACCCTAACCCTAACCCTCCTTGTTCAGGAACCCTAACCATAACCCTCCTTGTTCAGGAACCCTAAACCTAACCCTCCTTGTTCAGGAACCCTAACCCTAACCCTCCTTGTTCAGGAACTCCCTGAAGGTCACAGTTGAGGGACGGACAGACGTCAAGCTCTTCCCCGAGGCCGACGAGCCCGTCCACATCCTGAACATCAAGAGGGGCATCATCTCTGCCCTGGTTGTGCCCGTCCTGGAGGAGGAGAGGAACCAGCGATCCTCATTCTATCCCCCTCGTCATTGGCAGGCCACCGTGCACGGAGTCTGCGACTCCGTCTACACCGTCAACGCCGCAGAGGACATCGCCACGGATGTGACCATTACCAGAGACCTGTCTGGATGTGACCGCTTCATTGCTCAGAGGGAACACACTAGCCCCCTGGCCCTCATCTCTGGCATGGTAAGAGGGACCACACTAGCCCCCTGGCCCTCATCTCTGGCATGGTAAGAGGGACCACACTAGCCCCCTGGCCCTCATCTCTGGCATGGTAAGAGGGACCACACTAGCCCCCTGGCCCTCATCTCTGGCATGGTAAGAGGGACCACACTAGCCCCCTGGCCCTCATCTCTGGCATGGTAAGAGGGACCACACTAGCCCCCTGGCCCTCATCTCTGGCATGGTAAGAGGGACCACACTAGCCCCCTGGCCCTCATCTCTGGCATGGTAAGCGTTTACACAATGTCAGTGTTCTAACAACAACAAGTGCATTTGTTTATTTGTTTATTTATGGATCCCCATTAGTCTACACCCATGGGTGAAAGACTATTCTTCATGGGGTCCTAACACACAACCTACAACATTACAGTACATTACATTTCAGTAACAAAAAAACTATAAAAACGTAACAAACACCTAAGCCCTAAGCACATTCTCAACATCTTCAAAATCTCACCAAAGAAAACTCACAAAGGCTCCAACCACAAATACTAACTAAACTAAACTAACAATACTAACTAAATAAATCAGTAACTCAACTGTATTTCACCATTCATAACAGCATCCTTAAACTAGGTGTTACGATTGGGTAGGTGTGTTGGACTTGGACCCAATTGCAGAGTTGAACATAGGAGGCGGAATGCGATAGTTGTTCTTTCACAATTAAGCAGTTTCTTTACTGTGAACAGGAAGCATAACACGATAAAGCAAATACTTTGAAATAGGCAAATCAAAGGGAAGACGTAAGTCTCCAAAAACGAGGAAGTAGTTCTAAACTCGAACTGAGAAATGTTTGTAGGGAAAACATCCACACGATAATACATTAATTCATAAATTGAATACTAAATGTACAAAGCACGACACCACTCTTTGTATCACCATTATGCTCCCGACATGAGCGATAACAAATGCTTCAGGTACTGAAAGATAAGTGTTTCTAGTCTTTGTTTTTTTTTATATTTTTTTTATTATTGCAAAACAAAAATTATTAAAAGTCAGTACTCAACACACAATGCATAATGAAACTTTCAGTAAAGGTGGTTAAAATACATGCAAGTACAGAAACAAGATAAAACAAAAATAGTCTATAATAACATTTTAACCGTATACAGTGTATATCCAGCGAAATTACAATTATATAAATGTTAGTATAGAATATACCCCTAATACCTATTTTCTAAAACCCTACACACATATGCTCCAGCTCGAACCCCCCCCTCCCGGACCCCCTCTTGGATAGTACCTCCATTATCCCTCACTCCTAACCAGACACTACCATTATAAGCTAGCTTTTATTCTCTCCACCACTTCTAACCACATTGACATTTTGGATTCATTGAGACCCAGAATTCTTGCTGTAGATATTTCTTGATATATCACATCGAGATATGTAAGAAACCACACTTTTCGGCACATTTTTTCCGGTTGAAACCAACGTGATGCGATCAGTTTTTTAGCTACTGTGATACCCGATAAAACCAATCTCTTTAGTTGTGGATTCACTGCAAACTCAAAAACATCATTCAATAGTAATACCGAGGGGTGTACAGGTATATTCCAAGATACGAGTATTGATAATTGTTGGGACACATCTTTCCAGAATGCCTTAACTGGTGGGCAGTCCCAATACATGTGCATAAATGTTCCTTCGTCCCCATTTGTACATTGGGAGCATTTGGAGTCTTGTTTAAGCCCCATTTTGCACAGCCTTATAGGAGTCAAGTTGTGAGGTTTTGCCCGCTGCTCACTACCTTTTCTCTGTTTCTTTAAGCCTATACTGTTTATTTCCCTTCTATACTGTTTATTTTCCCTTCTCACTCACTCTCTCTAGCCCCCACCCTCTCGTTCCTTACCCTTAGTGGCCACACCTGTTCGATATTCTATTATCTCTCGCACCTATGGTGGCAGGCTAATTAGTCCCCCTGTGGGCTTTAAATACCAGGGCGCTTCCCCTCGTTTTGGCGTGGGGTCGTGTTGTATACTTGCCGAGTCATATTCTCTAAACTTCTAGACTCTTTCGGGAGATCCTCTGTCTGCCTATGCTGTTCCATTCTCCGGCGTCGAGATGTTTGCTCCAGCCTTCGCCAGCTGTCGCCGTTGCCTGTGGGGGAGACTGGTCTGCGCTCCCTGTACTTCCACGGGAGGCACCCCAGCGTTCCACTGCAGACCCCCGCGCAGCTGTTCGTCCTGACGCACATCCAGACCAGCGCAGACGCTCTCCAGTCCTCAGCGCGCAACGCGCATCTTCCAAGGACGCTCGAGCTTGGCACGCTCTCCAGACCAGCGCGCAACGCGCATCTTCCAAGAACCCTCGAGCTTGGCACGCTCTCCAGACCAGCGCGCAACGCGCATCTTCCAAGGACGCTCGAGCTTGGCACGCTCTCCAGACCAGCGCGCAACGCGCATCTTCCAAGAACCCTCGAGCTTGGCACGCTCTCCAGACCAGCGCGCAACGCGCATCTTCCAAGGACGCTCGAGCTTGGCACGCTCTCCAGACCAGCGCGCAACGCGCATCTTCCAAGAACCCTCGAGCTTGGCACGCTCTCCAGACCAGCGCGCAACGCGCATCTTCTAGACCTTCGTGCTTGGCACACTCCTCCTCGCAGACGCACCCCGAGGCGTCTCTCTGTTCCGACGCGCACACCAAGGTGTGGCGCACCACTCTGTTCTGCGGCTCCGACAGTCGGCTACCCGGTGACGACACCTTCGCCACCGCCGCCTGTTCCAGCACCACTCTGTCCTCGGCTCGGACTGCCGGCTCCCCGGTGGCGATACCCTCGCCACCGCCATCGCCACCGCCGCCTGTTCCAGCACCACTCTGTCCTCGGCTCGGACAGCCGGCGCCCCGGTGGCGACGCTCTCGCCCCGCTGCCTGTTCCTGCACCACTCTGTCCTCGGCTCGGACAGCCAGCCACCCGGTGGCGATGCCCTCGCCCCGTTGCTGTCCCCGTACCATTACGCACACGCCTGGGTGAGTTTTGATTGTGATGTCACTCACCCAGCGTAGTGTCCTTGCCCCCGTTCCCGCTGCTGTTTCCTGTACCTTTACGCATACGCCTGGGTGAGTTTTGATTGTGATGTCACTCTCCCAGCGTATTGCCTCTGTTAGTTTGTTTGGACATTTCATCTCCCAGCGTATTGCCTCTGTTAGTTAGTTTGGACATTTCATCTCCCAGCGTAATGCCTCTGTTTTTGGTTCTCACTTAGAATAGTATTTTTTGGACTTTACATCTCCCCCTGTGTGTTTGTCACACGAAGATATTATTACTTTGTTCACTTTGTTATTTGGACTGTTCTGCACCTGCTCTGTTTTTTCCCTTTTGTGCATTAACTCTCTCCTCTGTCCTGCAGAGCGGCCCAGATGTTTTCCCACCAGTCCCCAGTTCCTCCCTGTACCCCAGCCCGCCTCCGCGGGCCTCAGTCCCCTCTATCCCTAGCTCTCCTAGTCCCTAGTCCTCTTTCCCTAGTTCTCCTAGTCCCTAGTCCTCTATCCCTAGTTCTCCTAGTCCCTAGTCCTCTATCCCTAGTTCTCCTAGTCCCTAGTCCTCTTTCCCTAGTTCTCCTAGTCCCTAGTCCTCTATCCCTAGTTCTCCTAGTCCCTAGTCCTCTATCCCTAGTTCTCCTAGTCCCTAGTCCTCTATCCCTAGTTCTCCTAGTCCCTAGTCCTCTATCCCTAGTTCTCCTAGTCCCTAGTCCTCTATCCCTAGCTCTCCTAGTCCCTAGTCCTCTCTCCCTAGTTCTCCTAGTCCCTAGTCCTCTATCCCTAGCTCTCCTAGTCCCTAGTCCTCTCTCCCTAGTTCTCCTAGTCCCTAGTCCTCTATCCCTAGCTCTCCTAGTCCCTAGTCCTCTCTCCCTAGTTATCCTAGTCCCTAGTCCTCTATCCCTAGCTCTCCTAGTCCCTAGTCCTCTCTCCCTAGTTCTCCTTGTCCCTTGTTTACCTAGTCTCTAGTTCCTCTGTCCCAAGGCGTTCCCTTAACCTTCCCTTAGGCGTTCCCTTACCTTCCCATAGTGTTCCCTTTTTCCTGCCCGCCTCTTAAAGGCACCCTTCCTTCCCCTCATATTATATTCCTGTATTTGTGATTCTCCCTTAAAGGGACAGTGCCCTTTTCCCTGTTTTTCCCTGTGTTTCAATAAATATCTGTTTCTTGGCAAACCATCATACCTGTCTTGTGTTGTGCGATTGGGGTCGGTTACAAACCATAACAGTACGACCCCACCAAGTCTACGACCCCAGCCAGCACAGACTGTGTATGTTGAGTTTGCCTTTTTTTTTCTTGTCCCCTCTAGCTCCCCTGTTAGCCCTGTTAGCTTCCCTGTTAGCCCAGTTTAGCTTCCTTGTTAGTCCTGTTTAGCTCCCTTGTTAGCCTGTTACTCCCCTGTTTAGCCCAGTTTAGCTTCCCTGTTTAGCTTGTTAGTCTCCCCGGTTAGCTCCCCTGTTTGCTTCCCGTTTTGCCCTGTTGGACCCCCCTGTAGCTAGCCATGCCCTGGCGGCTAACCCAGTCCCTCAGCAGAGCCCCTGTCTGCTAGCCTAGCTCGGCAGCTAGCGCAGCCTCTATGTTGATGTAGCAGTACAGCTAGCATAGGCCCTGTAGCTATCAGTGCCCTGGCAGCTACCCTTTCCCTCTGCTAGCCTGGCTCCGGCAGCTTGCGCAGCCTCTATGTTGATGTAGCAGTACAGCTAGCATAGGCCCTGTAGCTATCAGTGCCCTGGCAGCAACCTTCCCTCTGCTAGCCCTTTCCCGGTGCTACCATGGTTACCCCTTTGCTACCCTGCTTGCCCCTCAGTTCCTCTAGACCAGTTCTCTAGACCAGTTCTCTAGACCAGTTCTCTAGCCCAGTTCTCTAGACCAGTTCTCTAGACCAGTTCTCTAGACCAGTTCCTCTAGGCTTGTTCTCTAGACCCAGTTCCTCTAGACCAGTTCCCCCAGTTACCCCTCGGCGACCCTGTTTCTTTTGCTAGCCCCACTCTTGTGGTGGCTTCCCCTGCTGGCTTGGCCAGTACCTCTTGTTTTGCCCCCTGCCACTCTGTCTGTATTTGTTTTGGGTCGCCGGGTGGCTCCCGTTGGAGGGGGGGATACTGTGAGGTTTTGCCCGCTGCTCACTACCTTTTCTCTGTTTCTTTAAGCCTATACTGTTTATTTCCCTTCTATACTGTTTATTTTCCCTTCTCACTCACTCTCTCTAGCCCCCACCCTCTCGTTCCTTACCCTTAGTGGCCACACCTGTTCGATATTCTATTATCTCTCGCACCTGTGGTGGCAGGCTAATTAGTCCCCCTGTGGGCTTTAAATACCAGGGCGCTTCCCCTCGTTTTGGCGTGGGGTCGTGTTGTATACTTGCCGAGTCATATTCTCTAAACTTCTAGACTCTTTCGGGAGATCCTCTGTCTGCCTATGCTGTTCCATTCTCCGGCGTCGAGATGTTTGCTCCAGCCTTCGCCAGCTGTCGCCGTTGCCTGTGGGGGAGACTGGTCTGCGCTCCCTGTACTTCCACGGGAGGCACCCCAGCGTTCCACTGCAGACCCCCGCGCAGCTGTTCGTCCTGACGCACATCCAGACCAGCGCAGACGCTCTCCAGTCCTCAGCGCGCAACGCGCATCTTCCAAGGACGCTCGAGCTTGGCACGCTCTCCAGACCAGCGCGCAACGCGCATCTTCCAAGAACCCTCGAGCTTGGCACGCTCTCCAGACCAGCGCGCAACGCGCATCTTCCAAGGACGCTCGAGCTTGGCACGCTCTCCAGACCAGCGCGCAACGCGCATCTTCCAAGAACCCTCGAGCTTGGCACGCTCTCCAGACCAGCGCGCAACGCGCATCTTCCAAGGACGCTCGAGCTTGGCACGCTCTCCAGACCAGCGCGCAACGCGCATCTTCCAAGAACCCTCGAGCTTGGCACGCTCTCCAGACCAGCGCGCAACGCGCATCTTCTAGACCTTCGTGCTTGGCACACTCCTCCTCGCAGACGCACCCCGAGGCGTCTCTCTGTTCCGACGCGCACACCAAGGTGTGGCGCACCACTCTGTTCTGCGGCTCCGACAGTCGGCTACCCGGTGACGACACCTTCGCCACCGCCGCCTGTTCCAGCACCACTCTGTCCTCGGCTCGGACTGCCGGCTCCCCGGTGGCGATACCCTCGCCACCGCCATCGCCACCGCCGCCTGTTCCAGCACCACTCTGTCCTCGGCTCGGACAGCCGGCGCCCCGGTGGCGACGCTCTCGCCCCGCTGCCTGTTCCTGCACCACTCTGTCCTCGGCTCGGACAGCCAGCCACCCGGTGGCGATGCCCTCGCCCCGTTGCTGTCCCCGTACCATTACGCACACGCCTGGGTGAGTTTTGATTGTGATGTCACTCACCCAGCGTAGTGTCCTTGCCCCCGTTCCCGCTGCTGTTTCCTGTACCTTTACGCATACGCCTGGGTGAGTTTTGATTGTGATGTCACTCTCCCAGCGTATTGCCTCTGTTAGTTTGTTTGGACATTTCATCTCCCAGCGTATTGCCTCTGTTAGTTAGTTTGGACATTTCATCTCCCAGCGTAATGCCTCTGTTTTTGGTTCTCACTTAGAATAGTATTTTTTGGACTTTACATCTCCCCCTGTGTGTTTGTCACACGAAGATATTATTACTTTGTTCACTTTGTTATTTGGACTGTTCTGCACCTGCTCTGTTTTTTCCCTTTTGTGCATTAACTCTCTCCTCTGTCCTGCAGAGCGGCCCAGATGTTTTCCCACCAGTCCCCAGTTCCTCCCTGTACCCCAGCCCGCCTCCGCGGGCCTCAGTCCCCTCTATCCCTAGCTCTCCTAGTCCCTAGTCCTCTTTCCCTAGTTCTCCTAGTCCCTAGTCCTCTATCCCTAGTTCTCCTAGTCCCTAGTCCTCTATCCCTAGTTCTCCTAGTCCCTAGTCCTCTTTCCCTAGTTCTCCTAGTCCCTAGTCCTCTATCCCTAGTTCTCCTAGTCCCTAGTCCTCTATCCCTAGTTCTCCTAGTCCCTAGTCCTCTATCCCTAGTTCTCCTAGTCCCTAGTCCTCTATCCCTAGTTCTCCTAGTCCCTAGTCCTCTATCCCTAGCTCTCCTAGTCCCTAGTCCTCTCTCCCTAGTTCTCCTAGTCCCTAGTCCTCTATCCCTAGCTCTCCTAGTCCCTAGTCCTCTCTCCCTAGTTCTCCTAGTCCCTAGTCCTCTATCCCTAGCTCTCCTAGTCCCTAGTCCTCTCTCCCTAGTTCTCCTAGTCCCTAGTCCTCTATCCCTAGCTCTCCTAGTCCCTAGTCCTCTCTCCCTAGTTCTCCTTGTCCCTTGTTTACCTAGTCTCTAGTTCCTCTGTCCCAAGGCGTTCCCTTAACCTTCCCTTAGGCGTTCCCTTACCTTCCCATAGTGTTCCCTTTTTCCTGCCCGCCTCTTAAAGGCACCCTTCCTTCCCCTCATATTATATTCCTGTATTTGTGATTCTCCCTTAAAGGGACAGTGCCCTTTTCCCTGTTTTTCCCTGTGTTTCAATAAATATCTGTTTCTTGGCAAACCATCATACCTGTCTTGTGTTGTGCGATTGGGGTCGGTTACAAACCATAACACAAGTATGTCCTGTGAATATAGTTCAGATTGATTTGTTGATGATCCGGGTTCCTTGATGTAAGTCGGACATTTGCCCAGGCTCCTTGCCAATCAAAGTCATTTTCCAGGTCTGGTATATCCCTCCTCCAGACAGTGTCTAGTTGAAGGGTTTCATACGAGGACGTTAGTAATTGATAATAAAAACCTGATACAAAACCTCCCAATGTTTCTCTTTCATAGAAAAATTTGTGGTATCTGTGGTGTTCAATTGGTATGAGTAATGGAACACCGTGAGACCTCAGACAAAGTCGTAACTGTATGTAAAAAAGCCATGTGGACTCGGTGAGGTTAAACTTTGTGCATATTTCGACATAACTACAGAGGCCCTGGTTATTAAAAATATCCCCTAATGAGTGTATGCCTTGCTCTTCCCATATAGGGAATCTTATAGGGCGTTTTCCCATTAAGAGTGCATTGTTATTGAATATGGGAGTGTGATTATGCCATTCTTGAGGGTTAGGATATTTCTTTTGTGTTTCCCGCCATGTTCTGATTGCATGGGTAATTATTGGGCCAAATTCTCGCTCACAATGCTTGATTGAAAGTTTAGTGTGTGCTATGTCTTTCAGTCTCTGTGGGGCTACTATGTTTTCTTCTAATTATCTCCAAGATACCAAAGCCTGGGGGTCAAACCATATCTTCAATGGTCTTAATGTGAAAGCCTTAAAATATTGTAAAAAATCTGGAACTGCCATGCCACCGTCTGCTTTATTTCTCTGTGCGGTGGATCTTTTTATGCGAGGTGGTTTGTTATTCCAAATAAATTTGTATGTGGAGGTTTGTAATCTTTTCCAGTAGCCCTCTGGAGGAGGTAACGGAAGCATTGAGCTGAAGAAATTGATTCTTGGTAATACATCCATCTTAACTATTGATACCCTTGCCTGTACTGAGTTTTTAAGTTTTGCCCACCTGTCCAGGTCGTCTTTGATTTTGTTCTGTATTTTTGTGTAATTGTGCTTCACCGTTTGTCTTATGGTGGGAAATATTTCCACACCCAAGCATCTAAAATGTTTGACCATGGGTATCGCACCTGGGAGGGTTGTGTCTTTTTTTGCACTGATGTTAAGAGGAAGAAAAGCCGACTTCGGCCAATTTATTTTAAATCCCGATAAATCACCAAAGTTCTCTATCAACTTGAGTATATGCGGCAATGTGTTGTTGGGGTTTTGCATGAACAATATTACGTCGTCCGCATATAAATAATTTTATGTTGTGTGCCCTTGATTACTATTGGTTCTATGTGTTGGGATTGTCTTATAAATTGTGCTAAAGGTTCTAATGATAGATCGAATAGTCCGGGACTAAGAGGGCAACCCTGTCTGGCTGAGCGTGATACCGGAAAGATATCGGAGATGAATGTGCCTGTTGTAATCCTGGCCGATGGGTCCTTGTATAGTACTTTAATCATATCAATGAATCCTTTTCCTAACCCCATCCTTTCTAATACTGCCCATAGAAACGACCATTCCAACCTGTCAAATGCTTTCATAGCATCCAGGGATAGCATCGCCTTAGGTGTGGTGTCCTCTTTGTCTGCATCTAGTACGTGCAGTATTCGCCTTATGTTATCATTGATCAGGCGACCTTTTATGAAGCCTGTTTGGTCCGGATGAACTAAAGACGTCATATGCTTTTGCAATCTGATGGCTAATATCTTAGAGTACAGTTTGACATCGGTTCCGAGGAGGCTTAAAGGTCGGTAACTACCGCACTCAGTGGGGTCTTTGTCTTTTTTGTGAAGAACTGAAATGAGTGCGATATTTTGATGTTTATGGAAGCTTCCCTCTTTGACTGAGTATAAGATCATATTTAGTAATAAGGGTCCAAATATGTCCCAGCAAGAAATGTACATTTCTGATGGGATACCGTCAATTCCCGGAGCCTTACCGTTTTTCATTCCGGATATGGCCTTCTTGAGTTCTTCTAATGTGATCGGTGCTTCTAACTGTTTAGCGTCGTCCTCCGAAAGTTTAGGGAGAGTAATTTGATTAAGATATGTGTCTAATTTGTCTTGATCAAAGGTCGTTTCTGAATTATACAAATCGGAGTAGAATTCTTTGAATGTATCGTTTATTATTTTGGGTTCTGTTACTAGAGCTTGTTGTTTCCTAATGGCAGTTATATCTGCAAATTTTGCATTAATTCTTAATCGCATGGCTAATAGGTGACTAGGTTTAGAACCTTGGAAGTACTGCTGTTGTCTTGTGCTGCGTATTTGCAATTCCGATTTTTGTCTGTATATTGCTTTGATCTCTGTCTTTAGAATGTTAACTTGGTTTTCTAGTCTAGTAGAGTTGTTGTATTTTAAAGAATTAAAAAGCGTTGAGTAAAGCGTTTCCATTTCAGACAGTTTTGTGCATTGATTTTTGCGCAATATGGAGGAAAATCTATCCGTGAAATCCTTGATCATACCCTTTACCGACATCCATAATATTCTGGGATCTTGCTCCGCGTCTGCATTATCCCGTAGGAATACTGTGAGAGCTTCTTTAATTTGTGTAATGAATTCCTTGTTGTTAAGCAGCATAGAATTAAAACGCCATCTTGGGGCCCGGGAAGATAGTGTACCAAATGTTGCTTTCAGGATTAAGTAGCAGTGATCTGATAGCGCATTGGGTGTCATTTCCACTTCATATTTATCAAATATTCTCGGGGATGCAAAGACGTAATCAATTCTGGATAGTGTGTTGTGTCTCGCCGAACGACAGGAGTACTTACGGGTCATGGGATTAAGTGAACGCCATAAATCAATTACCCCTGTTGATTTTGACCAATCTTTTAATGCTTTAGATGATTTTTTTTGTTCGCTGGAAAAGGCAAGGTAAGTTTTGTCCATCCTTGGGTTCCAAATGGCATTAAAATCCGCACCTATTATATATGAGTACTCGGGATGGTTTAACATTTCTCCGGTTAGTGAAGTGAAGAAACCCACTTCGTACAAATTTGGGGCATATACCGCTGCCAACGCAATTTTCCTGTTATTATGTATAATCCTAGCTATAGTTATGCGCCCCTCAGCATCCGACCATACCCCTTTCAATTCGATATTTAATTTGCGTCTGACGACTATGGCTACCCCTCTAGTTCTCGTAACAAAAGAAGAGTGACTAATATTATTGTATATGTTATCCGCTAACGTATTTATGTCTTCCTCTAAAATGTGCGTTTCGCTTAATAGAGCCACGTCCACATGTTCTTTTTTCATCAGCGTGAGCACGCTTTTGCGTTTGTGTTGTTTGTTTATCCCACCGGTGTTCCATACCATTATATTCAAACTAGCCATAATCTATGCATGTTTTTGTGTAGTTTTTGGTAATGCTTCTGGAGTGCGAAGCTACAATAGATGTACATCCAATTAATGAGGTCCCGTTGAGAGCCAAGCTTAAAAACATATATATATACAAATAAAAATCCCCTATTTTCCCCTCACCCAGAAAGTCGTACAGGCCTGTGTTCCAAAAACACATCCTCCGCGATTGACTTTCTCCCATAGTCCACCGGATTGCCCAAATTGAGCATTGTAATCCTAATCTTCCTATGCTAATTGCCATAGGATCTAACATTTCCATTCTATTGCAATAGAATGTCGCTTTTGGACTTGCACCTTCCCTTACTGTAATGAAATATTGTGATAAATGACAAAAAATAAAAAATAAAAAAAGAGAATAAACTTTCATCGACATATTCATTTGAACCCTCTACTAACGTGTAGGAAAAAAGGAAAAAAGGAAAAGATTGTAGAGCAATATTGACACCTTAATGTGAAGAACAGTGGAAAAGAACAATGTAAGTTAAAATATATATAAAAAATAGAGTAATGAGAAGAAAAAATAAACTAAAATAAAAATTAAAGGAAAGATATAGATAAGGAATGAGAGATAGAATAATAATCAACGTGGAGAAGCCACTAGAACCGAATTAACAGATTAGATAAAATAGAAAAGCAGAGCCTTTTAGAGCTTCAATGTGCCAGTCACTTCATCAATGGAGTGATTACTTAAATTGTTAGAATAACCTTGTAGTGTAGTGTGGTTAATTTTTAAAGTATTATTAAGGACTGATTGAACTTCATTCAATTGATTATCTGCTATGTGTATACACACCGGATGTTTATTGTTAGAGTTGTAGGCCTTCGTTGTCATGGTGCCTTATATTCTAGAAGGTTGTAGAGTATACTAGTGCAATAGACTATTTTTATGTTCCAGAATGATCTAAGAGACCCAGGGCATTTGAGCGATAAACCCAGAATATTCCAGATAGATTTTCTAGCCTTTGATCATTTAATCCACTCGTCACCTGCTCCTCCGTCAAAGTCTCTGATCAACGCGTCTGCTCGCCTCCGCGTTGTGTCTTAATCTAATTTACCCCGGAAGGAACTCACATCTCATAACATTCTCCCCCTAGCAACAGGGCCCCGCCCCCTCTTCTCGTTACTATGTGACACTACGTGCAATGGCTGGTCACCTTTAACACACTAAACGTCCTCTTCTATCGATGTCGAACTCTCCCCATAGCTCTGACCAAACCTCCCCACCAGTGCATATCAGTTGTTGATATTACCAGCTTGCAGACGACCTTGGAGCCCATGGCTCTATATTAGCCTGTGGCTTCCCAGTAACTTGAAAACACACACCACTAAATACTGTCCTCCTCATCTGAGATCTAATAGCAGATGCTGTCATCTCCAGATATTTACATTATATCCACATTGAAAAACAAGGGCCCTCATTGACAAGGGCCCTCATTTATCAATTTTTCTTAGAAAGTATTCTATTTTCATACGTAAGCACAGAATTTAGAATGTGTGCACGCACAAAAAAAACGGGATTTATCAACCGTGTGTACACAGGTCCTATACGCTCCTCCGTGTTGATAAATACCTCTTTGTTCTACCGTCAATGCTTGTGCATGATTATCCATATATGGTCATGAAAGTGATGAAACACCCCCCATGGGATGTGAAATAATGGACTGACCCGAGCGGAACTCTGAGAAACTTCACGGGAGATTGTTCACTGAGGCGCTGCCGAACCAAGAAGACACAACGCGTGTTATGGGATAAATAAAAGGCTGACTTGTAAACGGTGATGTCAGATATCAACGGCTCCCTAAGACCATTGCTGCAATTCTGCCTGGACAGCTCAAAATACTAATAAAGACCGTTCGTTGACCACTGTTTGGCGTTGGTGGTTTGATTGATTGATTGAAAAGTTTATTAACAGATTGCAGAATGGGTACAGTAGCCTACAGTACAGCTCAATACATACAATTATTAAGGGGATGCAGACCAGAGAAAGACTTTCGTCTTGTTTACATCAGGGTCCCCCATTTTCAATTCATCATGTGTGTGTCATTATAACCGTGCTGTAATATGAATGCCTTTATTAGTTGTGTTCGATTGGCTATAATATGATTTTTAGAGGCATCTATTTTGAATGAATGAATGAATGAAAACTTTATTTAACAGATTGCAGAATGGGTACAATACAGTACGGCTCAATACACACAATTGTTAAGGGTGTTATGGTTTGACACCGACCCCAAACGCACGACACAAGAGAGTAGGAATTCAGAGTTGCCAAAAACAAGGGCTTGTTTATTGAGACTAATTAATGAGCACAGAATAGGCAAGTCTAACAAGACAGGTACACAAGCAAGGGGGGAAATGTTCTGCTGCTCTGCAGCTTATCCCGTGGTGGTAGTAGGGGGTAGCGGATGCTGACGTCTGAACCGCTCTGCAGACTTCTCTCGGCAGAATCTCCGAGGTGTTGCGGAACCGAGAGAGAGAGAGAGAGAGGGAGCGAGTCAACAAGGGTGCAGGTAGAACGAGCAGGAGAACAGGAGAGGTGACTTGTACCCAAATACAAAGTTATCCAAGTGAACTAATCTTCGTGTAAATACACACAGTGAGCAAAATTCCAAAACACAATCCCAAGTGAATATCTTCGTGTAAATACACACAGTGAGCACTGTTCCAAAACACAATCCCAAGTGAATATCTTCGGTGCAAAAATAGACACTGAGAGTGAAGTCCAAAAAACAATCCAATGTGAATAATATCTTCGGTGTGAAACAACACACAGTGGGAGATGTAAAGTCCCAAAATATTATCCCAGTGAGAACAACAAAAAGGCGATCGCTGGGTGAGTGACTGTCTGATAAAAAAGGTGGTAATCTTCAGTGTTATAGAAACACACGAAAACGGAATTGATCAAGACAGTCAGTAAAAAACTCACCCAGACGTAGTGCGTAATGAGTGCTGGAACAGCAGCGGAGCGAGCGCGTCGCCACGGGGAAAAGGTGTCCAAGAGGAAGGCTTCTTGGAATATCCTGGAGGTAAAGCACAGAGAGCAAACAGCAGCAGCAGCAGGAACGGAGAATGCAAACAGAGAAATATCAAAACGATCCAACAAAACTAGAGTGGAGAAACGGGGTATAAATAATACGGGATTGATTGATTGACAAGCAGTGACAGCTGGGGAATGTGATTGAAAAGCGTGCGGACGAGAGAGAACCAATCAACGACGTCTCTGACGACGTCACTGGGAAGAAGCGTGTGAATGGGGAATTGAAATGATTAACAGAAACAAATGAAAACAGAGCGAGGTGGTTTAAAGGAACAGAACGAGTGAGTGAGCAAGGACAGAAACCTCACAGTACCCCCCCCTCCACGGGAGCCACCCGGCGACCAGGCCGACCCGGCTCGCCAGGATGGGCACGATGGAAGTCAGTGATCAAGCCGGGATCCACGATGAGCTGCCGGGAGACCCAGCTACGCTCCTCAGGGCCGTAACCCTCCCAGTCCACCAGGTATTGGAACCCCCGGCCCCGCCGACGAACGCCCATCAACCGGCGGACCTGCCACTGGGGGTGACCATCCACCAACACGGGAGGCGGCGGATCAGGAGCTGGAGGCATAAGGGGACTGAGGGAGACGGGCTTAACCCGGGAGACATGGAACACGGGGTGGATGTGCATGGATGCAGGAAGTTTCAGGCGCAGGGCCGCCGGACTGAGTACCTTCAGGACCTCGAAAGGTCCGACGAAACGGGGGTTGAGCTTCTTGGCCGAGGACCGTAGCGGGAGGTCCTTTGCGGAGAGCCACACCCTCTGCCCAGGGCGGTAAGTCGGCGCAGGAACCCGGCGCCGGTCGGCACCACGACAGGCGCGCTCAGATGTCCGGAGCAGCGCGGTCCTGGTGATCTCCCAAACTCGTCGGCAGCGGTCGAGGTGGACCTGCACGGAGGGAACTGCCACTTCCATCTCCTGTGCGGGGAAAAGAGGGGGCTGGTAGCCCAGGGAGACCTCAAAGGGGGAGAGGCCGGTGGCGGAACTGACCATTGAATTGATGGAGTATTCAACCCAGGGAAGGAAACGGCTCCAGGATGCTGGTCTCTCGGCTGCCACACACCGAAGAGCAGACTCCACGCTCTGGTTCATCCTCTCCGTCTGCCCGTTAGTCTGGGGATGATAACCAGAGGAAAGACTGACCGTTGCCCCCAATCCCTTGCAAAAGGCCCGCCATACCTGGGAGGTGAACTGGGGCCCCCGGTCAGAGACGATGTCCTGGGGAAACCCATGAAGGCGGAACACGTGGTGCGTCAGGAGGTCCGCCGTCTCGGCCGCCGAGGGAAGCTTGGAGAGGGCCACAAGGTGAACCCCCTTGCTGAATCGATTCACCACGGTCAGAAGGCAGGTGTTCCCCTGGGAGGAGGGCAGACCAGTGACGAAGTCCAGCGCCACATGTGACCACGGACGGCTCGGAACGGGAAGTGGCTGCAAGAGCCCGGAGGGTGCCTGGTGAGAGGCCTTGCTGCGGGCACAGACCGTGCAGGCCAATACGAACTCCTTGACGTCGTTCCGCATGGTGGGCCACCAGAAACCACAAGCCAGGAAGGAGAACGTGCGATGGACGCCAGGGTGGCAGGCGAACCGGCTGGTATGGCCCCACAGCAGTACCTGGGACCGGACAGAGTCGGGGACGAAGAGACGACTCCTAGGGACGTTGCTAGGAGCACGTTGGAAGCGTAGGGCACGCCTTACCACACCCTCGATGCCCAAGGTGATGGCTCCAACCACTCGGGCCTCCGGGAGGATGGGAGTAGGGTCCTCAGAGGGTGGAGCCCCCTTGGAGTGCATCCGGGACAGGGAGTCGGCCTTCGTGTTGCGGGAACCGGGGCGGAAGGTCAGCGAGAAGTCGAACCGACTGAGGAAACTGGCCCATCTCGCCTGCCGACCGTTGAGGCGCCTGGAAGCGCGGATGAACGTCAGGTTCTTGTGGTCCGTCCAGATGGTAAAAGGCTCCTCGGCACCCTCTAGCCAATGACGCCACTCCTCCAGCGCAGCCACGACCGCCAGCAGCTCCCGATTGCCGGTGTCGTAGTTCCTCTCGGCAGGGAGGAAGCGACGCGAGTAGAAGGCGCAAGGATGCACCTTCTGGTCTGAAAGAGAACGTTGGGATAGGACAGCGCCCAGGCCAGAATCCGAGGCGTCCACCTCCACGATGAACTGTCTCTTGGGGTCAGGGTGGAGCAGGATAGGGGCGGAAGTGAACCTTCTCTTCAGGGAGCGGAACGCAGCGCATGCCGCTGGGGACCAGTCGAACGGCAGAGCGGGGGAGGTCAGCTTGGTAAGTGGCTCCGCCACTTGACTGTAGTTCCAGATGAACCTTCGGTAGAAGTTGGCGAACCCGAGGAAACTCTGTAACTCCTTCCGAGTGGTGGGTTCTGGCCAATCCTCCACAGCCTGGATCTTGCGAGGATCCGCTCGGGTCAAGCCCTTCTCCACGATGAAGCCCAGGTAGTCGACGGAGTTGGAGTGGAAACGGCACTTCTCCGCCTTGACGAAGAGCCGATTGTGGAGGAGGCGCTCCAGCACACGGCGGACATGCTGGATGTGTTCCTCGAGGGTCCTGGAAAAGATGAGAATGTCGTCCAGGTACACCACCATGAACACCTCCAGCATGTCACGAAGGACGTCGTTCATGAGTGCCTGGAATACCGCCGGGGCGTTGGTGAGGCCGAACGGCATTACAAGGTACTCGTAGTGGCCCCTGGGGGTCTTGAAGGCGGTCTTCCATTCATCGCCCTCACGGATACGGACAAGATGGTAGGCACTCCGGAGGTCCAGCTTGGTGAAGAACGAGGCCTGGGTCAGTGGCTCGAAGGTGGAGCTCATGAGAGGTAGAGGGTATTTGTTCTTGATGGTGATCTCGTTGAGCTGACGATAGTCGATGCAGGGTCGCAGGTCCCCATCCTTCTTACCAACAAAGAAGAACCCGGCCGCCACCGGGGAGGAGGAAGGCCGAATGAGTCCTGCTTCCAATGACTCAGAGATGTAGAGATCCATCGCCTTCTTCTCCGGGACAGTCAGACTGTAGAGGCGGCTGCCGGGAAGGGGAGCCCCTTGGCGGAGGTCGATGGCGCAGTCATAGGGGCGGTGAGGTGGAAGGGCCTGAGCCCTGGTCTTACTGAAAACCTCCAAGAGGTCGTGGTACTCGGGAGGTATGGACGAGAGGTCCGGAGGCAACTCACCAGCGGGCCTCCGGGGCGGGGGACAGGACGCCGCCTGCAGACACAGGGCGTGACAGGAGGAGCTCCAGCCCCTGATGGTACCGGAGGACCAGGCGATGTGGGGCTCGTGCAGCGCGAGCCAGGGCCTACCCAGGACCACCGGGACAAGGGGGGATTGGGTGATGAGGAACTGGATTCTCTCGACGTGGTTCCCAGCGATGGTCAGCACGACTGGGCCGGTGCGTTGAGAGATGTCGGCCAGGCGGTGTTGGTCCAACGAAAAGATCTCCAAGGGCCTCACAAGGTCCTCAAGTGGAATGTTGGCTTGGGTGGCGAACTCGAAGTCGAGGAAATTCTCGTCTGCCCCAGAGTCGATGAGGGCCTCCACCGTGGCACGTTGGTCCCCCCAGGCCAGGGTGACGCTCATCAGATGGTCAGGTGGTGCGCGGCGCTGGGAATGGGAAAAACGGCTCACCAGGATCTCCCGGGGTCTCGGTGAGCCTGATCTTTTGGCCGGGTGGGGCAGTCAGCGATTCGGTGTCCCGCACCTCCGCAGTAGAGGCAGAGACCGGACCTGAGCCTTGCCTCACGCTCCGCCTGGCTCAGATGAGAGCGTCCCAGCTGCATGGGTTCCTCCTCGCGAACCGAACGGGGGGGCCTGCTACCACCAGTAGTGTTGAGGACAGGACGTCCAGGAGTGACGTCATGCGTCCGGGGAATCCGGGGTGCCTCAGGAGGTAACAGTCGGGTCCTCTCGCGCCTTCTCTCCAGGAGGCGTCCGTCAATACGGATGACGAGGCTAAACAGATCCTCGAGGGAGTCGGGCAACTCCCGGGTAGCGAGCTGGTCCCGGACTGCGTCACTGAGCCCCCTCAAGAAGGTTAGGCGAAGAGCAGGTTCGTTCCATCCACTCTCCACCGCCGCCAGTCGAAACTCCAAGACATAGTCCGTCACCCTGCCGCTCCCCTGTCGGAAAGTCCCCAACCGGGCTCCAGGGTCCAGACCTCGGGCTGGATGGTGGAACACAAAATCTGCTTCCATTGCCCAGGAGGAAGTGACCCACTGGGCAGCATGGCCTGAAAGCAAGTTCGTCATATAAGCCACTTGGGACCCACGAGCAGAAAAACGGCTTGGTTGATGACGGAAAACCAACTCACATTGCATGATGAATGTGGCACACTCCTCGGGATTGCCGTCGAACAGCCGTGGGACGGAGAGACGGGGTTCCCGAGGTGCGGGATCTGCTGGGGCTGCGGGGAATGCTCCTGAAGGTTGTGAGAGATGAAAAGCATTAACGGTGTCGCCCAGCGAGTGAAGCTGAGCGAGAATGTCGGACTGTTGTCCCGCCATAGCGGCCATTGACCCTTGCATAGGCAGGACCTGATCCCTGAGATTCTGCACCGCAGCCGCAGCTCGCTCTAATTGGAGACTGTGATCCCTGGTCAACTCGACTTGATTAGCAAGTGCGGTTCTGACCCTCTCTGTGTCGGCTGGGGTCGTCATTTTGGTTGGATCGTAATGTTATGGTTTGACACCGACCCCAAACGCACGACACAAGAGAGTAGGAATTCAGAGTTGCCAAAAACAAGGGCTTGTTTATTGAGACTAATTAATGAGCACAGAATAGGCAAGTCTAACAAGACAGGTACACAAGCAAGGGGGGAAATGTTCTGCTGCTCTGCAGCTTATCCCGTGGTGGTAGTAGGGGGTAGCGGATGCTGACGTCTGAACCGCTCTGCAGACTTCTCTCTCAGAATCTCTCTCAGAATCTCCGAGGTGTTGCGGAACCGAGAGAGAGAGAGAGGGAGCGAGTCAACAAGGGTGCAGGTAGAACGAGCAGGAGAACAGGAGAGGTGACTTGTACCCAAATACAAAGTTATCCAAGTGAACTAATCTTCGTGTAAATATACACAGTGAGCAAAATTCCAAAACACAATCCCAAGTGAATATCTTCGTGTAAATACACACAGTGAGCACTGTTCCAAAACACAATCCCAAGTGAATATCTTCGGTGCAAAAATAGACACTGAGAGTGAAGTCCAAAAAACAATCCAATGTGAATAATATCTTCGGTGTGAAACAACACACAGTGGGAGATGTAAAGTCCCAAAATATTATCCCAGTGAGAACAACAAAAAGGCGATCGCTGGGTGAGTGACTGTCTGATAAAAAAGGTGGTAATCTTCAGTGTTATAGAAACACACAAAAACGGAATTTGATCAAGACAGTCAGTAAAAAACTCACCCAGACGTAGTGCGTAATGAGTGCTGGAACAGCAGCGGAGCGAGCGCGTCGCCACGGGGAAAAGGTGTCCAAGAGGAAGGCTTCTTGGAATATCCTGGAGGTAAAGCACAGAGAGCAAACAGCAGCAGCAGCAGGAACGGAGAATGCAAACAGAGAAATATCAAAACGATCCAACAAAACTAGAGTGGAGAAACGGGGTATAAATAATACGGGATTGATTGATTGACAAGCAGTGACAGTTGGGGAATGTGATTGAAAAGCGTGCGGACGGGAGAGAACCAATCAACGACGTCTCTGACGACGTCACTGGGAAGAAGCGTGTGAATGGGGAATTGAAATGATTAACAGAAACAAATGAAAACAGAGCGAGGTGGTTTAAAGGAACAGAACGAGTGAGTGAGCAAGGACAGAAACCTCACAAAGGGGATGCAGACCAGAGAAAGACGTTTGTCTTGTTTACATCAGGGTCCCCCCCTGTTGTTGTCGGTATTAGCCTAATAATACCGACAACAAAATAGATGCCTCTAAAAATCATATACTATTAGGTAGCCTATATGAATTACATATAATAGCAGCCATAGCCTACATTCATGTGTGTGTGGGTGTGTGTGCGGGGGGGGGGGGGGGGTTTAGCCTATATCAGTTTGTGATTTTACAACTGTTATTTTCATTGGTTACTGATTAAGACTATAAAATGATAGATACTGTTGTGTTAGAAGTGATTTGTGATTAATGTGTAGAAGTGATTTATGATTAACATGCTATTGCTGGATGGGTCAGGCGGGGGTCAAATCATGTCCATTTACATGATCAATATAAGCACCTTTCAGGTGTATCAGCACTCTGTTACCTTCCCGCTTTCATGATATAACAAAACATGATATTTTTTCATCCTTCCCATCAGCACTACCCTCTCTCCAAGATGATTAGCAGCACCCAGACCTGCAATTACAACTTTGACAACCAGAAGAAACACATGACGGCTGGAACCTGCACCGAGAAGCACATCTTCTTGCCTTTCTCTCACCAGTAAGTACCTACAGGGATACAACAATGGTACAGTCCAAACCTGCCAGTCTACAAAATGGTAGCAGTGCAAACATATAGGCTGATTCTTTCAATTGTTGGAATCTTCTTGTTTTTTGTATGTATCTACCAATGGCATGGTAGAGAACCTTTTGTTATTGTTATGGAGATACATGCATTTCGTAGCTATATAGCCATAGTATTTCATAGTATGTTTCAGAATTCTGACAAATGGTATTCCACAAAAATTCAGATCAATTAAGATGTTCTGTAATATGAAATAAATTATTTTGCCTTGTGTCAACATCATGGCTATTTGCTGACATTTTGTCGTCATTTGTTCTTAAAATAGAAATGAACATGGAGTTTCCACTGAAGTGAAACAGACTCTGACTCTGCAGGAGACCAACAAAATCAAGGACAGGGTCTTTGATCACAGTGAGTATTTGTTATTGTTTGTTTAGGTCTTTGAATATGTCAAAATATGTAAAAGTGGGCGGCTAGGTGGTGTAGTGGGCAAGGCACTCGCCACCAACGCAGGAGACGCTGGGTTCGAGCCCAGCTCTCGGCGTTGCTACCAGCTTGGCTGGTCGCTCATACTAACACAATTGGCAGTGTTAGGTGTGGGAAAGCTGGTGGGCGGGTCCTGGTTGTTGTAAACAGTGACTCCTACAGTTCGGTCGGGGCGCCTGCACAGCGAGGGAAGGATCTGGAGGGAGGTAGTGTGACCTTCTACACGTTACACTCTCCCAGTGAGAGTCTGCGCGGCCAGGCTGGCTGCCGGCTAGCTGCACATGTGTCGGAGGAAAGCATGTGATCGTCTCCGGCCTACCGGACCAACAGTAGGGGGGGAGTGCGCAACAACCAGGAAGGGGGTTGGGAATTGGCATAACGACTAACAGTGGGATGGGAGAAAAATCGGAAAAAGGAGGGGGGGGGGGGGGGGGGGGGAGATAATAATAAAAAAATATATATATATGTAAAAGTTTGCAGCAAAGTCTTACTGGTTCCTGTATTATTATTCTGCAAAGATGAAGACAACCTAAAGTTCCTGCCCATGGAGGCTGTTGAGGACAAGGCCCCGGTCCAGAGCACTGAGGCTGTCATGGCCGCCATGAGGGAGCTGAACACCCTGTCTGAACACTCTATGGGTCACCAGCGTGCCGCCATCTTCCAGAGGCTCGTGTCTGAGCTTCGTGGCCTGGAGAGCCAGACCATTCGCCCTCATGCAAATGAGATGATGGAGATGTCCAACTCCCTGACGTTCCAAGCCCTGGCCCAGTGTGGTACCCCAGGCTGCAACAGTGCCCTGCTGTACATCCTCAGTACCTTCGACAGTTCTGCGTTCGACGCCGCCGTCTACGCTCTGAGTCTCCTGCCCAACCCCTCCCGTCTTATGGCCAAAGACATGCTGGACATGGCTCGGGAGAAAAGGAGCAAGCCCCTCATGTACGCCCTGAGCAACGTGGTCAGGAGGTCAGTAGAAACCAGCTATTTCCACTTGTGAGCGTCAAAGAAATCCATCTCACATCTCATTACGGTGACGGTGAACAGTGTGTTTATTTGCGTGTGAACGCCGTGCTTTGGTTTCCAGGCTGTACCGGGCCGAGGGCGTCACCCCCGAGATCACTGCCGTGTCCCAGTTCACGGCTTCTATTCTGGGCGCCGATTGCGCCGGGGAGAAAGAGTTGACCTTATTGGCTCTGAGGGTAAGCAACCATTTATGAAATCGAGCCCTAAATGCACTCCTTATAATCAAACGCTATAAGAACATATCCAGTTACTGACATGTTTTTCTGTGTTCCTATCCTATTCCATCCAATTTGCAGGTTGTTGGTAACATAGGAGATGCTATGGAGGCTGCGGATCCCAGTGTAAAGACCACCCTTCTGACGTGCATGAGACAGCCGGCCGCCGCGCTGTCCGTCCAGCTGGCTGCCATCCAGGCCTTCAGACGCATGTCTGTAACCGAGGAGGTAAATAACCAGCAAGACCCTTTTGAAGGTCAATACAGTAGGCAGTGATGTACCTGAACGTATTCAATGAATGATCGTTCATGAACTTGTTCATATTTTGGGCGAACGTCAACTGAACGTACTGTGTTTCCGCTAGATGAACGTAATTGTGAACACGTTCATTCTCGGCGCTCTATCACAGTATAACTTCGTTCAAAAGTGTGCCAGATTTGGGATGGCCGCACGGGCGCACACACACACAAACACACCGAAAGGTTTCGGTGTGTGCGTGTTGCGTGCAGAGAGAGAGACTCGTTACGCAGGCCGCCCCTTCAAGGCAATGGTCGGGGAAACACTGATAAATAATCACAGTGTGATGGAAATGCCAGTATTCTGATTGCTGTCTGTGGTTCTACATGGGTTGTGGCAATAATTTTGACAAATAATAGCTTGCAGCAACATATTGAAAAAAGAACTATAAACTAGTTCATTTTTTAAACCATGAACTTTAGTTAAACATTTTTTATTATGAACTGAACTAGTTCATTTTAAAATGTGTGAACTGTGAACTGAACTAGTTAATGTAGAAAGTGAACTTTCCCAACACTGACAGTAGGAATAAGTTATCGTTTTTAGACAAACCTCCTCCCTCCCATAATACATCAATGGATAAGTGTCTGCATGTGTGCCTCTACAGGTGCGCTCTAACATCCAGGGAGTCAGCCAGTATGCCATGGAAGCGGTGCAGAAGCGCATCGCAGCCTACCTGATTTTGATGAGGCATCCTGAAGCCAGTGACCTGGAGTTGGTGAGGAAGGTGCTCACCCAGGAGCAGGATGCGCAGGTCAAGGCCTTTGTGACCTCTCACATCTACAACATCATCAACTCCGAGGATCCTGAGACCCAGAAGTAAGAGTCCCTTGGAAGTGTCAGATGCAATTCGCTGAATAGAAACTCTCACCTTATATTATTCAGGCCTATTGGACCAACGATGCTGATTTATTTAACCAGCTAACTGACATTGACTTATTTAACGTGTTTCTTCTCAGGCTGGGTAGTAAGATCCTGAAAGTCCTGGAGGGCAATGACGTCAACGTCATCTTTGATCCTTCTAGCCAGTTGCCTAGGGAGGTGTTGCTGGAAACTACCTTGAAAGCCGTTGGCTACAATATGGATATCTGGGAGGTAAATTAAACTATGACATATATGCATAATATACATATACATATATATATTAGTGCTGTCAATCGATTACAATATTGAATCTGATTAATCGCATGATTGTCCATAGTTAACTTCGCATTAATCGCATTAAAAATCGCATTAAAAATCGCATTAAAAATCGCATTAAAAATCGCATTAAAAAAATAAAAATAAAATGTATTTACCTTAACACTTTCGGGGCCATTTGGATCCGTCTAAAATCACTGTAGATGGCCAGCATATCATAATAGACTTGCACAGTCCGTGTGGCTGTTTGTAGAGCTAAATCTATACTTTATAGTATTGCTATCTGTCCATTCTCATTGTCAATTGAGACCATAAACCGTCCCTTCAAAATGGCTTAAAGAAATAATTTTTTAATCAATACGTTCTCATTTTATAGCGTCTTGAATATAAGCGTTATAAGGGATTTCGGCTAGGATGTTTCCTGGAAGGCGAGAGACAGGCCGCTAAGCTACTAACGTTAAATCCAGTGGCATTTCGGATATACAGAAGCTACAGTTAAAACTCAAACTGCATATGATCGGTATTGATGGTCCACCATGAATGCATGAAGGGGCGGGGGACGTCGTTTCTGATGATTGATTACCAATAACCGTGTTAGCCTCAGTAGCCACATTCATTGATCGAGTGGATGGCTATCAAATCAATGCCTGATCAGCGTGTAATTTACGTGAAAAAGATCTTACCGTGGGCCGGTTGGATCCCCCAGAGCATTTCCCAGTTATCGATCGCCATCTGGTAGATTGATATGTCCATTGGCTGATGATAAATTTGTTTAGTGAAATCCGCGTCCCAAAACGTATTCCGTGCAACAGGCTATAGGCATCATAGATATCTATAAAGAACACTAGATAGCTTACCCGCGCTGCCGGCCAATGTAGAGCGACGTCGTCGTAGGGCGGCCATCTTGCTCGAGGCGGCTCAGCTACTGATAACATTAATGTTACTTTTTTTTACTTAAAGGCATTTTTTTTTTTTTTTTTTACAAACCGCTTGAATCATAGCCACGTTAATAATGCTTGTAATAAACCAAACCGTTTGTAAATCCGTCAATATTTCAGCGAGTATATTTTTGTCTGTGCAGCTCACTCACCCTCACTCAAGGCTGACTGGGGCAAGATGGCGGCGGTTCAGTGACGCTGGTGACTCCGCCTTAAGCTATCTAGTGTTCTATATATATCTATGATAGGCATCGCTTCAAGTTAGTAGAAAACTACATTGGAAATCCAGAAAAAACAAGACAACTTCTGCCACAGGGAACACTGCATTATCGAGATAGCGCCCGTAAGCTGATCTGGCCGGTAATGCACTTTTTCTAATTCAAAGAGTAGGGTACTTCTGCAGTGCCGCTCGGCGACCTTTATTAAAGGTTATTAAATGGAATAAAATCCAAAAAAACCTTGCCACGGAGATGTCCGTGGTTGGTTCTTTAAGCATGGATTCGAACCATGGATTTATCCGTGGTTCGTCCCCAATGTGTTAAACAGATATTTTTCAGGTTCCAAGTTTTAATACTCTTATCAACATGAGAGTCAACAAATGCTTGCTTTATGCAGCCATTTAACACAAAAGGATGACCCTCATGGATTGCAAATTTGCATCAAATTCAAAACAGAATGATGCACAAAATAACTTAAAATAAAATAATAATTTAAAACAATGAATAAAGTGTGCATGAAATAATAGGGGAAAGAAAACGTTACATTCACCCACACAAGGGCTGAGGACTCACACCCCACCCCCCTCTCTCTCACACACACTCCCAGCTCTCTTTCTCTCTTGCCCCTTCCTCATCTCTCTCACCCCCCTCTCTCTCTCACACACACACACACACACACACACACACACACACACACACACACACACACACACACACACACACACACACACACACACACACACACACACACACACACACACACACACACACACACACACACACACATTGAGTCAGAAACAAACATAGTATCAATGAGAGTATCAATAATACACCTGAGTGAAGAAAAAAAAATAGTGGCGTTAATAGAATCGGGCGTTAATACCACGTTAACTTTGACAGCCTTAATTATATATATATAACGCCCGATTCTATTAACGCCACTATTTATATATATATATGTATCTAAATCTAAATCTGTTTGTCTTGTTGTCTGTAGATTGTAACTCTATTTGTCTTGTTGTCTGTAGATTGTAAATCTGTTTGTCTTGTTGTCTGTAGATTGTAAATCTGTTTGTCTTGTTGGTCTGTAGATTGTAAATCTGTTTGTCTTGTTGTCTGTAGATTGTAAATCTGTTTGTCTTGTTGGTCTGTAGATTGTAAATCTGTTTGTCTTGTTGGTCTGTAGATTGTAAATCTGTTTGTCTTGTTGGTCTGTAGATTGTAACTCTATTTGTCTTGTTGTCTGTAGATTGTAAATCTGTTTGTCTTGTTGTCTGTAGATTGTAAATCTGTTTGTCTTGTTGGTCTGTAGATTGTAAATCTGTTTGTCTTGTTGTCTGTAGATTGTAAATCTGTTTGTCTTGTTGGTCTGTAGATTGTAAATCTGTTTGTCTTGTTGGTCTGTAGATTGTAAATCTGTTTGTCTTGTTGTCTGTAGATTGTAAATCTGTTTGTCTTGTTGTCTGTAGATTGTAAATCTGTTTGTCTTGTTGGTCTGTAGATTGTAAATCTGTTTGTCTTGTTGGTCTGTAGATTGTAAATCTGTTTTTCTTGTTGGTCTGTAGAGTGTAAATCTGTTTGTCTTGTTGTCTGTAGATTGTAAATCTGTTTGTCTTGTTGTCTGTAGATTGTAAATCTGTTTGTCTTGTTGTCTGTAGATTGTAAATCTGTTTGTCTTGTTGTCTGTAGATTGTAAATCTGTTTGTCTTGTTGTCTGTAGATTGTAAATCTGTTTGTCTTGTTGTCTGTAGATTGTAAATCTGTTTGTCTTGTTGTCTGTAGATTGTAAATCTGTTTGTCTTGTTGTCTGTAGATTGTAAATCTGTTTGTCTTGTTGTCTGTAGATTGTAAATCTGTTTGTCTTGTTGTCTGTAGATTGTAAATCTGTTTGTCTTGTTGTCTGTAGATTGTAAATCTGTTTGTCTTGTTGGTCTGTAGATTGTAAATCTGTTTGTCTTGTTGGTCTGTAGATTGTAAATCTGTTTGTCTTGTTGGTCTGTAGATTGGCATGGAAGGCAAGGGCTTTGAGACAACCATTGAGCTTCTGTTTGGGAAGAACGGATTCTTCCCAGACACCGTCTCCAAGGCCATGTACTGGGCTGGAGATAAGATGCCAGGCAAGATCAATGCGGTTCTTGAGAAATTGTCTCCACTCGAGGGAGCTGAGGGACTGAGGAAGGTAATTACTCATCATGAATCTATGTTTCTCTCCTACATGCTGTTTTTCAGTGTTGTTTGATAAAATATTAAATAAAAAGTGCTAATATTACCCCAATGACACTCTTTATTAAGGTGCGCGATAACATCGTAAGGGAAATTGTCCATCATTTCAACAAACTGGCAAAGGAGCTGCAGACTCAGGACTCACCAGAGGCCATGACCTACCTGAAGATGATGGGAGCTGCACTCGGTTACATCAAGGGCACCGACTTCCAATTCATCGCTCAAAACGCAGCAATGTACGCTGAGGTTCTACTGATGACTATGCCAACACAGGTACTATTTATCATTCTCACACATAATAGTAACAGCTGCTGAATTTATCTCAAGCCCCACCCCTTTTTCATGATTCTCCAACCACAACAGTTGCTGGTGATAGAGAACCTTCAATTTATCTATATATTTGTTTCAGGCCATGAAGAAACAACTGATGTCCAACACTGAAAATGAGATCTTCGCCCATTACATCTTCATGGACAACAAGTTCTCTCTCTCGACTGCATCTGGTTTCCCTCTCAAGTTCGCTCTGTCTGGTACCTTCGCTCCCGGAGCAAAGGGAGGAATCCGCATTTCACCAGACGTGGTATAATATCCTACTCTTTATGGTCAACCGTCTTACAATGTTCCGTCAAAATAACCCGTGCCCTGATTCTGAGGCTGCTTACGTGTAACACGATATCAATTTGTTTGCTTGTAGAAAGAAGTGTCCTTCATGCCCTCTGTGGGAGTGGAGTTTGTGACCCAGATGGGAGTCCACGTCCCAGAGTTTTACTCTTCTGCCGTTGAGATGCATACCAACCTGTACCACGAGAGTGCTCTCAATGCCAAGATCACCATGGTGGCCGACCAGGTCAAGCTGACCCTCCCTGCCCCACAGGGTAAAACCCAGCTCTTCAGAATCAGGTACATTTAAATAACAAGAGGGGAAACAGATATTGATATCAACATAAATATTATGTTCCATAATAGGTTATGGAGAAAAGAGGAAAGTTATTAAGCTGTTTGTTTATTCTTTTAATAGCAACCGAATGCTGACTGTCACATCTGATGGGGTCACTCTGATCCCACCAAAGGATGAGGGCAGGACTAATGTTGTGAATTGCAACCCTCTCTTCACTGGAGTCAAGTACTGCACCACGGGCAAAGTCCGGTACTCTGTTGCTGGTGTTAACGCTCCTTACTTCCCCCTCAGTGGAGAGACTAAGTACGTTTTAATGTGGACACTCAGTTTGCTCACATGATTATCATCAATGCAATACTATTAAGCGATTAAGCACTAACATTCTTAACTTGATCTTTACCCTGTAGGTTCGCTGTGGATATCGAGCCCACCGCTGAGGTCGCAGAGTACACTGCCACCATTGCTTTAAAACGCCTCAGTGAAAGCGACGAGGAGGTCGATTCTTGGACGATGATCCTGAAAGCAGAACGTACGGACATCCTTGCTCAATATACATAATACAGTATATAGTCAACGTATTGATCGTGTATATCAAACTGCGTCAACTAATGTCACGCACATCATCGTCTCGTTCTCTTTGTAGCTTTAGATGATCAGCCCACCATCAAGGCCACGGCCACCATGAAGTACAACAGGAACTGGGATAACCCGAACAGGAACGTCATCACCGCCGATATCCAGATCCCGGACTACGACGTGGAGGCCGGCATCAGGGTTGGCATCTCCATGGTCGATGACGAATATGGTGGTCGCAGGACATCCATCACTCTGGAGATCTCCAACAAGAACATCCCCCAACTGTCTCTGATCGGCCGTGTCATTACTGCCTACAGACTCGGACTCCAACTCACCATGGAGGTTCAGCTCCTGGTCCCGTCCCTCCAGACCGATGCTGTCATTACTGCCACCATCAGCAGTCATGGCCAACTCACCATGGAGCTTAAGAGTGACATCATGTTCCTGCAAACCTCCTCTGTTCTCACCTTCAAATATTGCGGTACACTGGTTGATCAAATACGACTGTTTCTGGATTTAGAAGGACGATGTCTTCAGGGATTTGTTCAAATTGAGTTTCATGGTTGTTGATTGCTAAAATGATATGCATTATTTCAGATGAGGAGCAGCAGCTTGATATTCAGCTGATGTCCAACGTGAACGCTGATATGAAGGCCCTCGTACCTTACAATGAAGGCCTTCAGGCCTGGCTGACACAGCTCACAGAAGACATTATGGACCAGCAGCTGGTCATAAGCGACATGGAACCACGTCACGTCTTTGACAAGGCTCTTGAGGTGAGAAAAATGAAGGCTTTCAGTTTAAAAGTGCCCGAAAATCCATTGTGAAAGATTATATTAAATATTATTAATTAATCAATATTGGGGAAAAGAACATATAGCTTCCACAAAATTATTTTCATGCATTTAACTTTTTCTAGCTATTATTTTGTATAGGCTGGTGAATATCTCTTTCTGAGACACAATCATGATCATTTGTTTTTAACAGGTTGGCAATATGTGGATGGACAAGATCACCACTGATGTTCCTTATGTTGAGACTCTGAAAAACAGTATGGCCGAGCTGGCAATGCCCACCATGCCTGAGGAACTGTTCATGGCATTGTAAGTAAAACTCAATGCATCCTGGTGTCATCAGTGCATTTCCCATGTGCCTCTTAGATTATAAATTCCTCATTTCATTCATCATGAAAAACCTTTAACTGTATTTCTATCTAATCACATAATATACACATATTATTTCCAAGAACAATGAAATACTCATTGAATCCAGCCATATAAAGTCTGTCTGTCTGTCTGTCTTTCTTTCTTTCTTTCTTTCTTTCTTTCTTTCTTTCTTTCTTTCTTTCTTTCTTTCTTTCTTTCTTTCTTTCTTTCTTTCTTTCTTTCTTTCTTTCTTTCTTTCTTTCTTTCTTTCTTTCTTTCTTTCTTTCTTTCTTTCTTTCTTTCTTTCTTTCTTTCTTTCTTTCTTTCAAATAGTGAGAGCACATTGAAATTCTCTTCAATTTCTATTGGGCCAGTATACTATTATATAACGATAGGTATACATTTGGTTGAAGTGTCTGCCAAGTTCAACAGCAACTATTACAACTGGCAAGGCCTGATCTCTACCAGCAACAACACTGAGGACTCTCCTAGCTACACAGCCAAGTTCAAAGTAATGGCTGACAGTCCTATCGAACTCCTCTCCTTCACATCTGAGGGTAAATTTATCTTTCTCATTACCTATATCAGAGGAATTATATAATGACTCTATAATGCTGGTGTTTAACTATATCAATATAAATATATAATGTCAATATGTAATATAATATGCAGTGTTTCATAATTTTACTAATTTGCCTTGTGTATCTTGTTTTACAGGAACTGCAGAGTTTAGTTTATCTGACACACCAGATACTCTGAAGGTTGGCATCAATGGAAGCCTGAAGCACAAGCTCATGGACACAAGCTTTAGTTTAACGGAAACCATTGCTATCTTAGACAAAGTCATGTTAACTGGTAGCTGCAATTTCCAGGCCACCTGCCCTCTGGGTGTGCAAACATCCATGGACATCACCTCCCAGTGCTCCCTGGACTCAGACATGCTCACTGGAGATACAAACATGGAGGGAAGTGTAACCATTGGCCATGCAACTGTTAGCACCTCCTTCTCCCATACATTTGCTGTTGAGCCAGTAAAGAAAGAAGCAAGAACCGAGTCCACACTGAGGCTGAAATCTCCAACCCTGGAGTTTTTGAACAAGATCAAGGCAGGGTATGCTGATGAGCAGCTTCTGATTGAGTCCAACACCAACATGGACGATGATACTGAGAACCGTGCCTACTGTTTGCTGTCTGGGTCCGTGAACCCCTCTGGCGTGGAGATTAACGCTGATGCCTCCCTAAACATATTTGAAAGCCGTGCCTCTCACAAAGCAACACTGACCCTGAATGAGGATGGCCTTAGTACCAGATGTACCACAACTGCACAGAGGAGTCAAATGACCTTTGAGAATGTCTTCCATGGAGGGTTTGACGCCTCTGGATCTACCATGGCCATCACCACTAAGGGAGCCATTGGGGAGAACACAGCTGAAGTCAATGCTGAGGGGAAGCTTGGAACATCTGAGGCCTATCTGAACAGTGTGTTCAAGGGCAACCTCTTAGGTAGCAACACCAGGAACAGGGTGAGCCTCATATTAAATGAAGATGGCTTGACCTTCTACAACAACCTGGTTGGATCTTTTGATGATGATTTGAAGACTGACAGCACACACTCCCTGACTCTCACTCTTCGATCCCTGGCCGTCCGTTCCATAACTGACAACGTCCTTTATGACAACTACTACAAGCATGACATCACAGCTGATTTGGGACATTTCACTGCCGCAGTTGTCATGAACAGTGACCTGAAGATCATGGATGTCAACTTTGTGAATGAAGCCCAGTATAATGCAGAGCCCTACAAGATGGATCTGACCGGAACATCAGTGGGGATCTTCTCTGGGGAGGAGTTTAAGCACGCCTTTGAAATCACATTCGCTGACATGACCTTCACAGCAAAGTGTAACACCAATGGTAAACTCCTGGGAACTCAAATGGCTCATACCACAGACATGGAGATTGCTGGTCTGAACATGAAGTTCAACAGTGTGGCTAACTTCAACTCGCCATCTCTTCGTCTTGACAGCACTGTCACAACGGTTGCTGAGCCCTTCACACTAAATATCGATGCTCTTTTCAACTCAAATGGAACAGTGCATCTGTATGGAGAGCAGAGTGGTGAACTGTACAGCAAGTTCCTTCTGAAGGCAGAACCCCTGGCTTTCACACAGTCATTTGAATGCATGGCTTCAACCACTCATGAATTGGAAAATGGAGACTCCGTTAAGATCCATATTGACAACAAGTTCAACAGCCTGTTGACCCCACAAGAGCAGAGTGTAACACTGAAGATGACATCCAAGCTGAACGACCACACTTACGATCAGGAAATGAATGCCTACAACAATGCAGAGAAAATGGGACTAGAGGTGATAGGAGCTGCCTCCACCAATATGTTGAACAGCGTTGGTGAGAACCAAGACTACTCCATCTCTGGATCTGTGAAGTATGACAAGAATAGCGATTTCTTCCAGATTCCATTCGTTGAGCATCTGCCCACACTTGAAGAAATGAAAGATGTAATCATGAGGCTGATGGAAGACAGCATTCAGACGCTGAGGGATATTAATTTCATGTATGCCATTGAACTTTTTCTTAACTCAATGGAAAGTTACATCACCGAAAGTTACATCACCACCATGTTCAATGTAATCCATTCCAAGATTGAAGAGCTTCTGTCCAACTATGAGATTGAAATAGTTGAAATTATGAGGCACTACCAAGTCAGGGAAATGATTCAGGCTGTGAAGGATCTGGTGAATGAGCTGTATACCTTTGACTTCCCACAAATGGTTGATGACATCGGTGTATACTTTGAAGGATTGTTCCAGAAAATTAGGTCTTTTGATTATGAAACATTCACCTTGGAGCTGAAAGAGAAATTATCTGAAATAAGCCAGATTTCCTGTTTCAGAAAACTCCACGGAGAGTTCAGAATTGTTTCACCTGACTACACTCTCAGGACCACTGCTGAGCTGCAGAACACCACCACTACTCCTCTCACACCCGAGTTCACAGTGAACCTCAACTCACGTGCCACATCTACGGTTGATCTCTTGGCACACACTCTGGACGCCAGTGCTCACATTGCTGTGCCCAAGATGAATCGTGTGTCCGTCTCTGAGAAGGTCAAAGCTGTACACACCGCGTTCAGCATCGACCACCAGGGAACGGTGACTTTGAACGGTGACTACGGCCTTTCAGTTCAGGCTTCCGGTAAGACTACTGCCGAACTGGTGGGAAGGATCGAGGGAACTCTCTCCAACTCTGTCATTGCTTTGGTCACACCCTCTGAGCTTACGTTTGACACCAAGAACAAGTGGAACATCAAGCTTGTCCTTCCATTCCAGCTGCCTATGCTGACTATGGAGGTCGACCAGGAGATGTTTGTAAACCCACAGGAAGGACTCATTGTCTCTGTGTCCTCCCCATCCACTGGACTCCTTGGATTCCAAGTACAGACTAAGCACCCAGTCCAAGTGAAAGGAAGACTCTATGGCTGCTACCCGGTAAGACTCATATATGTTATATCATATATATGAATGAATATTTAATTAATTGATTTAAATGAATTGATTACTAATCATTTGTTTTTGTGAGTTCAATTAAGCTGATCATGTCAACATAAACCGCTCCGGTATGGTCTTTATTTATCTGAATATTTTCCCTTTTTCCTTCTTTCACATAGTCCGAGCCTACAAATAACGTTGATATCTTGGCCGTGAGGATGTCTGTGCTGAGCATTCATGCAACATGGAATACAGAGCTCCCTTATGAGATGATGCTGGGACTGAAGGAGATTGTGTCAGCAGAATCCTTCCAGGAGATTGTGTCTGATCCCATTGCCAAGACATACAATGCAATCATCAGACTTGTTGGCATTCTAGCGAGTTCTTTTGAGCAGGTTAAAGAGCAGGCCATTGTAGTGTTCAGGACTCTGGCAGACAACTTTGATGATTTTAATATGTCTGATGTGACCACCAAGGTTTTAGAAAGCACCATGTTAGTCCTCAGGGAGTACCAGAAGCATGTCCAATTGGTGCTTGATGCTGCCGTCAGGTTCCTGAGAGAAATCAAGTTCCAGTTCCCTGGATTTGAAGAGAAGCTGTCTGGACTTGAAGTCTACCAGAAGTTTAGCGCCCTTGTAGCCGGTGTGTCTGAAGAGGCTATCATTAAGGTCCCAGAGTTCTTTGCCTTCAAATTCAAAACCATCCTTGACTATATCAGAAGCATTACATTCACTCTCCCTGGCTCTAGCTACAGCGTGAGTGGAGGAGAAATCCTAGATGACCTGGTGGTAGCACTGGAGAAAGTCCAGACCCAGATAATCGTCATTGTACGGAAACTGGGAGATATCCAGCTGGATGACACCATTGAGAGGTTGTCTGCATTCACGCATGTTACTGTTGAGAAAACTGAGGAACTCTTCACCTCCCTAGCATCTAATGATTTAGAGCAGCTCTTCACTTGGTTGAGTGACATCTACACTGATGCCATCAACTCCAAAGTCCTTGACGATATCACAGAGCAGGTCCATGAGGCCAGAAGAATTATTGAGGAATACATCACTGTCATCAGAGAAAAGCTCCAGGATATGTTTGCCGGTATGTCCATTGAGCAACTGATTGACTCCATGGTGAAACACTTGAATGCTTTCCACAACAAGGTCATTGAGTTCCTGAAGGAGGTCACAAAAGATGCTGAGTATTTTGTGAGAGTGAATGACAGACAGATCGACATTGTCATTCCTTTTCCATTCATTGCAAATCCAACTGAATAGCTGTATAAGGCTTTGTGTCCACCGGGGACGTTTTTTTCAAGACGGACCGTTTTGAAAAGCAAAAAAAAAAAGCTCAGAGCGTTTGCTCGATGTTGATTGGTCGGTCGAAAAAAGTTACCTTGATGAGCGGCTCTCCTCTCCAAAAGTTTAACTAGTTTCAACTTTATGCGCTGGGAGCGCTCCGCCCAAAAACGCCAGCCGCCAAGAGCGCTAAAACGCGAGGCGCAGCGCTGGGAAAAGGAACGCGCCTGTCGCGTCTGTAGCATAGAAATTAATGACAGAAAGGAGCTGACAACTCATAAAACGTCCCCGGTCGACACGGGCCCTAACAGTAATATGCTATCATTTAGTATTTTTGGAGAGATTACACTTTTGTGTCTGTGTTTAACAACTACACATATTAAGCCTAAATGATTGTTTTTCATCATGCAAAAAAACATCTTGTACTAACAAAAGTCAAGTGTGTATCTGTAATGCTTGTTTCCATAACTGTTTTTGTAAATGAATAATTTTGTTTATTATTTCACAGTAGACTGCCATCCTACTGTGGTCCCTTTGTGTCTTATTCTATTTAAATAATTTTACAGGCATTGGGTCTCATTCCCGAACGAAGTTACGACAAAAAATATCGTCTTAGTCAGATTTCGGCCCATTTAAGACATATTAGGGCTGGGAGTGGGAGTCCCCAAATTTTCCTGAGATCAGATTTGATTGTGGCTGAGAGCAGATTTAAGAGTGCTGAGGAGCAGTCTTAAATCTGCTCTCAGCCACGATCAAATCTCATGATTGATTGACTAATTTAAAATGTTATTATAACTTGACAGACTGTGTTCTCATAGTGATTCCTTCACGTCAACGCTACAGGCCTCCTTGGAATTAATTACTTAATCATAATTAAAATAAATATGACAATATTTGTACGATAAGAAATTACGCAAAAATAAATAATATGGATTCATCTGATCACAGGGCAGCTGCTTAACCATATCTGAACCAGCTATTTTGGACAAATGTATAATTACTTTAATTACTCAGATATTCAAACACAATTATGCACTTCCGCCATCCCATTTGCACACAGCTGCATCACTAGTTGCCTTATAAGGAGCTCTGGAGGCGGTGTTTTGTATGCAAATGACCTGAACGCGAACGCGCTTTCGAGTTTAAGACAGAATGCCATTCTCCAAACAGATATCAGATCATATAATTTGTGCGACCTTTTCAGCCACTTAAGACATATCTCCAGCACGTTCAGGACTCAGAGTGAACTTGTCATTGATTATGTCTCAGTGGTTCCAAGATAAGTCTTCCAGAATATATCTTTGAAACATTTTCGGGAATGAGACCCATTGTTCATAGTCCATTACTGACTAATCAGCTAATTTCTACACACTGTAGTTTGTTACACGCTAAACATCGCCCCATTTCCGGAATAATCCAGTATTTTTCCATAGATCGCGAGATATGACACAATATGCAATAAGCCCAAATCGTTCTGGTTGATCCCCTGAAGCCCCAAATACTCCCAAATCAAAGGTATATACCATGTACATATGTGTCTTCACAAAATCATCAAGGGGGGGGGGGGGTCGTTTTAACTCAAAGCTGTGATCGTGTTTGTCGAGCATGTTTTACGTCCGGTAAAACACAAAACTGTGATTGTTACAAAAAGGTTCAGTAAAATAGACATAGAATATACCTTACCTTAGCCAGAAGGTATTCCAAAAAGAATAATTCCAAGTGATCGCATTGCCAATGTATATGTCTATACTAGTTTATATGGGAAATATACTTCAGTATTAACTCATTCCGGGGCCAACCACGATTATAGTCTGGTTAACTCGCCATTGCTTCCGTGCCAATCACGAGTATAGTCGGGTTGTAATCGTTATTTATTATTATTATTTTATTATTCATTTTCATCCATCCAACCTGATGTTATCGTTGGGAATCAAATCTGGGTCTGAGCTCACAAAAGGGCAAATACCGCCGGCTATCATCTCCCGGATGGTATTGCACATCATTGGATTGGATGGGACTGTGCATCAAAAAAATAAGTCCGGTCCAGGTTTTACTTCTCGGGCATGCAGCTGGATACTATTGCATTGAGTCCCCCCACTGGGACTATAACGTTGGATCAATGGATGCAATCGATATTTGTAATGGCGATCAGGAATTGGATTAATTACATATTAATATTACTTTTTATTTTTATTTTTTCTTTCTAATGGCGGAATGTATACAACACTTTGGGTGATTTTTGCTTTGTCACATGATCATGGATAATATGTCATGTCAGTAAATAACAATGGGGATAGTACAAGGATTGTAAGCTTGAATGTAAGAGGTCTAAATCACCCAGTTAAAAGAGGTAAGGTAATGGCTCATTTAAAAAGCCTGAAAGCTGATGTTATATATCTTCAAGAGACACATATTAAGAATATAGCCAGGAACAAGTTACGCATGGGATGGGGATCACAAATATTTCAATCAAACTTCGGGGCCAGGGCCAGAGGGGTCGCTATTATTATCAAGAGGGGTGTGTCGTTTGATCATGAGTGCACAATCGCGGATGCGAATGGTAGATTTGTAATTGTATCAGGGACACTTAATTGTGTTCCTGTAACATTGATAAACGTGTATGGTCCAAATTTTGATGATCCACATTTTTTTGAGACAGTTCTGAATAGAATTCCTGGCGTCGGTAATACAAATATTATATTGGGTGGCGACTTCAATTGTATAATTGATCCTGTGTTGGATAAAAAGTCATCAAAGGTATCCGTGAACAGCAAAGCCAGTGAGGTGTTAAAAAGTGCCATGCACAATCTAAATCTGGTTGACATATGGAGGCTACGCAATCCTACCAACAGAGACTACTATTTTTTTTCTCCAGTGCATAAATCCTATTCTAGGATTGATTTCATGCTGTTAGACTCTAAACTGATATCCAATGTTGTGTCCACACAATACCATACTATCCTGATAAGTGATCATGCTCCCATTATTTCAGCATTAGATAAGAAGAAACATTGTGCTGCCCTCTTTGTTGACTTATCAAAAGCATTTGATACAGTTGATCACTACTTACTTCTAAAGAAACTATCTAACATAGGGTTGGATGATAATGCCTGTGTTTGGTTTCAGGATTATCTATCTTCTAGGCGGCAGTGTGTGAAGTTAGGTCAAGCACAATCTGAATTCTTGGCCATGACTAAAGGTGTGCCACAAGGTTCAGTTTTGGGTCCTGTCCTTTTTACAATTTATATTAATGATATTGTTTCTTCTTTGTATGGATGTCATGCCCATCTGTATGCTGATGACACAATTGTGTACTGTATTGCAGACTCTGTACAGCTCGCCTTTGAGAAATTGCAACTTTCCTTTTATGCTCTACAGGATGCCCTTGCTAGTCTTAAATTGGTTCTTAATGCTAGTAAGACAAAGTTTATGTTATTTTCAAGAGCAAGGAATATTAACCTTGATGATGTGAGGATATCTACTGTCAGTGACTCTTGTATAGAGAGAGTCACTGAGTATAAATATCTTGGCCTGTGGCTGGTTGAGAAATTAACATTTAAGTTCCATGTGGAAAATCTTGCCACTAAACTGCGACAGAAAATTGGTTTCCTGTACAGAAACAGATCCAATTTTCCTCTATTTAGTAGAAAAAGAATTGTGGAATCAGTCTTCTTATCAGTTTTGGACTATGGTGATGTAATTTATAGGCATGCTGCGGCATCAACTCTTAAACCTCTGGATTCTGCATATCACTCGGCTCTCAGATTTATAACTGGTGACAGATATGATACTCACCATTGTGTCCTGTATGATAGGGTGGGTTGGCCTTCTCTTGCAGAAAGGCGCAACAAACACTGGTATTTATTTATTTTTAAAGCCCTTATTGGTAAACAACCTGTTTATATCTCCTCACTGTTAAATTGGAATATTGGAACCTATTCAACTCGATCGAATGACTGGATGGTTCTTAGGGTTCCTCAGATTTGTTCTGAGCTAGGGAAGTCAGCCTTTTCCTTTGATGCCTCTAACTCATGGAATGTCCTTCAACTCACGCTAAAATTGGAGGTTATCCCTTCCCTTGGAATGTCTAAATGTATGATTTCAGACCATTGTGTGACTACCTGTAACTGTTTTAGTTGATATTTTAAAATTATTTTTAAACGTTTTTAATTTGTTTTACTCTGGTGTTTAAATTTCTGTGAATATTGTTTTTATTATGTACTGTACAATCGTCGTTTCTGTAAATGAGGGAAACCTCAGATGCTTACGATTTTAAATAAAGGTTGAAATGTCACTGGATGTTAGGTTCACTAGACATAGAAAGGAACGCACCTGGAGATTTGACAACACAATCCTAAAAGAGAAGAGTTTCTTAAAATACATGTCAGCTAGGCTACCTGACATTATAGACACAAATGATACAGGGGATGTGGATGACTCAACACTGTGGGAAGCTATCAAGGCAGTGCTTAGAGGTAGCATCATATCATACGTGGCAGGTAGGAGAAAACAAATGTCAAAAAGACTAGTGGATTTGGATGATTCTGTGTCTCAACTAGAACACCTGTACAGGGTCTCTGCGGATCCTGACATCCTGAATTCTATAGTCTCTCAAAGAGATGAGTACAATACTATTTTATCTGCACAGGTCAATAAGCAATTGAATATGATAAAACAGATACAATTTGAAATAGGTGACAAACCTCAGAAACTGCTGGCACGTCAATTAAGACAGGCGCAAGCTTCCCGTGCAATACTAAAAAATTAAATCAGACACAGGCACTGTTCTTACAGACCCTAAAGAGATAAATGCACGTTTTATGGAGTTCTATTCAAAATTGTATACATCAAATGGCAACCATGACATTGATGCTATTAAGGCATTTCTCTCTGAATTAAACCTACCTCAGCTTGATGGCGAGGCAGAAGCTGCATTGGAAAGGGACATCTTCATAGGAGAAATAGTAAAGGCAATTACAGAATTCCCGAACAATAAAGCACCTGGCCCTGATGGCTTTACTGCAGAATTCTACAAGCACTACTCTAAGGAACTATCTCTGCTGCTGCTTCGTATGTTTAAACATGCTGCATCGGATGGTAGACTACCTCAAACGCTGTATAATGCAAATATTTCATTAATTTAAAAAAAGGGCGGAGATGAGTTAGAACCATCATCCTACAGACCTGTGTCACTGATTCCAATTGAAACAAAGCTGCTTAGCAAGATTCTGGCCAAGCGGCTAAAAGCTCACATTCAGAAGATAGTGCACCCGGATCAAACAGGCTTTATTCCTAATAGACATATTTATTACAACTTAAGACGGTTATTCAATATACTTTATACGAAACACAATACAGAGACAGTGGTGATTTCAGTGGATGCTCAGAAGGCCTTCGATCAGGTCGAGTGGCCATATATGTATGTGACCCTAGAGGCATTTGGTTTCGGGAAGGTATTTATTGACTGGATACGGATTTTGTATGCTCATCCCACAGCAAGTGTAGTTACTAACCAGGATATTTCTTCTCAGTTTCCACTATGCCGTGGGACAAGGCAAGGAGGTCCATGCTCTCCTTATCTTTTCGATTTAGTCATAGAAACACTAGCTACAAAAATTCGACAAAACATCCTAGAATATCACCTGTCTCCATTAAAGGGCAAAAGCATAATTTATCAATGTATGCAGACGACATTTTGTTATACGTATTTAACCCACAGTAGTCCCTTCCTCCAATTATGGAATTGTTTAATTATTTTGGCTCTCTTTCAGGTTTTCAAATTAATTGGGATAAAAGTGAATTAATGCCAATACAATTAAATAAGGATAGCTCCTCATTGAACTCTGTCCCCTTTAAGATTACCAAAGATAGATTTACTTACCTAGGAGTGACCGTTACTAAAAAACCTGAACTCTTACTTGAAGAGAATTGGAAATTAAAAATAAAACAGTTGAAACAGAATATAGATTTTTGGAAGACCCTCCCACTGTCATTGGTTGGGAGAGTAAACGCTATTAAAATGGTGGTTCTTCCGAGATTTACATACATCTTTCAGTCAATTCCAGTATTCATACCACAGCGGTATTTAAAAAAGTTAGACTCGATTATAATCCCCTTTATTTGGCAGAATAAAGCTACACGTATTAGCAAAAAACACTTATGTAAAACAAAAAATGAGGGTGGCTTTGGTCGTCCAGACTTTAAATGTTACTACTGGTCTGCACATTTAAACAATATGGCTTTCTGGAGAAGTGCTAACCTTACGGAGGGCATGGAGGAGGTCACTCCTGCATGGCTCTCAATGGAGCAAGCAGCTTGTCAGGGAACCTCTCTCCTAGCCCTTTTGAATAGCCCTGTCAAGATAAACAAATCACTATATGAAGGGAATTTTATAGTACATAGCTCCTTGAAGGTATGGAAACAGATTAAAGCATACTTGAAAGCTCCAAATATGTATACAGACACTCCAATCGGTAATAACCATGCCTTTAAGCCATCCACTATGGATCAAGGATTTGCACAGTGGAAGGTGAAGGGTATAGGGAGCTTGAAGGACTTGTACCAAGAGGGCCAGTTTCTATCATTCGAGCAACTGAAGGTCAAACACGATTTACCGTCAACACATTTTTTCCGCTATCTACAGATACGGAACTTCGTAAGGACTCATGTAGATACATGGTCAGACATTCCTCAACATCAAGCACTGGAAAATATAATTAATGTTAGACCAGGTAGTAAAGGGGCAGTGTCAAAAATATACCAGACACTTTTCAATCAGGTAATAGTTAGCACAGAAAGATATAGGACTGAGTGGGAGTCAGAACTGGGGATACCCCTCAATGAGGAATTCTGGGAAACGTGTCTTACAAATATTCACCGGTGCTCTGTAAATGTTAGAATCAACTTGATTCAATTTAAAGTGATACACAGGTTGCACTACTCAAAGGTGAAAGTGAATAAGGTGTATCCTAGCGTATCAGCACTGTGTAACAAATGTAAAAATCAAGATGGTACCCTTACACATCAACTCTGGTCTTGTCCCAACTTACACACGTTCTGGTCTGATATATTTGACTTTTATTCAAAAGCTTTTAATAAACAGTGGGAACCCTGCCCCTTAGTGGCCATTTTGGGCTATAGCGACGATGTCACTAAGTACTCTGACAATGAAAAAAGGACGATATATCTAGGTGCTGTGTTGTCTAAAAAGCTCATTTTGAGACTTTGGAAGTCTGATGCAGCACCCTCATTTGAAATGTGGATGAGAAAGCTGGGTGAGACCCTCTACTTAGAGAGGCTTAGATTAAAAAATACAGGACGGAGAAAGGTGTTTGATACGACATGGGGACCGGTGTTGGATTACTTAAAGGGTCTGAGGGAGGATGAAGAGGATATAAGCTCAAAATGTTACTCATATTACAGTAATTTCTCTGTTGTGTCTTGGCTTTTGGCCTTTTTCTAATGATATATAAAATGAAATATAAGTTCAAAATGTCACTCATATTACAGTAATGTCTGAACTGAAGGTATATTCGCTGTTGTGTCTTGGCTTTTGGCCTTTTTCTAATGCTCTGATTTTTATTTATTTTTTTGGTCTCTTTTTTATTTCCCAGCAAAAATCTAGCTTATTTAACTATCCTGTTTATATGTATGTATGGACCCGCCAAAGGAAAGAAAGAATGTTTGTTTTTACTTTGAATCTTTTTTGTTATATGCCGCTGGACAATTGTTTTTGAACAAGAAAAAAATAAGATTGCATGTGTGCATCAATATGGAATGTAACTAAAGTAATGTGCAATAAAAATACTTATAAAAAAAAAGGAATTGGATTAATCTTTTTGCATGACATCAGATGTGAGGTAAGGCCTTTATGTTACGAATCTTGGGGTAATCAGATGTTCCTATCACCGCCATCGGAGCGCGTGTGTGTGTGTGTGTGAGGTTTGCGCCGACCAAAGTACGGAGAAGAGACTTTTCAGACCCCGCTTCTCTTCGTACATGAGGACACATATACTATCAATAATCTAGCGTTTATTTGAAAACGATTCATAAATCAGCCGAAAAATTACAACGTGTTTTGTGTATTCCACTAAATTGCTATTATTGTGTCTTTCTCTGGAATTACTAGAAATCTCCAAAACTATACTCGTATTCAAAACGGTATAAAACGGAAATGTACAGATGAAAAAACAATCCGTTTCGTACATGTTGACTGGAAGCAACTCATTGACGATCACTGTGTTATTTAGATCTATTGCTATTATATTTGATATGTTTTATGCACTCGCAAATAAGTCCTATTCTCCATTGGATATAGCATTGGCACGGAAGGGCCATCAGCAGAGGGCGCTGTTGGCCCGGAATGAGTTAAAGTATTTCTATTCTATTCTATTGACGGACACAGGCCTCTAACCACTGCAGAGCGCTGTGACCCAGAGACCAGTGGACTCTAACCACTGCAGAGCGCTGTGACCCAGAGACCAGTGGACTCTAACCACTGCAGAGCGCTGTGACCCAGAGACCAGTGGACTCTAACCACTGCAGAGCGCTGTGACCCAGAGACCAGTGGACTCTAACCACTGCAGAGCGCTGTGACCCAGAGACCAGTGGACTCTAACCACTGCAGAGCGCTGTGACCCAGAGACCAGTGGACTCTAAGCACTGCAGAGCGCTGTGACCCAGAGACCAGTGGACTCTAACCACTGCAGAGCGCTGTGACCCAGAGACCAGTGGACTCTAACCACTGCAGAGCGCTGTGACCCAGAGACCAGTGGACTCTAACCACTGCAGAGCGCTGTGACCCAGAGACCAGTGGACTCTAACCACTGCAGAGCGCTGTGACCCAGAGACCAGTGGACTCTAACCACTGCAGAGCGCTGTGACCCAGAGACCAGTGGACTCTAACCACTGCAGAGCGCTGTGACCCAGAGACCAGTGGACTCTAACCACTGCAGAGCGCTGTGACCCAGAGACCAGTGGACTCTAACCACTGCAGAGTGCTGTGTGGTGAATGGACCTGAGGAACATTTAGTAATAATAATAATTTGTCATATTCGTAGTAGTAATAGTAGTAAACTGTATATTTGTAAATAGGATACAAACTTAACTGTTAACACATTCTGCGCCACGCAGTATGCCCATCTTATACCACTCTCTGCCAGTGCTGTAACCCTATGGAGTCGCTCACCTTCTTTGCAGGGCTATAACTTTTTAAATAGTATAGCTATATTGACATTACTATGGCCCATTCAACATCGGGTATCTATCGTTCCCGATGTGGGAACGTTATATGTTTCCATTCATACATTGTCGTGTTAGTACCATCGTGAATATAAGTATGTTTTTAGAGTGTACAGCAGTAATTCCTAGAACGCGAGTTATAGGCCCCGACGCGTATTATACATAATCCGATTGGCATTTCGTTCCTATACACGCTATATTTGCTCCATCAGGCGTGAAGGAAAGGGGGGGGGGGGGGGGGGGCGTTTATGATTCCTTGATTGTCACTAACGGCTTTCTTTAGTACGACATGTTGATCGGATAGATTGCAATGAAATAAATGGACAATCGAGCTGGAATTAACGTTAGATTCCTCTTACCTGTGGCCGATGCGTCTGGAGATTTTTTTTTCAATTATTTGATGTTGATCTGCTAGATCCATTTTCCGCTTGTATGATGCAATAGACGCCGAAAGCATATTCATTCTTGCGTCTTGAAAGCGATCCCATGCACTCGAGTGTGTATCTTGATCCACGTTACAAGATATCTCTGCCGGAGTTTTTTCCCCGATGCAGAGAGCGCCACATCCGGTTTAGAGTAGAGTGCAACTCGCCCGAAATCCACCAGGTGGCGGTATTGAGGCGTTGCAATATCAGACAGGGTCCAGCTGGCTCCTGGAGCCTTCCTGGATGAATTATGAATGGCAATAGCGAATAAAGAAAATAACTATCATAAAAACGAGTTAACTCGTTGTTGGCGCACAACGATTGGCGGGCAATAGCGAGTAATCTCGTCTTTGGCGCACAATGTGTTAATATCAGTAGACGGGGGACTAGCACGCAATTCTGGGCCTTGTGCACATGTGTTTCTGAGGACCATTTTACCATTTTGGGCTTTTAAAACAAATCTTGTAGTGTTGTGTCATCTTATAGTATGTGTTGTGTTGTGTCACCTTATATTATGTGCTGTGTTGTGTCACCTTATATTATGTGCTGTGTTGTGTCATCTTTAAGGCTGTCAAAGTTAACGCGGTATTAACGTGTTAACGCACGATTCTATTAACGCCACTGTTATGTGTGGGTCTATATGTTTGTGCCCTGATCAGGCGCTCCTAGTGTGAGATGTCTTGTCTAGCTGTAGTTCTCTCTCTGTTTCTGGCTGCTGGACACACTGAAGGGCCGCAAACAAGTAGTCCTCTACAATAACCACACCTCTCTCCCTCTGACCACCAACATCGGAGTACCACAGGGGTGTGTTCTTTCCCCGTGGCTTTTTTCCCTCTACACTAACAACCTCCGATCAGCATCCCCCTCAGTCAAGACCAGTGATGCCACTAGCGCGTTACTAAGTAACGCGTTACTGTAATCTGATTACTTTTCCCCGAAAATAGTAATCTAACGCGTTAATCTTTACAAGCTAGTAATCTGATTGCAGTTACTTGTCCAAGTGGCTGTGCGTTACTATTTTGTTACTATCTCATCATAATGCAGGCGGAATGCAGTATTTTCTTTCGTTTTCGACAGTCAAAAATACGTTTGGAGCTGTTTTCCTTGTTTTGGGGAGTGACGTCACAGCACGCAACCTCAAGTGTTGTACCATGCTGGTGGGCGCGGCTGTTATTGTTATTATCAGGCTGACCTAAACATAGCGAGCTAGCAGGGAGACGCTCACGCTGGTAACGCTTTCTTGCACTGGAAGTTCAGTCACTAGTCTACTTAACGTTTGTGTCAGCTAAGCCGGGTGAAAAAAACATTATACTGTCTACCGCATCTGGAATATACAGCACAGCACGACCAAACGGATAGAAAAAAAACCAAAGCCGAAGCATCGACTTCTACAGGACTCGGAGGTGCACCAGCCAAACAGCAAAAGCTGGATTTCTTTACTGGATTTAAACTTTACTACCCACACTTGAAGTGCTGCTGATGCACTCTGAAGGACACCCTGCAGGACACGACTGCAGGCCTTCCAGATGCCATAGTGCAGGTATGTTCCACCTTTGAGTTAAACATCTTTTGCATTGCACTATTCATGAACATGGAACACCATACTGCAGTATGTAGGTTGTCAGTAGCACACAATAATAAATAATAATAATAATAATAATAATAATAATAATAATAATAATAATAATAATAATAATAATAATAGCATAGGAGGAGCAGTACCGTTTAATAGACTGTTTTTTAAGAGCATGAGCTTCATATACTGGATAGATCTTCAAACATAAAGAACATTTTCTTGAAGTATAACACTCCAACCCATCAAGTGCTCCTGTGGAACGGCTTTTTAGTCTGGGAGGGTTGGTGCTCACGCCTAGAAGGAACAGACTTTCTGACAAGAGGTTTGAGAAGATTCTGTTACTGAGATATAATCACTGGTTTACTCACTCATCTTGCGAGGGTCAGCTCGGGTCAAGCCTCTCTCCACGATGAAGCCCAGGTAATCGACGGAGTCGGAGTGGAATCGGCACTTCTCTGCCTTGACGGAGAGCCGATTGTGGAGGAGGCGCTCCAGCACACGGCGGACATGCTGGATGTGTTCCTCGAGGGTCTTGGAGAAAATGAGGATGTCGTCTAGGTATACCACCACAAACTCCTCCAGCATGTCACGAAGGACGTCGTTCATGAGCGCCTGGAATACCGCCGGAGCGTTGGTGAGGCCGAACGGCATTACCAGGTACTTGTAGTGGCCCCTGGGAGTCTTGAAGGCGGTCTTCCACTCATCGCCCTCTCGGATACGGACCAGATGGTAGGCACTCCGGAGGTCCAGCTTGGTAAAGACGGTAGCCTGGGTGAGAGGCTCGAAGGTGGAGTTCATGAGAGGAAGAGGGTACTTGTTCTTAATGGTGATCTCGTTGAGCTGGCGATAGTCGATGCAGGGTCGAAGGTCTCCGTCCTTCTTCCCAACAAAGAAGAAACCGGCCGCCACAGGGGAGGAGGAAGGCCGAATGAGTCCTGCTTCCAAGGACTCAGAGATATATTGATCCATCGCTGCCTTCTCAGGGACGGTCAGATTGTAGAGGCGGCTGCCGGGAAGGGGAGCCCCTGAGCGGAGGTCGATGGCACAGTCGTAAGGCCGGTGAGGCGGAAGGGCCTGAGCCCTGGACTTACTGAAAACCTCCTCGAGGTCGTGGTACTCGGGGGGTATGGTCGAGAGGTCCGGAGGCGGCTCACAAACGGATCTCCGGGGCGAGGGACAGGACACCGCCTGAAGACACTGGGCATGACAGGAGGAGCTCCACCCCCTGATGGTACCGGAGGACCAGGCGATGTGGGGCTCGTGCAGCGCGAGCCAGGGCCGGCCCAGGACTACTGGGACAAGAGGGGATCTGGTGATAAAAAACTAGAGTCTCTCAACGTGGTTACCAGCAATGGTGAGCAGGACAGGACAGGTGCGTTGAGTGATGTCAGCCAGGCGGTGTTGGTCCAATGCGAATACCTCCAATGGCCTCACGAGGTCCTCTAGTGGAATGTTGGCCCGGGTAGCAAACTCGAAGTCTAGGAAACTCTCGTCAGCACCCGAGTCAATGAGTGCCTCCACCGTGGCCCGTTGGTCCGCCCAGGCCAGGGTGACGCTCATCAGACGGCTAGGTGGTGCACGGCTCTGGGAACGAGAAAAACGGCTCACCAGGATCTCCCGGGGTCCCGGCGAGCCTGGTCTTTTGGCCGGGTGGGGCAGTTGGAGATACGGTGTCCATCCCGACCGCAGTAGAGGCAAAGGCCGGACCTGAACCTTGCCTCCCGTTCAGCTTGGCTAAGATGTGAACGTCCCAGCTGCATGGGTTCCTCCCCGGGCACCGAACGGGAGGGGAAGGAACCACCAGTTGTGTTGGGAGCAGGGCGGACCGCAGTACCGTCACGAGTACGGGGGGTCTGGGGAACCTCTGGAGGTCCCGGTCGGGTTCTCTCACGTCTTCTCTCCTGTAGGCGTCCGTCGATGCGAATGGCGAGGCTGAATAGGTCCTCGAGGGACTCAGGTTCCTCACGTGTCGCGAGCTGGTCCCTGACAGCGTCGTTGAGCCCCCTCATGAAGGTGAGACGAAGCGCTTGATCGTTCCAACCGCTCTCCGTTGCCGCCAGTCTGAACTCCAGCACGTAGTCGGTGACCCCGCCACTGCCCTGCCGGAAGGTGCCCAACCGAGCTCCAGGGTCCTGGCCACGGGCTGGGTGGTGGAAAACCCTGCGGAGCTCTGCCACGAAGTCTGGGTAGGAAAAACAGAAATCAGCCCCCATTGCCCAGGAGGCAGTAACCCACTGTGCTGCCCGGCCTGATAGCAGGTTAGTCATGTAAGCCACGCGGGCTCCCCTTGAAGTGAATCGGCTGGGTTGATGACGAAAAACCAACTCACATTGCATGATGAATGTGGCACAATCCTCGAAGTTACCATTGAACAACCGTGGTTCGGAGAGACGGGGCTCCCGAGGTGCGGGATCGGGAGGCGCGGGGCCTGCCACGGCTGCGGGTGATGCTCCGGCCGAGGCTCCTGTAGTAGGTGGGGTTACAAGCAAGGTGTTAACGGCTTCACTCAGCACTTGTAATTGGTGGAGAATATCTGCTGATTACCCTGGGCTGTCTGTAGGCTAGCCAGAGAGCCAAGGGACTCCTGAATAGGCAGGACCTGGTCTCGGAGCTCCTGTACAGCAGCCGCAGCCGCACCTAGCTGTAGGCTGTGGTCGTTGGTTAATTCAATCTGGACCGCCAACGCTGTTCTGACCCTGTCTGTGTCGGCTGAGGTCGTCATGGTCGGGTCGTAATGTTAGGGTTTGAAACCGACCTTAAACGCACGGCACAGACAGGAAGTTCAGAGTTAGCCAAATACTAGGGCGTATTTATTTACAGAGTCACAAAAGGGGTAAAGTAACAATTATGAAACAACAAGGGAGACTGCCATTGGCAAAGTTCTCTGGGGCTCTGCAGATCCTCCTGGTGATAGCGGTGGGGAATCGGTATTTGACGTTGTAGCGGCTCTGCAGATACTCCCCGCTTTAACTCAAGGTGGGAAACGGAGAGAGAGAGAGATATCAATAACAGTCCAACGAAACACAGAGGCAGTGTGGTTCCCTCCTCCCTTAGCTGTGTCCAGAACCAATGAACAGTGACAATCTTCAGTGTTCTCCACAACACACAATTTAGCTGAGTTTAGTGCAAACAGAAATGATATCTTCAGTGTCTCTTCTAAACACACACTTCAACTGAGTCCAGTGCAAGCAAAAATGATAATCTTCTGTGTTCGTCACACACACAGACAGAATAATCCAGAGGGGCTTGGTTCCAACTCACCAAAGCGCAAACGCGTAAAGCGGGTAAACGAGGCGCAGCTGCAAACGGGGAACAAGGTTCTCATCAGCGGATCTCCACAGAAAGTCCTGGAGGGAAAGTAGACGAGGCACAGCAACGGGGAAAAGGCAGGCAAAAGCAGTTGTATTCCAAAACGACCCGACATCGATAGAAAGAAGGTCCAGGTATATAAAGCCCTCTGGGCGCTAATCACAAACTATGACAGCTGCGTGATGAAATTGGCAATCGCTCAAAAAGCGTGTGGCGGGGAATGCACCAATCAGCACCGTACCTCAGAGGAGCGTGTGGCGGCAACGAACCAATCCTCACAATGTGCGTGCGAGGGCCAAGACCCATTACCACCATTACCAGCTTATTTTGGGAAACCTGAAGCTTCTTTTTTATGGTCACTGTCAGGCCATAGTCAAAGTGGCAGAGTACTAGGCTATTTGCTAGTAGCCTGAGGCTATCTCTGCCAAGGAGGTTGGCTTTCCTAGCTAGGTACCTGGTGCGGGCGTTGACTTTGCCCAGTACTTGGGAGGCCATAGCCTCCCCATCTAGGCTCCCGTCATACAGCCTAGATACTTCACTTTTTTTAGCTGTTTTAGGGTTACAGCTCCTAACTGGATGTTAAACTCCCGTGCTTTCCTGAGCTTGGGCTTGGAGCCCAATAGTACTGCCTCTGTCTTACCTAGGTGAAGAGAAAGCCTGTTGTCCGAAAGCCAACTGCTGACCCCTGCAAGTTCTTCACCTAGCATCTGTTCTAGTGTGTTCTGATCCTTGTGTGAGACTAGCAGGGCTGAGTCGTCTGCAAATAAAAACAAGTAACATGAGCATGCTGCTGACATGTCATTTATGTACAGTAAAAAAAGGAGCGGTCCTAGCACGCTTCCTTGTGGGACCCCACATACTATGGGCTTGGCCTCTGACATAGTGCCACTGACCTCAACCCGCTGCACCCTATCAGAAAGGTAGGAAGAGAACCATCAGACCACTGTCTCAGACATACCCAAGGCCTTAAGTTTGGAGAGCAGTAGGTCATGGTTCACTGTGTCAAAAGCCTTATGTAGGTCTAGAAGAACTAGCCCACACAGCTTACCTGAATCTATCTCCCTCCTGATACTGTCTGTAAGATAAAGAATACATGTTTCAGTAAAGTACGACTTCCTACTTTAGGTGCTAAGATGCGAGGCAAGATTTGTCGTGTTTCCTCGCATCACGTTTATTTTCTTGCTGCAAATGCGGCACACTGCCTCATCTAAATTCTTTGGCTTTCCCTCTTCATCAGGCTCAAAGCCAAAGTGTTCCCAAACAGGTGAAGTAACATTGGGTTTCGCTACAAGATCCATCTTCTTAGCAGAATTCAAAGCGAAGACCTTCTGTTGCAGCAAACACATGGCGTGAAGAAAATAGGCTATACACAATTATAATAATAATTATTATTATTAAAAATGTAAAAAAAATAATTGTGATTCGGCCCCATAATTACTCATGCGATCCGGATATGGCGTGAATCACAAAAAAAAAATCCTAACCCACAAGAATGGCACAACCATACTCCCTTATTCAATAACAATGCTCTCTTAATTGGAAAACGACCTATAAGATTCCCTATATGGGAAAAGCAAGGCATACACTCATTAGGGGATATTTTTAACAAACAGGGCTTTTGTAGTGATAAAGAAATACGCAAAAAATTTAATCTCACCAAGTCCACATGGCTTTTTCACAAACAGTTAGAGCTATGTTTGAAGTCTCACGGTGTTCCATTAGACAGACCAATTGAACACCACAGATACCACAAATTCTTCTACTCAAGAGAGACATCGAGAGGTTTTGTTTCAGAATTTTATCATCAATTACTAACGTCCTCGTATGAAACCCTCCAACTTGACTCTGTCTGGAGGAGGGATATACCAGACCTGGAAGATGACTTTGATTGGCAAGGAGCCTGGGCAAATGTCCGACTTACATCAAGGAACCCGGATCATCAACAAATCAATCTTAACTATATTCACAGGACATACTTGACTCCTATAAGACTGTGCCGAATGGGGCTCAAACAAGATTCCAAATGCACCCAATGTACAAATGGGGACGAAGGGACATTTATGCACATGTATTGGGACTGCTCACCAGTTAAGGCATTCTGGAAAGATGTGACCCAACAAATATCAAAACTCGTATCTTGGAATATACCTGTACACCCCTCGGTATTGCTGTTGAATGATGTTTTTGAGTTTGCAGTGAATCCACAGCTAAAGAGATTGGTTTTATCGGGTATCACAGTAGCCAAAAAGCTGATCGCATCACGCTGGTTTCAACCGGAAAAAATGTGCCGTAAAGTTTGGTTTCTTACATATCTCGATGTAATTTACCATGAAATATCTACAGCAAGAATTCTGGGTCTCAATGAATCCAAAATGTCAATGTGGTTAGAAGTGGTGGAGAGAATAAAAGCTAGCTTATAATGGTAGTGTCTGGTTAGGTGCGAGGGATAGTGGAGGTACTTCTCAAGGTGGGGTCCGGGAGGGGGGGTTTCGAGCTGAGCATACGTATGTAGGTTTTTTTTTTAGATAACAGGTATTATGGGTATATCTTATATAAAACAACTAACCAAAATGTGATCTCATTGGATGTGCCCTGACAATTAATGCTTGTATATCTTATCGTGTGTTGTCATGTTTGTTTATATGTTTGTTTTAAAAAAGAATAAAAAAATAAAATACAAAAAAAAAAAAAAAAAAATTGTGATGTGGTGATCAGCTTGACTCTGCGGTGAGCGTGATAGCGATACCGCGATAATGCGGGAACTGCGGCAGCTCTACTTCAGGCTGCCAAGACCTGTCTTGATGGAGCTGTGCGAGACGCTGGAGCCGGACCAGATACTCGAACCCTTTTGAATGCGAATGAGTGAATGAAAATACGTTCTTGTTCTATGGAGAGGACTTTGAAAATCAAATTACTCAAAGTACACAGTAAAAGTAGTTCATGTTATTTGTGCAAGTACCGTAAATCCTCAAATATAAGACGGGTCTTCTATTTACCTCAGCTGCAAAGAGCACCAGGCCTTTTTTAGAGAGAGGCAAAACATCAGGGAAGCCAACTCGCTAGACATCTTTAAAAGACAACTTAAAACCTCTTTGCTCAGGCATTTCACTGATAGATATCTGCTACCACCTAGTGGCAAGAGGAAACATCAGGGATATCCTGACTCAACTTGTATTTATTCTTACCCTGCCTACTCTTTTACACTGCCTATCAAATTCATGTGTCGGTTATTGCACTTTTTACTTCTTACTGATGACTATTTTTAAACTGAATCATTTTAAACTATTCTTATTATTTGCTATGCTCGCTCATGCCTGTATGCTGTTAGTAGAACCAGGTTAACTGTGTCCTGGCTGTAGTAGAACCAGGTTAACTGTGTCCTGGCTGTTAGTAGAACCAGGTTAACTGTGTCCTGGCTGTAGCATTGTATAACCAGGTTAACTGTGTCCTGGCTGTAGTAGAACCAGGTTAACTGTGTCCTGGCTGTTGTAGAACCAGGTTAACTGTGTCCTGGCTGTATTAGAACCAGGTTAACTGTGTCCTGGCTGTTAGTAGCTTATGGCAGATCAATCAGCATGGCATTGTACAACCAGGTTAACCGTGTCCTGGCTGTAGTACAACCAGGTTAACCGTGTCCTGGCTGTAGTAGAACCAGGTTAACCGTGTCCTGGCTGTAGTAGAACCAGGTTAACCGTGTCCTGGCTGTAGTAGATTGTCTGTAAACTTTCACTTGCTTATGGCAGATCAATCAGCATGGATTGTCTGTAAACTTTATGCATTGTTGTCACTTGCCATATCTTGCTATGCTCGCTCATGCCTGTATTTTTTATGTCCGCTCTATTTTATAATTTTTATTTTATTTTATTTTATTTTTATCTTACTATTTTTAAACTGAATCATTTTAAACTATTTTTACTATTTGTGTTACTGAAAACTGTAAGCGGAGAGCCTATTGGGATGCTAGATCCTAATGTGAAACACTGTGATTCTACCTGTCTATCTTTTTATGCTCGCTTATGCCTGTATTTTTTACTGTTGTGAAGCACTTTGAACTGCAACCTCTGTATGAAAAATGCTATACAAATAAAGTTATTATTATTATTATTATAATCCCTTCATTTTCAGACTTTTATTGCATTATTATTATTATTATTATTATTATTATTATTATTATTATTATTATTATTATTATTATTATTATTATTATTATTATTATTATTGTTACAAAGGATCAGATTGGACCGAATATATATATTTATTGATTGATATATATTGCATAGTATTTGTGTGTCGTTTGATATCCCTTGTATATTCCTTGTACATATACACGGAATATCCCTTTAGCCTAGTACGGACCATGATGTTTCGTTCTCCTATTGGACAGCGGTCCACAGGCGCCAGGGCCATGCCTCCAGAGTCAGGTTCGAGGCCACCGTCAGGACATGTCTGTACATGCCCGGCCTTGCCCAGGGATACGAGACAGAAATGAGGTTGGCACTAGATTGTTCGCCGTGCATATAAATATGGCGCAGGTGGATACAGAGGTAGAGTTACCCAATAAGTTGAAGCCTCACCCACGATACAACGTGCGGTGAAGTATGGCCTGTTTGGCCCCAAATAAGAGCATTGAGACCGCGTGCGAATTAATAACTGAATTGTCAGAGTTTGGCGCTATACCGTCGAGTGCGACATATTTCTATTAAGTCAGTAATAGTCTATTTGTGTATAGTGTATCGTGCGGCTAAAGTTCTACAGTGACCAGCATCACCAACGCTTCCTCGTATCAGCTAGAGTGCTTATCCAGGCTGGGCTGCTTTCATGGCGCTTTCACCCGAGGAGACCTAGACGAGAACCGTGTGGACATGTACACTGGATTAATCTACCCGACGACTACATAGCCCTTTGCGGCTGGATTATATTTGTTTTGGTCCTGTGATTTATGGAGCGGAGAATCGCCGACGCCTACATGTGTGGGATTTACCCTGTGAGGAGCCACGTCGAGTCTGCGCCTCAGAGAGCCTGAGGCCGGCTAGCTTTCTTCACTGTGGAGCTAAAGTCTACGGAGAACAGCTGTATTCGTCTGTGGATCAAGAGACTATTGCACCGTCTCCTGTACTTGGAGTCTCCTTAGTCATCGTTGACCAGACTCTCTACTACCGACAGATCCTCTACCCCTGCTGGCTTACAACCGGGGGGACCCTTCCAGTATCTCCCGCTATATATTACTAGTGTACCATAGATATAATTCCCTAAGATTCAGGTTGTATAATTACCTCCTGCGTAACCAGAGAATGGACGTTCATTATTTATTTGCCTACGCACATTCCTTTGCCTTATAAGCGCATCCAAAGTAAAATAGAGAAGTATATTATGTACCTTTTGCTGCAATAAATACTTGATTACACCTTTGTGTGGAACCGATTCATTGTGGGAAGTGTTCATCATATTTATATATCATGTACTGTATGGCCAGTAATTAAAGTACATAAAGCGGTAGTGGTTTAATGATACCATACTTATCAATACAGTCAGGGAATTGTACCCCTCAGTTACAATTGGTCCTTCGAGCCGGAGGGTAACTAGTGTAATATTAATATAGTGGTATTAATATTGACATGGCCAATGATGAACACTCCACAAAACGGTTCTCCTAAAGTAGATCGCCCGCAGCGTAGACGGCAGACACCTCAGTACTTAGAGGATTACGTTGCCAATATACTACCTAGCTTTCTACAGACGGTAAACGCGGAAAAAGTAGATAGTAAAATTATGTCCGACCCTATCGACCAGGCTACCCCGCCAATAGAGGCCCTAGTGGGTTCTAACGTAACTGACCAAGCTCACGGTAGGGACCAGGAGGGACCCGACATGACTTTACCCCCCGCCAAGACCGAAGAAGTAGTCCCCGGAGAGCTCCAGGATAAAGACAGCCCTCCAGGGATGGAACTCTACCCGCTACAAGAAGAGGAGAGCACCCCGGAGATGGATCTCCAGGACTTGCCACAGGAGAACAGATCTCCAACGAGTACTGCCAGGAGCGGATCACCTCAACCAGCGTCTTCCCCCAGCGAGGCGGACAAGATGCTGGCACAGGCATTCCTCGCCAGCCTAGCAGCCTCAACAGAGCGCGATCGACTCCAAGCACAGACGCTTAGTGAGCGCGAACATTCTTCCATGGAAAGAGAACGCCTTCAGGCGCAGCAACGGAGCGACGAAGATCGTATACGTCTAGAGATTAGACGCCTTCAGACGGAAGAGAATATGGTAAGGGACCGGGCCGAAGCCCAGCGCACCGCCGCCGAAGCCCAGCGCGCCGCTGCCGGTGCCCAAAGAGAAGCAGAGCGCGACCTCGCTCTCACCAAGCGCGAAGCCGAGCGCGACCGATTACAAGCGCAGATAATGGAGCAGCTGATCACCAGGGCAACACCCCCTCCCTCCGCACAGGGTTCCAGGGCCTCGTCAAGACAAGGGTCAAGGGCACCCTCCCCTACCCGATCAAGCGACCCTGAGCCCGACCACCAGAGAGAGCCTATACCCCCCTCCGAACCCCTTCCCCGACCGGTCCAAGTGAGACCCAGCTACAAGGAAGAAACGGTCTACACCGCGGAGAGGCTAAATAGACGACTACAGGATCTAGAGGACCTGTCAGAGGAAGAAGAAGAGGGAGAGGAGGAGAGTCAAGCCCGACAGCAGCACAGTACTCCACAGGACCAGGAGGTCCAGTACAGCCCAGGCTCTACCCCCGCGGCTCTGCGCTACAGACCCCCGACTCAATTCACGGGTGAGCTTGACGCACGACCAGCCCCGAGGAACAGCACCTGGATACGCGGGCCATGGTACCCAGCAGGTACCAGCCCACCAAGAGGCGTAAGAGGAGACTCGCCTAGGAGGCCTCTCTTCCAACGCTCACCGATGTGCCAGCCATCCATCATACATTGGCACACCGACGTTTCCGGACTTCACCCACGAGAACAGAGCACAGTACACGGAGCTACGAATGTGCTTAGAGACAATGATGTCCGATGTAGCTGATGAACCGTACAAGTATGCTATCCTACTGAAGCACCTCAAGGTGCCCCGAGCGCACAATATAGCGCTGGCCTATGCCACCTCTACTACCCCATACACAGCGGCTCTAGCAGCACTCGACCAAAGATATGGACGCATATGGGACTACGTAATACAAGAGATAAGGCATATTGACCGCCTACCCCCAGCCACAGACAATCGCTCACTAGATGACCTGTCTATCAAGGTACAATCCCTGGTAGGGATGCTGGGGGCGCAAAGAGAAAAGGGTATGCACGAACTGTACGCAAACTCTAATGTCGAGAGGATTTTAGAGAAGCTTCCGCCCGCCCGACAAGAGCGCTTCAGGCGGCAAAGAGACCACCGTGATCCTAACGGTCCCGAGCCATCCCTCCTAGACCTAGCCGACTTCCTGGCGAGAGAAGTCAACAGCCTACGGCTGGATACGTTCATGCGGAGCACACCAAGCTCCAGAGAGGGACCTAGGAGAGCAAACGATGGCCGCAGATTGGTGACCGTCATGCACCAATCAGAATCAGTACCGAGCAGCAAGAACCACAGTACCCCCTCGATGAAAGAGAAGTGGAAGATGGTGTGCCCGTACTGCGAAAAGGAACACTGGTTGTCACAATGTGACACGTTCAAGAAGATGACCGCCGACGAGGTGAGTCAATGGATAAAGTCCAACCGACGCTGTTACCGATGTGCGCGCAGTCACATGGCAGCCGATTGCCGCTTAAAGAGGAGGTGTAGTCGGTGTGACGGAGCCCACCTAGATGTCCTACACGACAGTAACAGAAGAAAGCCTGCACCCTCAAGCAGCACAAAGGCAAGTGTTATGTACATTGACCCCGCCAGCAGCGGGGGCGCCCGGGTGCTCTTAAAGGTGGTCCGTGTAACACTGAGTTACCAAGATAAGGTCATGGACACTTACGCCGTCCTTGACGACGGGTCAGAGAAGACCCTTCTCCTCGCGTCCGCTGCGGCCCAGCTGGGGCTACGGGGGAGCGAAAACCAGATGACGATTCGGACAATAAGAAGAGATCTAAAGACGATAAAGGGCGAGAATGTCTCCTTCACTATCGCAGCAAGCGGGCAGCCAGAGAGACGGTATAGGATTACTAACGCTTTCACCAGCCAAGAAATAGGCCTGTCGCAGTACACCTACCCCATCGCCAAGCTGATGGATAAATATGTGCACCTGCGTCAACTACCTATACCGCTCATAGACGGTGCCACCCCGACCCTGCTGATAGGCTCCGACCATGCAGACCTCATCGTCCCGATAGACCGGGTCCACACAGGGCCCAGAGGCTGTCCTGCAGCAGTCGAGACCCGCCTAGGATGGACCTTACAAGGCCCCCTCGCTAAGTCTCTTAACCGAACAGCAGCCACTAACTGCCTCCACTCCAGAGTGACAGAAGAAGACACCACCCTCCTACAGCATGTCGAGAGGCTATGGACACTAGAGACAATGCCCTTTTAGAACGAAAAGAAGGACATTCGTTCCAAGGAAGACATTTACGCTATAGCCCTCCTCGAGCAGGGGACAAAGAGAGTCAAAGTCAACGGAGTGATGAGATACGCAACTCCACTCCTGAGGCGAGAGGGTATGCCTACCTTCCACGCCCCAAAAGAAGCGACGGAGCGGTATCTATTGAACACAGAGCGGCGCCTAGCCAGAGACCCCGCTCAAGAGACGGTGTACCGCGCTGAGATTAACAAGCTAATCACAGCGGGACACATAAAGAAAATTGACATTAAAGAGGCCGATCAGACGACCGAATCATGGTACGTGCCGCACCACAAAGTCCACCACAACGGCAAGGATCGTATTGTGTTCAACTGCAGCTACCAGATCGGATCACAAAATCTGAATAAAGATCTCTTGCCCGGCCCAACACTCGGCCTCTCTCTACTAGGCGTGTTACTACGTTTCCGCCAAGACAAGGTGGCCATCAGCGGCGACATCAAAGGGATGTTCCTGCAGGTGAGACTAGTGGAGGAGGACAAGCCCCTGCTGCGGTTCCTATGGAGAGAGAGGATCGGGGATGAGCAACCAGCCATCTATCAATGGGAAGTCCTCCCTTTCGGAACCACATGCAGCCCATGCTGTGCTACGTTTGCACTGCAAAAGCACGTCGCAGAGGACCCAGCAGCTGATGAAGAGGTCCGACAAAGTGTAGGAAATAGTTTCTACGTGGACAACTGTCTGCAAAGCGTCTCGACGCCAGAAGAAGGCCCTTCTACTCAAGCTCCGCGCCTCCCTGATCAAAGGCGGCTTTGATCTCAGGCAGTGGGCCAGCAGCGACCCGCAAGTATTGCGCAGCCTCTCCCCCGAGGACAAGGCAGCAAGCAGCGAGACCTGGATGGCGACCATCCCAGGAGAAGCCCAAGAAATGACATTAGGACTAGTCTGGCGTTTCAAAACAGACTCGCTCCATTATAAACACACACCCCTGACCAAGGAGCAGGGAAGGTCGACTGCACTACCGACCACCAGACGGAGTGTATACAGAACACTCGCCAGACAATATGACCCGTTGGGATGTATTCTACCTTACACCACCAGGGCAAAGATGATTGTAAGAGCGTTATGGGACAAGGACCAGGGCTGGGACGACCCCATACCCGAACACCTTGCATCCACATGGAGAGAGTGGGAGACGGAACTCAGCTCACTCCCAGGTGTCAACATACGCCGCAGCTACTTCCCACCCACAGTGAGGCCGGAGACGTGCCAGATGGACCTGCACGTCTTCAGCGACGCCTCCGAAGTAGCCTACGGTTCGGTGGCCTACTTGCGTGCCCGAGAGGAGGGAGGAGAAATACATACTGCTTTCATCCTGGCTCGCTCAAGAATAGCCCCACGAAAGCAACAATCTATCCCGCGTCTAGAGCTCTGCGCAGCCCTAGCAGGAGCGCAACTCGCCACGTTAATCCAACGTGAACTCACCATTCCGGTGCAAAGAACAATCTTGTGGTCAGACTCCACAACAGTACTCACATGGATCCGGTCTGATTCGTGCAGATACAAGGTCTTCGTGGGAGTCAGAGTCACAGAGATTCAAGATTTAACAGAAGTAGCAAGCTGGAGGTATGTGGACACAAAACACAACCCAGCTGACGTCATCACCCGGGGAATGTCCCTGGATGACCTCACCCGTCACAACCTATACAGTGAAGGGCCAGAGTTCCTCAAGCTCCCGGAAGAAGAGTGGCCTACACCCACCCCACGGGAAGCGAGTAAAGAGGAGGCCGAAAACAAGAAATCTATGTTCTGTGGATTGAACACACTCGTCTCCACAGACCCCGACATAGACGATTGCCTCACCCTAGAGAGTGCGCAGCTAAAGACATTCCTGTGGCACCACCCAGAGGTTCAGCTCACTACTGACATTACAGCAGCTGACTACGAAGAAGCAGAACTTCTTCTACTACAACGAGCCCAGAGAGACTCGTTCCCCGATGAGCTAGACTGTCTACAGGGAGCAAAGCCCGTCCCATCAGACAGCAGACTGCTCCACCTAGCCCCCGAGAGCGACGCCCATGGTCTCATCAGAGTGGGTGGTCGTCTGCGGAGAGCTCCAGACTTACCGGATGACGTCAAGTACCCGATAGTCTTAAACAGCCGACACAAGGTCACAGAGCTGATCATAAAGAAATACGACGAGGATGTGCATCACCCCGGGGCAGAGAGAGTCTTCGCGGAGATCAGACGTCGTTATTGGATACTGCAAGGGAGAGAAGCAGTGCGGCGCTTCCAGCGAACCTGTCTAGACTGTCGTAAGTGGCGAGCGCAGCCCAGTATACCCCGGATGGCTGACCTACCTCCCTGTCGCCTCCGACTCGGCGACAAGCCTTTTCACTCCACCGGTATGGACTGTTTCGGCCCGCTGTATATAAAGAAAGGAAGAGGAACCGAGAAGCGGTGGGGTATTGTATTCAAATGCATGACCACCCGAGCGATGCATATAGAACTCCTTCCAACCATGAGCACAGACTCATTCCTTATGGCCTTCCGAAGATTCACATCGCGGAAAGGCAAACCGTCTATATTATTGTCTGATCACGGGACAAACTTCAAAGGCGGAGAAAGAGAGCTGAGAGAGAGCTTCCAAGCTATGGGCCCAGAACTTAAGACCCACCTCGCTCCATCCCAGATTGACTTCCAGTTTAATCCCCCGAACGCATCTCACTTCGGTGGAACTTGGGAACGAGAAGTACGTTCAATAAAGACAGCCCTGTACGCCGTGCTTGGGGCCCAGAACGTGGCGGAAGAAGTCCTAATGACAGTCCTCACGGAGATCGAGGGAGTATTGAACTCAAAGCTCCTCGGTTACGTCTCAAGTGATGTAGCAGATGTCGACCCAGTCACCCCCAACACACTCTTGATGGGGCGGCTGGACCCCGCGCTACCACAGACAATGTACAGGCCTGAAGAAGCGAACGGCCGAAGAATGTGGAGGTACAGTCAAGTATTGGCTGACAAGTTTTGGAACAGCTTCCTACTCCACTATCTACCGTCTCTACAGACCCGCCAGAAATGGGTGAAAGAGAGAGACAATTTGACAGAAGGGACAGTCGTCATGATTATCGACCAGTCACTACCCCGAGCTATGTGGCCGGCTGGCCGCGTAAGCAAAGTGATCACCGGTGCCGACGGAAAGGTCCGAGCAGCCGAAGTGCTCGTCCAAGGACGGATCTACACCCGACCCGTGGCGAGGCTAATAGAACTGCCAAGGCTCCCCGATACTATCGATGACGACCATGACCCCATGACTTTGTGAACTGCCCGACCCCTCACAACAGACATTGAGTAGTGGACAGTGCGGTTAATCTGTCTCTGCTTAGCTAATTAGGTGGGACTAATTAGGAGGCGGCTGTTACAAAGGATCAGATTGGACCGAATATATATATTTATTGATTGATATATATTGCATAGTATTTGTGTGTCGTTTGATATCCCTTGTATATTCCTTGTACATATACACGGAATATCCCTTTAGCCTAGTACGGACCATGATGTTTCGTTCTCCTATTGGACAGCGGTCCACAGGCGCCAGGGCCATGCCTCCAGAGTCAGGTTCGAGGCCACCGTCAGGACATGTCTGTACATGCCCGGCCTTGCCCAGGGATACGAGACAGAAATGAGGTTGGCACTAGATTGTTCGCCGTGCATATAAATATGGCGCAGGTGGATACAGAGGTAGAGTTACCCAATAAGTTGAAGCCTCACCCACGATACAACGTGCGGTGAAGTATGGCCTGTTTGGCCCCAAATAAGAGCATTGAGACCGCGTGCGAATTAATAACTGAATTGTCAGAGTTTGGCGCTATACCGTCGAGTGCGACATATTTCTATTAAGTCAGTAATAGTCTATTTGTGTATAGTGTATCGTGCGGCTAAAGTTCTACAGTGACCAGCATCACCAACGCTTCCTCGTATCAGCTAGAGTGCTTATCCAGGCTGGGCTGCTTTCATGGCGCTTTCACCCGAGGAGACCTAGACGAGAACCGTGTGGACATGTACACTGGATTAATCTACCCGACGACTACATAGCCCTTTGCGGCTGGATTATATTTGTTTTGGTCCTGTGATTTATGGAGCGGAGAATCGCCGACGCCTACATGTGTGGGATTTACCCTGTGAGGAGCCACGTCGAGTCTGCGCCTCAGAGAGCCTGAGGCCGGCTAGCTTTCTTCACTGTGGAGCTACAGTCTACGGAGAACAGCTGTATTCGTCTGTGGATCAAGAGACTATTGCACCGTCTCCTGTACTTGGAGTCTCCTTAGTCATCGTTGACCAGACTCTCTACTACCGACAGATCCTCTACCCCTGCTGGCTTACAACCGGGGGGACCCTTCCAGTATCTCCCGCTATATATTACTAGTGTACCATAGATATAATTCCCTAAGATTCAGGTTGTATAATTACCTCCTGCGTAACCAGAGAATGGACGTTCATTATTGATTTGCCTACGCACATTCCTTTGCCTTATAAGCGCATCCAAAGTAAAATAGAGAAGTATATTATGTACCTTTTGCTGCAATAAATACTTGATTACACCTTTGTGTGGAACCGATTCATTGTGGGAAGTGTTCATCATATTTATATATCATGTACTGTATGGCCAGTAATTAAAGTACATAAAGCGGTAGTGGTTTAATGATACCATACTTATCAATACAGTCAGGGAATTGTACCCCTCAGTTACAATTATTATTATTATTATTATTATTATTATTATTATTATTATTATTATTATTATTATTATTATTATTATTATTATTATTATTATTATTATTATTATTATTATTTTTTTTTTTTTTTAATACGTACATTGTCTGTCTACATTTATTTAGACTAGCATTGGTATTTAAATATTGAGTGCAGTTGAGTAATTGTGGGATTAACGTAATTCACACACTGAAGTTGGAACCGTCTATACTAGGTTGTGGGGTCCGGGGACGGTTTAGCGTGTGGTACCTTCTTGACTTCCTCAGTTGAATAGAGTTGTTTACATGCAGTAGCTTTAGCTACTAACGTTATCATAGCATCATGGTCTGTAATGTGTCAACTGGACAACGCCAGCCTCGTCTGCCAATGCCATATAGATAGCGAATGTTAACGTCATCCAGCTGACACCACAGATCTACCATATTATGACAACGTTAGCTAGCGGCTAGCGCTAAAGCTAACCAGAGGGAGCAGCACTTGATTTCCATTAGCAAGAGTTTATCTCATTCTATAGCACGGCACAAAAAATAAAAAACACTTTTTTTGGCGACCTTATAATAAGACAGGCCTGTGTGTGTGTGTGTGTGTGTGTGTGTGTGTGTGTGTGTGTGTGTGTGTGTGTGTGTGTGTGTGTGTGTGTGTGTGTGTGTGTGTGTGTGTGTGTGTGTATATGTGTGTGTGTATATGTGTGTGTGTGTGTGTGTTGGAGCTAAGTATGTAATTGGACGGCCTCATACACCATCTGGTGTATCTTTGCTTGTAGCAAAATACACTCTTTTGGTGGCAACATGCGCATCAAACCACCAATTGAGTAAATAAATTGGCCAACTTGATATTTTGCGCTTGTCTGCAAGTCCGCAAGCAGCTGCTCCCTTTCCCCCGGTCTTGGGTAAGCTGTTGTAGGCGTTTGGCGAAGGGGTCATCCTCAGGATTGCCCTTCCTGCTTCTCTTCCTCTTTGGGCTTGAGGTCAGGGGTTGGCTGCCCAGCTCTTCTGCGTTGGTAGCCGATGAGCCAGGACGAGGGTCTTCTCTCTCTGGGCCTGATGACACTACGTCTGCCTCTGGTGATGGCTGGTCTTCCTGTAATGACAAGAATGTATACAATACATTACTATAACTACACCAAAAAGAAAGTCATGGCAAAATACGTTGTTGATGTAATGTAATTAGTGTGTAAATAGAGATTTATTATCATTTATTTATTATTGTAGTAATTTATGCCGTCAGACGAGGTTCATTGTAAAAAGTTATGTTACAGCTGTCCTCGTGTCAAGTGCTGAACCCAGCTGTCCTCACTTCAAACTACCGTATGTTAATACATTCAGAATGGCATTTGGGTATGTTAGCTAGCATGATAGTCCAGACAAACAAAGCTATTTAGTTAGCTTGCGCTATCGTTAACGTTCGCGCTAGCTAACGTTGGTAATAAAAAAAGACGTTGGTAAAAGTTGTATAACGTTGCCTCGGGATAATTGGTCTCCGTCTCCCGGTGTTTAATAAACACCTCTAGCCAGGACAGCATGATGTAGAATGTCGGCAACTGACTTTCACCACCTTTTTTTGGTTAGCATCCTTTTAATTCGGACAAACTTGTCCCGGATTTTCTTCCACTCTTTCGCCACATCAACCCAGTCCATACCCATCGTTTCCCCAATCTCCTTCCAAGAATTCATGGTCATGTTACTATCCTTATAGTCTTTAGATGCACTATTATATAAATGCTGGTACTTTCGGACCTCCTCTGCTATCCATTCCTGTGTTTGATTCATTTTAAACTATCTTATAAATGACAATCCACTCTGTAAGCTATCGAGCTATTAATTAAGTAAGGTTATTTTTGGGTCTCAAGCCAGGAACACTAGCAGTGACAGGCAGCCCCGCCCCCATTCACTACCAACCAATCACTGCTACGCAACAGCATCGCAACGGTTGTTCCGATTAGATTTTGGGGAGAGGTACGTAACATCCTCGCAACACAGTCTACAACACCTAGGGGTCCGCAAAGACGACTTCAAACTAGAAATGGTAACAACCGATGAGGTACTCAAAAAACTGAGCGCCCTCCAACCTAACAAGGCCACTGGCCATGACAACATCCCCTCCAAATTCCTCAGAGATGCAGCAGCCGCCATCACCCCAGTCATCACACACATAATAAACCTCTCCATAAAACAGGGACACGTCCCCGAGGACTTCAAAATTGCGAGAGTGACCCCTCTGCACAAAAAGGGCAGCAAATTAGACCCAGGCAACTACCGCCCTGTTTCTATTCTTACCTCCATCTTGAAAGTCATGGAGAAAATAGTCTACGAACAGGTTGAAAAGTACCTGGCGGAAAAAAATCTAATCTACGAATTCCAAACTGGCTTCAGAACATCCCACTCCACTGACACATGCCTTCTCTATTTGAACGACCACATCAAACAAGAGGTGGACGCGGGCAAATACTGCGGCATGGTCATGCTGGACCTACAAAAGGCCTTCGACACTGTCAATCACTCCATTCTGATTGACAAGCTAAAAGCAATTGGTTTTACATTTACATTTACATGTGTCGGAAACATGCACAGAGACAAAATGTTCAATTAAGATTAATTAGCTTTCAATATGCACATTTATAGCCTGTTAAAAAGGATACGTCTCGTGTCACCACCACTCGTGTTCGTTTTTAGTCGTCCGTCCAGACTTCGTCACACAGCCAGCTCAACTTTTTCCTCCCGCAGAATCTCTAACGGACATTCTAATAAAAAGCAAAAATGCTCACCTTTGTTATTTTGTCGACACCGCCAGAATTTCTACGGAAGAGGTCCGGAGCTGGCCGTGTGAGGGGCCCGGCAGGGCGATCTACAGGTCAAGGGTCACCAATTGTTGTGGCTTGGTTGTCGTTGACACAGCAGGAGACGTTGTTTCCAATTTTAACAAGTAGGTAATTTATTTAAGAAAAGAAGTTTAACAGAAGAGGTTGAAAGAAGGTAGTCTATGGATTACCAGACGGTCACCATAACGGAAAAAACACTCTGCCTCCCCAACTCTACGTGCCCCGAGATAATACCTTCCCCAGCCCCGCCCCGACATGACAGATATAATGATGTTTTCCACCCATCTCCCTTTCCCGGAATCATCGAGGTCCTGCACAACAAGAGAATAAAAACAGAAGATAAGTCTAAAGGTTTGTCATCCCTGAGACAAAACTGGAGTCAAGATTAAAGAAGAAAAGAACAAGATGCGATTTACTTGAAAATGTCTATCTGTCCTATACCCTTGAGGCTTGAGGTTGTTTTAAGAAACATCAGCCAGACTGTCGCCCTAGTGTCTTTGAGCTCTGCTAGTTGACCTATATTAAACTAGTCAAGGCTAACCCTTTCCTACCTCCCCCCCCCGTATACACATTTTCCACAACAAGAGTATATACATTTGAGGGGGAAGAAACTGTACATTGGAGGAGGTTGGGTAGGTGGGGTGGGAAACTGTACATTGGAGGTGGTTGGGTGGTTGGAGTGGGGGGGGGGGGGGGGGGGTTGGGTAGGCGGGGGGGAAACTGTACATTGGAGGGGGTTGGGTGGGGGGGTTCGGTAGGTGGGGTGGGAAACTGTACATTGGAGGTGGTTGGGTGGGTGGAGTGGGGGGGGGGGGTTGGGTAGGCGGGGTGGGGGAAACTGTACATTGGAGGGGGTTGGGTTTAGACATTTGCAGGGGCCAGTTTCGAATTGCAGTCTCCCGTAGGTTCTCTTTGAGAGTGGTTTTGGAAGTGGGTAGTGATTCACATTCCTTTACAGCTGTGGGTAGGGCGTTCCACATTGGCATAATTGCAAAACGTGTTTAGTCCCTTGTTTGAGCCAAATCTGGGTTTAACATGATTTGTGGAGCTCCCTCTGGTGTTGTGGTCGTGGTATTCATTCACTGACCTTTGGGAAGTATTTTGACATGTACATGGGTACCTTAGTGGTGTAGTATATCTTGTAGACCAGGCCCATTGCAAGTTGCTGTACTCTGTCATCTACTCTAAGCCATCCTAGGTTGTCAAAGTGGGCAGGGGTGAGGTGGGTTCTAGGAGTAAGGTCAAGTAGTAGTCTGACCAGTTTGTTTTGTGATGTTTTTAATCTTGTTTTTAGCGCCTTTGAGGTGCTTTGGTACCATGAGGTGCAAGCATAGTCGTAGTACCCTTGAATGAGTGCTCCTGCCAGAGTCTTCAGGGTATTCTTGTTTACCAGAGAGGAGATCCGGTACAGGAATCTAGTTCATTGGTTGACTTCTTTGATTACATTGGATGCCATTTTGTCACAGGAAAGATTTGCCTCTAGGATGGAACCCAGGTATGTAATTTCATCTTTCCTTGTGATAATATTGTCACCCACTGTAACTGAGAAGCCGTCGGCCTTGCTGAGTTTGTTATTTGAACCAAAGAGAATGGACTCTGTTTTACCCAGGTGTAATGATAGTTTGTTATAAGCGAGCCAGGTGCAGATTCTGCCTAGTTCCGGGCTGAGGTTTTCTTTCAACCTGTAACTTGTTCTTGTCAGAGATAAAAGATAATGTATGATACTTTACACTGTACCAGAAATAAAAGGTAGGTTCCCCTGAATGATCAAAAGTATACAACTTGATACCCACTCAAAGAATAAGCTCATAAAATGTAACACTACTGTATTTCCAGATGAACCTTTGTCTATGTAGGCGTTAGAGGGTTAAAGGAAGTCACATTCAATCCAGCAAAGGTTTTTTCGAACCTAATATTAATTGGAAATGCAATTGTTGTGCCTTCAAAGCAAATCGATTTAATATTGGCAGATAATTAATTATGAATATACATGTCTACCTTCTCATACTATACTTGTCATCTGTACAGTATGTGTGCTCTCTATCTATATATATTTATTTTTAACTAAACTTATGAACAGCAGTCCTACAGGTAGTTTTGATGTCAGTCCTACAGGTAGTTTTGACAGAAATCAATTAACATAGACTTAGTCAAGTGCAACAGAGTAATTAGAAAACATTCTTGAGCATTTAAAATCAATAAATCCGTTAAGACAGCTGTATTACACCAGATGGCTGATGTGAATTGCTGACAATGCATTAGCCTGCGTGTGGATTTGCCAGAATAATGAGACCGTACTAAGGTTGCCGCGGTGATGTGAAATTTCCCATGACTAATAAACTCATGACAACACCGGTATTACCATTACCAGTGACATAGGACATTTGACATAATGACGCTCAATATGTAAAGTGGCTAAATTGATCCGCTGTGTCTAGTCTGTTTTTAATTCCTTTTCAATGTATCCATTTGGTACTACACTCTGCAGACATGCTCTGCTCTCACTCTCTGTTTCTGACTATTTTTTCTCTCTCTGACTGTGTGTGTGTGTGTGTGTGTGTGTGTGTGTGTGTGTGTGTGGGCGCGTGCGTGTAGAGTCTGTGAGGCTTGTGAATGGATCTGGTCTGTATTCAGGCAGAGTGGAGATGAAGTCTGATCAGGCGTGGAGGTCACTATGTGAAGCTGACTTTGACAAGCAGGATGCAGAGGTGGTCTGTAGGCAGCTTGGCTGTGGGGCTCCTTCAGCCCTCCAGGTGGCGCTCTATGGAGAGGGAGACGCTTCAATCGGGACCAAAGAACTCCAGTGTAAAGGCAGCGAGTCCAGCTCACCTGGCAAGACTGTTGGCCTCACCTGCTCAGGTATGGAAAACATTATGAATTACTCATTGGTTTAATTAGGATTTACACTTTTAATAATGATATAACTGGTTTAAGTATAGTATTTTCATTTATTTATTTACTGACTGTATTCAAAACATTATTTCATGTTTTTTTAATAAAAACAGTATGTCCCAATCAAGCTGATTTAATAAATCAAATAAAATCAAATGTATGTGTAAGGCCCGACAACACACGTTAATGTCCCCATGGGCTGGACACGTCTTCTTTAAACAATTCAAGAAGAAACATCACAATAGGTCAAGAACAAAACACCATAAAGTCCAAACAATTTCAAATAAATGCAAAATAAATGCAACACTCCCAGACATACCCAACGTGAAGGTAAGGAAAAACTCACTAAAACTTAGCAATAGAAAAAAATGCACTACAGGCAATGTGGAGGAGAGAAACCTTAGAAGGGCCGTTCAAGGGGGGGATCTCCCTTCTTAGATGTCGGTGATAGTAGTGTTGCAGTAAAACAGGCGAGCAGTTGGTAAAGCATGCACTCACATGTGTGAGTGAGTGCATGCGATAGCAACTGAACATTTTGAAAGATTAAAGATAGAGCTGATAGAGGATCTATTTGAGGCAAAGGGGCGGCGCAGAGGGTCACATCCTCCCGGTCATCATCACGGGACGTCCAACACTCCAGTCATCACTCCAAGACAGCCAGAGACAGGGAGACAGGGAGACAGGACAGGCGTTAGACAGTTCGCGTGATTGTGATGGGCGGACATAGCAATAGATACAAGTGGTAAGCATATATGTGAATAGAATATATGTATTAAGCATATTATGTGAATAGAATAGAAGTACTTAACCCAGCAATGAACTCCACGTCTGAACCACGTTGACAGACCACGGACAGAAGATGGTAAGAAGCTGATCCATGGCCTCCGTGGTGCACGTAGAACAGTCACTGCAATCTTGGCCAAGACCCTGAGACATCCACCACCTTAGTCAGCACTACGAGACAACCACTCAAAAAGATGGGGGGGGGGTTAGAGAGTTCCCATGTTTGTAGTGGGCGGAGATGGAGCAATAAATACATGTGGTGAGCATATGCATACATGGTGACAGTTGAATCATAGTATATAAGAAAATAGTGAAATTGAGTAATAGATAGAACTACTGCAAGCGTATGGATACAGGATGAGATACAAGACAATAGCGCAGGGCCGTATGCCCCGGGGGGCAGGAGAAGCCGCTCAGAAGGTTCAGCACTGCAGGTCAGACAGAAGGCGGTATGAAGCTGTTCCATGGGACCGGTTGAGACAGAGACAGAGGTTAAAAAGGTTCTCCCATGTCTGCAGAAAAGCACCATTTGCATATTCTTGGTATCTAGGGACATCTGTGGACCTCAGTGAATGTATTCCAAGTGTCTAATATTGTGTATATTACTAGGCTTGCTTAAATTGTGATGAACACCATGCTAATAATGACCAAACATTAAAAACTGCCACTGATCTCGTTCAGTACCTTCTTGAGATCATGTGTACAAAAAATCGAAGGAAATGAATAAAGGGAAGATGATTAAACAGAAGGTTCTGTAGATACAGTACTGAATTCTCATATCCGGACCAATGCAATTTGAAATATTATTATAGAATATAGAATAGCAGGCTTATAAATTACCTTATTATAGCTAATTCGCACATTTATATATATACATATATTATCTTTCAAATAGCCGAGTTCAATTTGGATTTAGTATCACCAGGCGTGCAGATAATGAAATCGACTGTACTTTTTTCGAGACAGGGGAGGGTAGAATTGGACGATACGAAATTGGGATGGGAGAAACATTTTAAATGGGAGAAAAAGTAGATACAAAAAATATGTCCACTACAAAATGGCAGCAAAAAACTACAATTCCCATGATTCAAGGTTTTCCAAAATGGTCGACAGATATACAGACATTTCGAAAAGGAAAATCTATCTAGTAACACTTTAACCTATTCTTAAACTAACGTATTTATGATAATATACATTATACATGCTGTTGTGACATGGTTATGATGTTTATACTTGAATACGTTTGAAAATAAAATCGCTACTTTTATAGAACAATCTGGAGATATTGATTTATGATCAGATGTAATTTGCGGCCCGCCGACGGACCGCACGGGCGGAAAATGTTAATCTACGGGTCAGTCCCCGACCAGGTGAGATCAGGGTAGGTTGAAGGAGAGAGAGAAAAGATGGGTCTTAAGCAGGGATTTAAAAGCTTCGTCAGAGCAGGCGCCCATGACGACGGCAGGTAATTTGTTCCACAGGTAGGGAGTGCGGTAGACAAAGGCTCTGTGGCCGGCGGATTTCTTTTTAACCCTAGGAATCGATAGAAGCCCTGCATTTTGTGAGCACAGAACACGAGCGGGCGAGTATCGAGATATGAGATCGGATAGATAGAGCGGTGCAAGCCCATTTAAAATGTTGTAGGTGAGGAGTAGCACTTTAAAGTCAGATCGGGCTTGAATAGGAAGCCAGTGTAGGGTGGACAAAACTGGTGTGATGTGATAACATTTTCTAGTTTTAGTTAGTATCTGTGCAGCCGCATTTTGCACGAGTTGAAGATGTTTGATGCTTGAATTAGGTAAGCCTGAAAAAGTGCATTACAGTAGTCTAGACGTTAGTCTGGTGCTGATCCTGTCTGTGTAGTATGTGTCCTTGTCTGTCGTTACTTTAGTTTATTCTTCATTTCATCCATGGTAATTATTTCATTAAATATTTCTTATAAAACTACTTTGACTGCCGTCTCCTTGTTGTGTTGCATTGACTCTACATCAAGCTTAAAGAATGTCAATGGCTACATAACAGGGGTGAAAGTTGATGCAGCATTATGCCGGCAGCAGGTATAGTGAAATTCCCAGGGTTGGTTTGCCCCAGCGTCTGTGTGAATGGGACTACCTGGCATTGCAGCACAAAGGTGTGATGCTTTGTAATGTAATTCTGTGGTGGTTAGTTTGTAGGTAATATCATAACCACAACTATTTTCATAACTAATGATGTGGTTCATTCTGTAGTGGTTAGCTTGTAGGTAATATCATAACCACAAGTGATGACGTGGTTCATTCTGTAGTGGTTAGCTTGTAGGTAATATCATAACCACAACTATTTTCATAAGTGATGATGTGGTTCATTCTGTAGTGGTCAGCTTGTAGGTAATAGCATAACTATTTTCATAAGTGGAGCGCTGCCCCATGACACTATCCTGTGCCACCAACACACAGGAATATGGCCCTGTCTAGCGACCAGTTGTCACATGAAAGGTGGTAACAAAGACTGATAATAATAATGATAACAATAATAATGATAATAGGCTACATGTTTTAGGTCCAATTAATATAATATGCAATGTGAGAAGATGCAATCTTTATCTTAGAGAGATTTTGTATAAAGCTCACGGTACCTCACCTGGCTGCCCTGGACTCGTACATCAGTCTCCAGAACAAACCACAAAACGCGGGATAAAGGCATTTTTGGCAGATGGAAATGTAGAAATGTACCCACCCCAGTTAGGACAGCCGAAACCCGTCCAATCTTTCGCCGTCGACTAAAGACGCACTTCTTCAACCATTATCTGAAATAATAATAATAAAAATATATATATAAATAAATAAATAATTCAAATCTAACCCTAACTAACCTCACTGTCATGCACTTGTCCTAATAAACTAACCTACACTGTAGCACTCAACACTTTGATGAACATTGTTACTCAGCTGATAGAGTTGTGCCCTTCCTGATGACTTGTCGTACAGAACTTGTAAGTCGCTTTGGATAAAAGCGTTAGCTAAATGACTAAATGTAAATGTAGGCTACATGACATGACATTTAATGGTGGCAGAGGTAATGCCTGGCATGCACTAGAAGATATTCCATGTTTATCACCTCGTGCTTCCCTCCTTGGAGACCTGTTTCAGAACCACAACCCGAGATGCTTCTATCCACCTACGACTCAGGAACATGGCGTTTTGTCTGAATCTACACACAGTGGTGGCATTGTGCCGCCTTTGCTGGGTTCAGTGTAAATAAGCAAAGCCGGCAGAATGAGGGGTCTTCTTTGCTGCATTATTATTTATTGCATTTCTGTGTAAAAAAGGCTTGTGTCTATCACTATCAGATAGCATTAAAACGCTCTGAGGTCAACATAATTTCTTCCTATTTTGGTTGTAATTGGGTAATGGTAGATGTATAACCTGAACACTGTACTTATCTGTTTTCAGGAAACACTGGGCTATATAAATATGTATGCTGTGATGCAGTGGCCGCTGCTGACAATTTTTTTTGGTGAAGCACAAATTATTATATTATATATTAAATTATATTTTTAAAACATCCCCCACTGTGTGTGTCAGTGGTCAGTGGACACAGATGAAAACATATTAACATTAGGTGACGGCGCACCTGACCAGACACAGATGCAAAAGATTACATATTCGGTGACGGCACACCAGACCAGACAGATGAAAACATATTAGGTGATGCGTGACGGCACACCTAACCGGGCACAGATCAAAACATATTAGGTGACAGCTCACCTGACCAGATCAAAACATATTAGGTGACAGCGCACCTGACCAGATCAAAACATATTAGGTAACAGCCCACCTGACCAGATCAAAACATATTAGGTGACAGCGCACCTGACCAGATCAAAACAAATTAGGTGACAGCGCACCTGACCAGATCAAAACATATTAGGTGAAGGTGACAAGGAAGCCACAGACTCATACCCCCCGACACTCAACTAACCGCCTCGGACAGTCCTTCATACCAGCGGCCATCAGGCTCCACAACAGTGGGCAGGGACTGCTGCCAGACATCAACCTAGAACTAATAGGAACCCAAGTAGGACAATAACACTATACCTTATGCATACTGCACCTTATGTGGATACTGTGAATAATGTATATTTCAGTTAGTTAGATAGTAAATTATAACACTACCTTATGCATACTGCAGATTATGTGACACTGTGAATACTGTGAATATATATTTCAGTTAGTTAGATAGTAAATTATATTGACCCATTTGTTTACACTGCTTGTGTTTTTTTCACTACCTGTACCCCCCCTCCTTCCCCCATGCTGCTATGATGCCTGAATTTCCCCAAGGGGATCAATAAAGGAATATCTTATCTTATCTTAAAAGGAAAGATGAAATTATGTACATGGGTTCCATCCTAGAGGCAAATTTTTCCTGTGACAAAATGCGATCCAATGTAAAGTCAATGTTGAAGTTGGTAAGTCAACCAACGAACTAGATTCCTGTACCAGATCTCCTCTCTGGTAAACAAGAATACCTTGAAGACTCTAACAGGAGCACTCATTCAAGGGTACTACAACTATGCTTGCACCTCATTGTACCAAAGCACCTCAAATACCATGTGCATGTCAAAATACTTCCCAAAGGTCAGTGAATACCATGACCACAACACCAGAGGGAGTTCCACAAATCATGTTCAACCCAGATAAAATCATTTAATAAAAAAAATCGTCATAACTTAGAAATGCATTGCATTGCATAGGTCTATGAATCGATATTGCGATTTTGTTTCGATTAATTGCCCAGCCCTACTGTGTACAGTAAGTTAGCTTGGTGATCATCATTGTGATGTAATATAAGCTAAGCTAAAGCAAGGTAGCTAACAAATTGTCTAGCTACTGTTAGCATACAAGCTTTTATAAACACTGTACTTACTTTTTCAGCCACAACTTTTTTTCTGATCCATATTCATAAGTCCTCTCCATGTTGCTGATTTATACTTTGGGGGACCCTGATGTAAACAAGACGAAAGTCTTTCTCTGGTCTGCATCCCCTTAACAATTGTGTGTATTGAGCTGTACTGTATTGTACCCATTCTGCAATCTGTTAATAAAGTTTTCAATCAATCAATCAATCAATCCTTTGGTGCAAAGTTTCATTTAGCCTACAGTGCTAATGTTACTGACTGGGCTCTCCAAGCCCTCTCAAAGCAGGAAATAGGAAATGGTGTTCTCTGATTGGTGTAAAAAAAAGTGTCAGAACTGTCAATCATTCAAGCCCCATTCAAATGTATGAGTGAGGTTTAGTCTCACTAACCGCCTTTTTTAAACTCAAATACCCTATTTTGATTGGATAATTATATTCTTAAGCCCAACCTGTGCACCTATTTTAGCACTGAGTGATTGACATCTGGTCATTACTGCAGTTATGGGATCAGGCCATATCACAGAGCTCAGAGCTGTCACTTGGACATTTTTGAAGAAGAAAAAAAATTCACTGGCATTGTTTTTTTCATAGAGGAAAACATTTAGAATAAAAAAAAAATAATAATAATAATAATAATTAAAAAAATATATATATATATATATTAATAATACTAATAAAACAAGTCATTAGAATAATATAAGCCTACTGCGTTCATTCATTACGCACGTAGACTATACAGTACTGCAAGCGTGTGTGTGTGTGTATGCGTGTGTGCACTGCGGAAGGTGGCCATGGGCTGTAATAGCCTGTATATATTTAAAAAAAAAAAATGCTATAATATTTTTTTTGTACAGTACAGGCACGGGTATCAATAGTTAAGATGGATGTTTTACCTAGAATCAACTTCATTAGCTCAATGTTACCGTTGCCCCCTCCTGATGGTTACTGGAAAGAATTACACTCCACCGCATACAAATTTATTTGGAATAACAAACCTCCATGTATAAAAAGATCCACTGCACAAAGAAATAAAGCCGACGGAGGTATGGCATTTCCAGATTTGTACCACTATTTTAAAGCGTAGGCTACTCTTTAAGACCACTGACAACCTGGTTTGATTCCCAAGCATCTGTATCCTGGAGAAACTTAGAAGTAAATATAGTAGCATTAGACTGCAGGACATAGTATACACCATATTATCAATTAAGCAATGCGAATTGAAATTTGGACCCCTTATTACTCATGTGATCCGAATATGGCGTGAAACACAAAAAAAATATTCTAACCAACATAAATGGCATAGTCATACTCTCTTATTCAATAACAATGCACTCCTGATTGGAAAACGACCTATAAGATACCCTAAATGGGAAAAGCAGGGCATACACACATTAGGAGATGTTTTCAACAAACTGGGTTTTTGTAGCTATAAAGACATACATAAAAAATGTAATCTCACCAGTTCCACATATTATTTTTACGCACAGTTATTGGTTTGTTTCAAGGCTCATGGAGTCCCATTAAGGATACCAATTGAGCACCACAGATATCACAAATTCTTCTATGAAAGAGAGTCATCGAGAGGTTTCGTATCTGATTTTTATCATCACTTACTAACGTCCTCGTATGGAATCCTCCCCCTAGACTCAGTCTGGAGGAGGGATATACCAGACTTGGAAATACATTTTGATTGGCAAGAAGTCTGGGCAAACGTTTGAATTGCGTCACGTAACCCGGACCATCAACAAATTAATCTTAATTATATTCATAGGACATACCTGACTCCTATAAGATTGAACAGAATGGGACTTAAACAAGACTCCAGATGTTCCTTATGTACAAATGGGGATGAGGGTACATTTATGCACATGTATTGGGATTGCCCACCAGTTAAGATATTCTGGAAAGAAGTGGCCCAGCAATTATCAAAATTCTTATTTCTGAACATACCTGCACACCCCTCTGTATTGCTGTTGAATGATGTTTTTCAGTATGCAGCCCCTATACAGCTAAAGAGATTAGTTTTATCTGGTATCACAGCGGCTAAAAAGCTGATAGCATCACGATGGTTTCAACCGGAAGAAATGTGTCCGAAGGTATGGGTTCTTACATATCTCGATGTGATCTATCTAGAAATATCTACAGCAAGAATTTTAGGTGTCAGTGAAGCCAAAATTGCAACCTGGTTAGAAGTGGTGGAGAGAATAAAAGCTAGCATATATGAATTGTAGTGCCTGGTTAGGAACGAATGATAATGGATGGATTAGCCAAGTGGGGGTCCGGGGGGGGTGAGCGAGCGAGAGCATATGTATGTAGGGTATTAGATAGCAAGTATTAGGTGTATATCTCGTATACTACATTTATTTAAATGGTGATTTCATTGGATGTTTACTGTTAATGCTTGTATGTCTAATTTTATGTTATGTTTAAAAAATAATAAAAAAAATAAAATACAAAAAAAATATTTTTTTGTATCCCAATTTAGTTGTTATGCCAATTTCCTTCCTGGTCGTTGCGCGCATTTCCCCACTGTCGGCCTAGGGAGGGTGTAGACTACCACATGCCTCCTCCAATACATGTGGAGTCGCCAGCCGCTTCTTTTCACTTGATAGCGAGGACTCTCACTGAGGGAACGTAACACATGCGGAGGTTCACGCTATTTCCCCCCGATCCCCTCCCTGCTGAACAGGCGCCCCGACCGACCAGTAGGAACTGCAGTTTACAACGACCAGGACACATACCCCACTGGCTTCCCACCCGCTAACACTGCCAATTGTGTTAGTAGGGACGACTGACCAAGCCAGAGGTATACCGCTGACAGCTGGATTCGATTCCAGAGTCTCTGCGGTGGTAGGCGAGTGCAGTCTCCACTGCGCTACCCAGCCGCACCTGTAGCCTGTATATATTTTTTATTATCATTTTCCCCCTCTTCTTTTTTCCGATTTTTCTCCCATCCCACTGTTAGTCGTTATGCCAATTCCCAACTCCCTGGTTGTTGCGCGCCCGCCCTACTGCTGGTCCGAGAGGCCGGAGACTATCACATGCTATCCTCCGACACATGCGCAGCCAACCGGCAGCCAGCCTGGCAGCCAGCCTGGCAGCTCATGTTCTCACTGGAAGAGTGTAACGTGTGGAAGGTCACACCATAGATATCTATAGAACACTAGATAGCTTAAGGCGGAGTCACCAGCGTCACTGAACCGCCGCCATCTTGCTCCAGTTAGCCTTGAGTGAGAGTGAGTGAGCTGCACAGACAAAAATACTCATAACTCGCTGAAATATTGACGGATTTACAAACGGGTTGGTTTGCTATAAACATCAAATATGTAGTTATGATACTGCATACTTATAAAAAAATTTTTTTTTAAAGATGTTTTTTTTTTACAAACCGCTTGAATCATAGCCAGGTTAATAATGCTTGTAATAAACCAAACCGTTTGTAAATCCGTCAATATTTCACAGAGTTATGAGTATTTTTGTCTGTGCAGCTCACTCACTCTCACTCAAGGCTGACTGGAGCCAGATGGCGGCGGTTCAGTGACGTCGCTCTCCATTGGCCGGCAGCGCGGGCAAGCTATCTAGTGTTCTATAGATATCTATGGGTCACACTACCTCCCTCCAGATCCTTCCTTCGCTGAGCAGGCGCCCCGACCGAACTGTAGGAGTATTTTTCTGTTTACAACGCCCAGGACCCACCCATCAGCTTTCCCACCCTCTAATACTGCCAATTGTATTAGTACGGACGACCAGCCAAACTGAAAACAATGTGGAGAGCTGGATTCGAACACGCGAACCCAGCGTCTCCAGCATTGGTGGTGAGTGCCTTGCCCACTGCACCACCTAGCCGCCCTGTAGCCTGTATATATGACAATACATTAATCTAAAATTATTATTTTCTTTTAAGTTATTTTGTGCATCACTCTGTTTTGAATTTGATGCAAATTTGCAATACATTAGGGTCATCCTTTTGTGCTAAATGGCTGCATAAAGCAAGCATTTGTTGACTCATGTTGATAAGAGTATTAAAACTTGAAAAAGAACCAATTTAAGGTAGATTTAGAAAATAATATTTTTTTTGATTAATTTGCGATTAATCGTGAGTTAACTATGGACAATCATGCGATTAATCAGATTAAAACTTGAACCCCCGAAAGTAAACAAATGGTTAGAAACTGTAGAGGACATATATATTATGGAAAAGGTAACCTACAAAATCAATAAGAATGAAAATATGCTGGGAAAAAGATGGGGTCTCTTTAAACTATGGAGGGGTACTAGTTGACAGACAGATCAGTCTTTAAGGAAGATTTTAAGTAACATGAAACAGTGATGATCTACTGATCAATTGTTGGGGAACACCCCTTAGGCCTACAGCTATACCTACAATGACAATTCAAGCCTTTTTACTTATTATTATTATTATTATTTTATTTAAATTTTTAGTTTTTTGGTTGGTTTCTTTTTTCTATTAATTTCTTATTTGTTTGCTGTTATTATTGTTGTTGTTGTTTGTTGTTTTTCTTGTGTGTGTGTGTGTGGGGACGGGTAGGGATGGATGTTGGATGTGTGCCGGTCCGGGATCTATGCTGGTGCTCGCCCCTTTGTTTGTGTTTTTGTCTCTTGTTTTTTGTATGGGGGATGGGTACAAAAAAAAAAAAAAAAAAAAGATTAAATATTTGAATCGAGTGACAGCACTAATATGGACATATGGATAAATGACCACACAAGACATTCACAGTTGGATTTTTTCGTTTTATAAAGTCTCCTAAAAGAAAATGCTTTTCCATGCTGGATTACAGAGCTTCTGAAAGGGCTATGATCATCACACCCGGTGGCTCTTTGGAAAGCTACAACAGTAAGCTAATGTATCTACCATTGTAAGCAGCTAGCATGCAGCGTTGCAGAGATATTCAACATTTTTGTAATGATAGTAATGTGAGTGCTCCTGCAGCGGGATGCAGAAGGGGTTCCAGCTCCAAGGGCCGCACCTCTTCTTTTCAGAGGCGGAACCCTCAGAAGGTTCCGATGGGGACCACGGTCCTCTCCCGGATTTATGACAGCGTCCGTTTTTACATAACAAAAGCACAGGTAGTCATAGGCTGACCAAACGTCCTCTTTTGCCCGGACATGTCCTCTTTTCACGCCCTGTCCGGGGCGTCCGGGGGGGGGTTTATTAATTCATCGAAATGTCCGGGGTTTCACTGTTTTTCAGTTTCAGTTTCAGTTTCACGGCCCTTTGCGAGCATCTGAAGGCTCGGGGCTGCATTTTTCGCCGAACATATAAATGACCGAATAAAGCGATATTCGTTGCCGTTCGAATGCCATCTGGATCGCCAAAATCCGTGCCTCGGTTCTCGAGTTACATGCCGATATGTCAGGCATGCGACTTTTTACATGGCATTATCCAACCGGACTCCCGGAGAAGCATGCAGCTGCAGAGCCGCAGAGCCAGCGGCGCTCTCTGGGCCGCGCGCTGACGGCCGCGCTGTGAGGCAATAGTATCCAGCTGCAGGACGAGAGCACCAACACTCTCAGGACCGCAAGTCCGCAACACTTTAAGGACCCACACTTTAAGGACCCTCGCTTCCATTGGCTGATTTGGGTCACATGACCGTCCCACCCAATGGCTGAATTGATTGATTGATTGATTGATTGATTGAAAACTTTATTAACAGATTGCAGAATGGGTACAGTACAGCTAAATACATACAATTGTTAAGGGGATGCAGACCAGAGAAAGACTTTCGTCTTGTTTACATCAGGGTCCCCCATTTTCAATTCATCATAACATATATGACATACACGACATACAGATAGACAGTACTGCTACATCTATACATTTATGACATATACCAGATTTGCAAATACAGTACTGTTTGTGATACAAAAGTTTCATACGCTGCTACCTTTTTCAGCTTCTCTATTTCAAGGCAAAAAAAAAAAAAAAAAAACTGTGCCAAAAAAAACTGTGCATGCGCGCGCGCGTGTGCATGCGCGTGGAGCGTTTGACCTACTGTCAATTTGCCACTGCACCACTGCATGTCATGTAGCCTACATTTCATTCTGCCAAAAATTTCTTTATCCCGCAGTATGCGATGCAGTTAATTAAAAGTGTTAATGTTGACCGGAGTGTCGGACGTCCCGTGATGAAGACCGGGAGGATGCGACCCTCTCTGCGTGCCCTCCTGTCTCCGGCTGTCTCGTAGTGATGACCGGAGTGCTGGACGTCCCGCGATGATAATGGGGAGGTTGCGACCCTCTCTAAGCCGCCCCCATCTCCCTGTCTCGGCTGTCTCGGAGCGCTGACCGGAGTGTTGAACGTCTTGTGATTAAGACAGTGAGGACGTCAGTGAGCTGGATGCAATCCTACCTTGAGGGGAGGGAACAGATGGTGGAGGTAAACGGTACCCTATCCCCCCCTCTCACAGTGAGCTGTGGTGTTCCACAAGGAAGCATACTAGGACCGCTACTGTTCCTAATTTATGCAAATGACATGTCGTCAGCTTGTGACTGCAACTTGTTCCTGTTTGCGGACGACTCAGCCCTGCTGGTCTCTGACAAGAACAAGTTACAGGTTGAAAAAACCCTCAGCTCGGAACTAGGCAGAATCTGCATATGGCTCGCTGATAACAAACTATCATTACACATGGGCAAAACAGAGTCCATTCTCTTCGGTTCAAATAACAAACTCAGCAAGACCGACGGCTTCTCAGTTACAGTGGGTGACAATATTGTCACAAGGAAAGATGAAATTACCTACCTGGGTTCCATCCTAGAGGCTAATCTCTCCTGTGACAAAATGGCATCCAATGTAATAAAAAAAGTCAACCAACGAACTCGATTCTTGTACCGGATCTCCTCTCTGGTAAACAAGAATACCCTGAAGACTCTGGCAGGAGCACTCATTCAGGGGTACTACGACTATGCTTGCACCTCATGGTACCAAAGCACCTCAAAGGCGCTAAAAACAAAATTACAAACATCTCAAAACAAACTGGTCAGACTACTGCTTGACCTTACTCCTAGAACCCACCTCACCCCTGCCCACTTTGACAACCTAGGATGGCTTAGAGTAGATGACAGAGTACAGCAACTTGCAATGGGCCTGGTCTACAAGATACACTACACGACCAAGGTACCCATGTACATGGCAAAATACTTCCCAAAGGTCAGTGAATACCACGATCACAACACCAGAGGGAGCTCCACAAATCATGTTAAACCCAGATTCGGCTCAAATAAGGGACTAAACACGTTTCGCAATTATGCCACATCAATGTGGAACGCCCTACCCAAAGCTGTAAAGGAATGTGGATCACTACCCACTTTCAAAACCTCTCTCAAGAGACACCTACGGGAGACTGCAATTCAACACTGGCCCCTGTAAATATCCTAACCCAACCCCCTCCAATGTACAGTCATTTACCTAGTATGGTTTTGTCAATAGTCCAATGTACAATTTTGTTTGTTTGTACAGAGTCCCCCCCCCCTCAATGTACAGTTTTGCTTGTCTATACAGTGTGCCCCCCCCCCCCCCAACCACCTCCAATGTAAATTACCCAGTATGGTTGTCAATATCCCAGTGTACCCAACCCCCCCCACCCAACCTCCTCCAATGTACAGTTTCTACGTCAAATGTATATACTCCCTTTTCTTGACTCCTTCTGTATCACAAACAGTACTGTATTTGCAAATCTGGTATGTCATAAATGTATAGATGTAGCAGTACTGACTATCTGTATGTCATGTATGTCATATATGTCCTGATGAATTGAAAATGGGGGACCCTGGTGGAAACAAGACGAAAGTCTTTCTCTGGTCTGCATCCCCTTAACAATTGTGTGTATTGAGCTGTACTGTATTGTACCCATTCTGCAATCTGTTAATAAAGTTTTCAATCAATCAATCAATCAAACGTGACCCTCTTTGCACCGCCCCTCTGCCTCAAATAGATCCGCTATCAGCTCTATCTTTAATCTTTCAAAATGTTCAGTTGCTATCGCTATCAGCTCTATCTTACATTTTTCAAAATATTCAGTTGCTATTGCATGCACTCATCTGTGTTTCACTACACACATGAGTTCATGTTTACCAACTGTCCGTCTGCAACACTACTATCACCAACATCTAAGAAGGGAGATCCCCCCTTGAATGGCCCTTCTAAGGTTTCTCTCCTCCACAATGCCTGTGGTGCATTTTTTTTCTATTAGGTTTTAGTGAGTTTTTCCTTACCTTCACGTATATGTCTGGGAGTGTTTGCATTCATTAATTTATTTTGCTTTATTTTTTTTTAACCTTATGGTGTTCTTGTTTTGTTCTTGACTTATTGTTGTTTCTTCTTGACTTGTTTAAAGAAGACGTGTCCGGCCCATGGGGACATTAACGTGTGTTGTCGGGCCGTATAAATAAATTTGATTTGATTTACAAATACATTTGATTTATATTATAGTTTAGTTAGCAGTGTTACATAGCTCTATATTATAGTTTAATTAACAGTGTTACATAGTTGTATAATTATTATAGTTTAATTAATAGTGTTGCATAGTTTTATATAGTTTAGTTAGCAGTGTTACATAGTTTTATATTATAGTTTAATTAACAGTGTTACATAACTCTATATTATAGTTTAATTAACAGTGTTACATTGTTGTATATTATAGTTGAATTAGCAGTGTTACATAACTATATATTATAGTTTATTAGCAGTGTTAGCCCTAATGATACTAGTGATGTATTCAGGTAAACTTCTATATAAAACCCTAATAATAATAGTGATGTATTCAGGTAAACTTCTATCTAAAGCCCTAATAATAATAATAATAATAGTGATATATTCAGGTAAACTTCTATCTAAAGCCCTAATAATAATAGTGATGTATTCAGGTAAACTTCTATCTAAAGCCCTAATAATAATAGTGATGTATTTAAGCATTACATCATGCGCAGGAGTGTGTTATACTCATTAGATCACACCGAGGGGTGGTTGTTAGGACCGACGCGCAGTGGAGGGGCGTTAGACCCCCCTAGGACTGATCTAATGAGTATAACACACGACTTCAAGTTATGTAATGCTTTTACACAATGGCCCAATTCACCCAACCTTATTGCTATACAATAAACACACAGTAATTGAAGCATAATGGAGATTTATTCACAAAACCATCCACAGAGAAAGTAGATCCAATAGTAGATCCAATGGTCTGACAAAAAAAAGAAAATAAAAAAATCGACTGCCATTTTTCTTAAATTTTTTTAAAGTCCGCGATTTTTCTTTTGTTTCACAATGGGTCATGACAAACCAATTAGATAATCCAACATATGTGTAACGAACCTACATATTCCAGTTGACTATCTTTTTTGGAGGATTCGTTCAAAGGCTATTCATACTTCCATTTGTCTATCTATGGCGTACACATTAAAAAAAAAAAAAAAGTAATTCGGTTGTGGGAGGGATATGGGGTCACGTGAAGTGTGTTATACAATATAACAACGTCTAACTTGACTGTTTCAGCCAATCAGAATCAAAATATTTTCATGCCATTGTATAATCAGGTACATTTCTATCTAAAGCCCTAATAATAATAATAGTAATGTATTCAGGTAAAACACTATCTAAAGCCCTAATAATAATAGTGATGTATTCAGATAAACTTATATCTAACTTATATCTAAAAAAAAACGCATGTACATATACCGATATGCCCTACTCTGATTACTTGTATTATTGCACAATGTCGTTCTATTGGATTCTTATTATATTATTATTATTGTATTATGCACGATCTTTGCGGGCAAGACCCCCCGCATTTCACTGTATACTTGTATGCCGTGACAAATAAAACTCTTGACTTGACTTGATCTAAAGCCCTAATAATAATAACAAAATAATAATAGTGATGTATTCAGGTACATTTCTATCTAAAGCCCTAATAATAATAGTGATGTATTCAGGTAAACTTCAATCTAAATCCCTAATAATAATAGTGATGTATTCAGGTACATTTCTATCTAAAGCCCTAATAATAATAGTGATGTATTCAGCTAAACTTCTATCTAAAGCCTTAATAATAATAGTGATGTATTCAGGTAAACCTCTATCTAAAGCCCCAATAATAATAATAGTGATGTATTCAGGTACATTTCTATCTAAATCCCTAATAATAGTCATGTATTCAGGTAAACTTCTATCTAAAGCCCTAATAATAATATTAATAATAGGTATGGATACATGCATAAAATACACACAAGGAGGCCAGATACCATGCAGTTCAAAGTGACAAATCAGTAGGTAACACTAAGATATTCCTATATTGATGCCCTTGGGGAACTGAGGGCATCATAGCAGCATGGGGGAGAGGTTCACTGTGTACCACTAAGCCTCTTCAACTCATTCAGAACGCAGCGGCCCGCCTGATCTCAAACCTACCGAAGTCGGCCCATGTCACCCCACTTCTTAGGGACCTGCACTGGCTCCCCATTGCTGCACGAATCCGCTTCAAGGCCCTCGACCTAGCATACCGTGCGGCAAAGGGAACTGCTCCCGCCTACCTCCGGTCAATGGTCTCTAACTACACACCCTCAAGACCCCTACGCTCTGCATCTTCTGGCCGCCTCAGACCTACTCCTATCCAAGCTCCGGGAGGGTCATCAAAGAGAAGTCGCCTATTCTCAGTCCTTGCCCCACAATGGTGGAATGAACTACCCACCCCAGTTAGGACAGCCGAAACACGTCCAATCTTTCGCCGTCGACTAAAGATGCACTTCTTCAACCATTATCTGAAAAAAAAAAAAAAAAAAAAAAAAAAAACCCTAACCCTAACTAACCATACTGTCATGCACTTGTCCTAATAAACTAACCTACACTGTAGCACTCAACACTTTGATGAACATTGTTACTCAGCTGATAGAGTTGTGCCCTTCCTGATGGCTTGTCGTACAGAACTTGTAAGTCGCTTTGGATAAAAGCGTCAGCTAAATGACTAAATGTAAATGTAAATGTAAATGTACCTTCACTGTCTGCCTCCACCTTGTTTCATTTATCTCTTTCGAGATTAACCTGATTTATTAAATTCATGTCTTGATTATGCTGGATTTTCTTTTTACAGACATCACATTTGATCACAAATAGCACTTGTATTCATAAATTTGATCTAGAAGAAACATTAAGCATATATCTATATATATACATATATCTATTTTTGAATTGTTATGGATTTATTGTTTTAAAATCCCAATATTGTTGTCGTTCCACCAGACCTATGAACTTTGGGTGAGTAACATAAATGCAAACACCATACAAGGGTTAATAGAGATCAGACGTTTTAAATATTATGAAGATGAAGGTGGTCTTTGATGTGTCAATCAAATGAGAGAGAAGGATGAAAATCAGTTTTATCAGCATTTAGGAGCAACACATTTAATGACATCCCATTTTTTATTACAGATAAACATGCCTCTAAATGTAGTCGTTTCTCTCTTGTTTCTGTGCAGAGCCTGATGATGTGAGGTTGGTGGACGGAGGCAGCCGCTGTGCTGGGAGACTGGAGACCAAACACCAGGGAGACTGGAGACCTGCTGGAGAGCCCAGGCCGTCAACATCATGGACCATGAAGACAGCAGCTGTAGTGTGCAGACAGCTGGACTGTGGCTCTGCTGTTTCAACAGAACAGAGTGATGGTTCTAAACAACCTGCATGGTTGTTTAGATCTGACTGTTCTGGCTCTGAGTCTGCACTGAGGGAGTGTAGAGGACCAGTGAGGTCTGCTTCTTCCACTGTCAGCCTGAAGGTGAACTGCTCAGGTAACTCTAAACACTAACATCATATTCAGCTTGTTGTGAAGGATCAGATTAAACCGAATATATATATTTATTTATATATATATATTTAATTGTATTTGTATATCGTTTGATATCCCCTGTATATTCCTTGTACAATATGCACTGAATATCCCTTTAGTCTACTAAACAGCCCATAATAGTTTCATTCTACCATTGGACGAGAACCTGGCGCCAGGTTGCCATACCCCTAGGTCCAAGTTCAATCGTGCCGCCCAACATGTCGTGGCAAGCCCCGGTTCCGCGCAGGAATATGTCGGGCGAAATACGAATGGTACTATTTGTTCATAGCGCATATATATATGGCGCAAGTAAAGTAGAACTTTCTTTTAGTCCAGTTCTTTACCCTCCAACAGAGTGACAGACGCAAAGCCTCCCCACGACGCACGTGTGGTGTAGTAAGGCCTACTTGGCCTCAGAATAGGCATTGAGATATCGTGTAGATTAATAGTTGAATAGTCATAGTTTGGCACTATACCGTCGAGTTGGACGTATTCTATTAAGCTAATAATAGTCTATTTATGTATGGTGCATCGTTCGGTTAGAGTTCTAAAGTTATCAGTACCCCCATCGTTCCTGACGTTATCTGGACGCTTAACCAGGCTGGGCAGACCCCTAGTGGTGCTTGCATCCGAGGAGCTCCGGGCCAGGGCGACTGGACCTGTATATTGGATTACTCTACCCGGACGACGGCGAGCCTTCCACGGCTTGGATTATGCTTTGGGTGCTTTGATTATTCCATGGAGAAAGGCCAACACTGCGGAGTGTTGGAACTACCCCCCGGAGAGGACTCCAGGTGAGACGGCGCTCTACACCAGTGAGGTCGCCTCACGTCTCTCCGTTGTGGACCGGCAGCTACCGTCCACAGAGGGTCCAGCTGTATTCGTCTGCGGACCGAGGTTCTGTGGGCACCGTGTTCAAGACTTTGAATTCTCCCAAGAAACCGTCGGCCAGATGGGATACCGCCAGCGGCTTCTCTAACCCCCCCCTCCTACTGTCTTACAACCAGCGGGACCCCCCCCCCCCTTTAGTGTATCCAGCTATAATCATTTAAGTACCATCGCTATCGTTTCCTAAATATTCCAGGTTGTATACTTACTCCCTGCGTAACCAGAGATTGGACATTCAATGTTGATTTGCCTACGAATACTCATTTGCCATAAAAGTGCATATTTCAAATCATAAGTGTAAACAAGTGAACGTTGTATATACCTTTTGCTATATTAAACCTTCGATTTGGTACATTTGTGTGGATTCGTTTCATCAGGTGGGAAAGTGTTCATCATACTTATATCATGTACTGGATGGCCAGAAGTTAAAGTACAAGAGGTAGTGGTATTAAATACCATATCTAACAATACAGTCAGGGAATTGTACCCCTCAGTTACAATTGGTCCTTCGAGCCGGAGGGTAACTAGTGTAATATTAATATAGTGTTATTAATATTGAAATGGCCTATGATGAACACTCCACGAAACGATCCTCCTAACCTAGAACGCCCGCGGCGCAGACGACAGACACCTCAGTACTTAGAGGCTTACACTGTCAGTCAACTACCTAGCCTTCGACAAACGGTAAACGCGGTAAAAGTAGAAAGTAAAACTACCTTAACGACCAGGTTTCCCCGACCACAGAGGCCCTAGTAGGTCCTAATGTAACTGACCAAGCTCACGGTGGGGACCAGGAGGGAGCGGACATGCCTTTACCCCCCGCCACTACCCAAGAAGTAGTCCCCGACCAGCCCCGGGAGGAAGACGACCCTACAGAGAGAGAACTCTGCACGGAGGAAGAGGAGGAGAGCGCCGAGGAAATAGAGCTCCAGGACTCCCCAACGAGTACCCCCAGGAGCGGCTCACGCAGGAGCGGCTCACCTCCACAACCGCCTTCCCCCAGCGAAGCGGAGAGGATGCTACAACAGGCGTTCCTCGTCAGCCTGACAGCCTCTACCGAACGCGATCGACTCCAAGCGCAGACGCTTAGCGAGCGCGAACATTTTACCATTGAAAGAGACCGTCTCCAAGCACAGGCGCTTAGCGAGCGCGAACAACTCCAAGCGCAACAACGGAGCGAAGAAGAGCGCACACGCCTGGAGATGAGACGCCTCCAGACAGAAGAGAATATGGCAAGAGACCGGGCCGACGCCCAGCGCGCCGCTGCCGGTGCCCAAAGAGAAGCAGATCTCACCAAGCGCGAAGTCGAGCGCGACAAGTTACAAGCGCAGCTAATGGAGCAGCTGATCCGCAAGGCAACACCCTCCCCCTCCGCCAGGGGTTCAAGGAACTCGTCGAGACAACAGTCAAGGGCAGCGTCCCCTCAACGAGCAAGCGACCCTGAACTTGACCAACAGACCGAGTCTAGACCCCCCGCAGACCCCCTTCCCAGACCGGTCCAAGCGAGACCCAGCTACAAGGAAGGAGCGGCATACACTTCGGAGAAGCTAAATAAACGATTACAGGATCTGGAAGATCTGATAGAGGAAGAAGAGGGAGAGGAGGAGAACCAAGCCCGACGACAGCACAGTACTCCACCGGACCAGGAGGTCCCATACAGTCCAGGCTATACCCCCGCGGCGCTGCGCTACAGACCCCCGACTCTATTCACGGGTGAGCACGACGCACGACCAGCCCCGAGGAATAGCACCTGGACCAGCGGGCCATGGTACCCTGTCAGTACCAGCCCACAGCGAGGCGCAAGAGGGGACTCGCCCAGGAGGTCTCTCCCCCAACGCTCGCCGATGTATCAGCCATCCACGGCGTCATACATTGCCACGCCGTCATTCCCAGACTTCGCTAATGAGAGTCGAGCACAGTACACGGAGCTCCGGATGTGCTTAGAGACAATGATGGTGGATGTCGCTGATGAACGCCACAAGTATGCAATATTACTGAAGCACCTGAAAGTACCGCGAGCGCACAATATAGCGCTAGCCTATGCCACCTCTTCGACACCATACACAGCGGCCCTAGCGGCGCTGGACCAGAGATATGGACGTATATGGGATTACGTAATCCAAGAGATAAGGCATATTGATCGCCTACCCCCAGCCACAGACAATCGCTCACTAGACGACCTGTCAATCAAAGTGCAGTCCCTGGTAGGGATGCTGGGAGCGCAACGGGAGAAGGGCATGCATGAGCTATACGCCAACTCTAACGTCGAGAGGATTTTGGAGAAGCTGCCACCCGCAAGACAGGAGCGCTTTAGGCGGCAGAGAGATTACCGGGATCCCAACGGCCCCGAGCCATCCCTCCTTGATCTAGCCGACTTCCTGGCGAGAGAAGTCAGCAGCTTACGACTAGATACATTCGGGCGGAGCACGCCAAGCTCCAGAGAGGGACCCAGGAGAATAAATGATGGAAGAAGATCGGTGACTGTCATGCACCAATCAGAGTCAGTACCGAGCAGTAAGAGTCACAGCACCCCCTCGAGAAAAGAGAAGTGGAAGATAGCGTGTCCCTACTGTGAGAAAGAACACTGGCTGTCACAATGTGACCTATTCACAAAGATGAATGCAGAAGAAGTGAGTCAATGGATAAAGTCCAACAGGCGCTGTTATCGATGTGCGCGGCCCCACATGGCAGCCGAATGCCGCCTAAAGAAAAGGTGCAGCCGGTGTGATGGAGCCCATCTAGATATACTACACGAAAGTAACGGAAGACGGCCCCCACCTGCACCACGGAGCGGCACCAAGGCAAGTGTCATGTACATTGACCCCGCCAGCAGCAGCGGCGCCCAAGTGCTCTTAAAGGTAGTCCGTGTGACATTGAGCTACCAAGATAAAGTCATGGACACTTACGCCGTCCTTGACGACGGGTCAGAGAAGACCCTTCTGCTCGCGTCCGCTGCGGCCCAGCTGGGACTGCGGGGGAGCAAGAACGAAATGACGATTCGGACAATAAGAAGAGATTTAAAGACGATAAAGGGCGAGAATGTCTCCTTCACTATCGCAGCAAACGGGCAGCCAGAGCGACGGTACAAGATTACAAATGCTTTCACCAGCCAAGAAATAGGACTATCGCAGTACACCTACCCTGTCACCAAGTTGATGGATAAATATGTGCACCTGCGCCAATTACCTATCCCGCTCATAGACGGCGCTACCCCGACCCTGCTGATAGGCTCCGACCATGCAGAACTCATAGTCCCGATTGACCGGGTCCATACAGGCCCCCGAGGCTGTCCTGCAGCAGTCGAGACCCGCCTAGGGTGGACCCTACAAGGCCCCCTCGCTAAATCTCTCAACCGAACAGCAGCCACTAGCTGCCTCCACTCCAGAACGACAGAAGAAGACACCACTCTCCTGCAGCATGTCGAGAGGCTATGGACCCTAGAGACAATGCCCTTTAAGAACGAAAAGAAAGATATTCGCTCTAAAGAAGACATTTACGCCATCAACCTACTCGAGCAGGGGACAAAGAGAGTCACAGTCGGTGGAGTGATGAGATATGCAACTCCACTCCTGAGGCGAGAGGGAATGCCCACCTTTCACGCAAAGAAATACGCCACGGAGCGCTATCTATTGAACACGGAGCGGCGCCTAGCCAAAGACCCCGCTCAAGAGAGTGTGTACCGCGCTGAGATTGAGAAGCTAATCACAGCGGGACACGTAACAAAGATTGACATTAAAGAGGCCGATCAGACGACCGAATCATGGTACGTGCCGCATCACAAGGTCCATCACAACGGCAAGGATCGCATTGTGTTTAACTGCAGCTACCAGATCGGATCCCAAAATCTGAATAAAGAGCTCTTGCCCGGTCCCACACTCAGCCCCTCCCTACTAGGCGTGCTACTGCGCTTCCGCCAGGACAAGGTGGCTATCAGCGGGGATATCAAAGGGATGTTCTTGCAGGTGAGACTAGTAGAGGAGGACAAGCCTCTGCTGCGGTTCCTATGGAGAGAGAAGATCGGAGATGAGAACCCAGCCATCTACCAGTGGGAAGTACTCCCCTTCGGAACCACATGCAGCCCGTGCTGTGCTACATTTGCACTACAGAAACACGTCACAGAGGACCCAGCAGCAGATGAAGAGGTCCAACACAGTGTGAAGAACAGTTTCTACGTGGACAACTGTTTACAAAGCGTTTCGACTCAAGAAGAAGCCGAGGCTCTCCTAATCAAGTTACGCGCCTCCCTGATCAAAGGCGGCTTTGATCTCAGGCAGTGGGCCAGCAGTGACCGCACGTATTGCGCAGCCTCTCCCCCGCGGACAAGGCTGCCAGCAGCGAGATCTGGATGGCGACAATCCCAGGAGAAGCCCAAGAAATGACACTAGGACTAGTCTGGCGCTTCAAAACAGACTCGCTCCACTATAGACACAAACCCTTGGCTCCAGAGCAGGGAAGGCCGACGGCGATACCGACCACCAGACGGAGTGTGTACAGAACACTCGCCAGACAATATGACCCGTTGGGATGTATTCTACCTTACACCACCAGGGCAAAGATGATTGTACGAGCACTATGGGACAAGGACCAGGGCTGGGACGACCCAATACCCGCACACCTTGCCTCAACATGGAGAGAGTGGGAGACGGAACTCCGCTCACTCCCAGGCGTCAATATACGCCGCAGCTACTTCCCATCCACAGTGAGGCCAGAGACATGCGAGATTGATCTACACGTCTTCAGCGACGCCTCCGAAGTAGCCTACGGATCGGTGGCCTACTTGCGTGCCCAAGAGAAGGGAGGAAAGATACACACTGCTTTCATCCTGGCCCGCTCAAGAATAGCCCCACGTAAGCAACAATCTATCCCACGTCTAGAGCTCTGCGCAGCCCTAGCAGGAGCGCATCTAGCCACGTTAATCCAACGTGAACTCACCATTCCGGTGCACAGAACAATCTTGTGGTCAGACTCCACGACAGTACTCACATGGATCAAGTCTGATTCATGCAGATACAAAGTCTTCGTGGGAGTCAGAGTCACCGAGATTCAAGAGTTAACAGAAGCAGCGAGCTGGCGGTATGTGGACACCAAACACAACCCAGCTGACGTCATCACCCGGGGAATGTCTCTGGATGACCTAACCCGTCGCAACATCTACAGTGACGGACCAGAATTCCTCAAGCTCCCGGAAGGAGAGTGGCCTACGCCCATCCCGCGGGAAGCAAGTAACGAGGAGGCTGAGAACAAGAAACCTATGTTCTGTGGACTGAGCACTGTCGCCTCCACAGACCCCAACATAGATGACTGCATTACCCTAGAGAGTGCGCAGCAAAGAACATTCCTGCGGCACCACCCAGAGATTCAGTCCACCACTGACATGTCAGCAGCTGACTACGAAGAAGCAGAACTTCTTCTACTACAACGAGCCCAGAGAGACTCGTTCCCCGATGAGCTAGACTGTCTGCAGGGAGGAAACCCCGTCCCATCAGACAGCAGACTGATTCACCTGGCACCAGAGAGTGACGCCCATAATCTCATCAGAGTGGGTGGTCGCCTGCGGAGAGCCCCCGATCTACCGGATGATACTAAGTACCCGATCGTCTTGAACAGCCGACACAAGGTCACAGAGCTGATCATGAAGAAATACGACGAGGATGTACACCACGCAGGAGCAGAGAGAGTCCTCACGGAGATCGAGGGAGTATTGAACTCAAAGCCCCTCGGTTACGTCTCCAGTGATGTAGCAGATGTCGACCCAGTCACCCCCAACACACTCCTAATGGGGCGGCTGGACCCCGCGCTACCCCAGACAATGTACAGGCCTGAAGAAGCGAACGGCCGAAGAATGTGGAGGTACAGCCAAGTACTAGCTGACAAGTTTTGGAGCAGCTTCCTACTTCACTACCTACCGTCTCTACAGACCCGCCAGAAGTGGGTAAAAGAGAGAGACAATTTGACAGAAGGAACAGTCGTCATGATTATTGACCAGTCACTACCCAGAGCTATGTGGCCGGCTGGCCGCGTAAGCAAAGTGATCACCGGTGCCGATGGCAAGGTCCGAGCAGCTGAAGTACTCGTCCAAGGGCGCACTTACACACGTCCCGTGGCGAGGCTCATAGAACTGCCCCGACTCCCAGATACTATCGATGATGACCATGACCCCATGACTTTGTGAGTTGACTGACCCTTACAGCGGACCTTGAGTGGTAGACAGTGCGGTTAATCTGTCTCTGCTTAGCTAATTAGGTGGGACTAATTAGGGGGCGGCTGTTGTTAAGGATCAGATTAAACCGAATATATATATTTATTTATATATATATATTTAATTGTATTTGTATATCGTTTGATATCCCCTGTATATTCCTTGTACAATATGCACTGAATATCCCTTTAGTCTACTAAACAGCCCATAATAGTTTCATTCTACCATTGGACGAGAACCTGGCGCCAGGTTGCCATACCCCTAGGTCCAAGTTCAATCGTGCCGCCCAACATGTCGTGGCAAGCCCCGGTTCCGCGCAGGAATATGTCGGGCGAAATACGAATGGTACTATTTGTTCATAGCGCATATATATATGGCGCAAGTAAAGTAGAACTTTCTTTTAGTCCAGTTCTTTACCCTCCAACAGAGTGACAGACGCAAAGCCTCCCCACGACGCACGTGTGGTGTAGTAAGGCCTACTTGGCCTCAGAATAGGCATTGAGATATCGTGTAGATTAATAGTTGAATAGTCATAGTTTGGCACTATACCGTCGAGTTGGACGTATTCTATTAAGCTAATAATAGTCTATTTATGTATGGTGCATCGTTCGGTTAGAGTTCTAAAGTTATCAGTACCCCCATCGTTCCTGACGTTATCTGGACGCTTAACCAGGCTGGGCAGACCCCTAGTGGTGCTTGCATCCGAGGAGCTCCGGGCCAGGGCGACTGGACCTGTATATTGGATTACTCTACCCGGACGACGGCGAGCCTTCCACGGCTTGGATTATGCTTTGGGTGCTTTGATTATTCCATGGAGAAAGGCCAACACTGCGGAGTGTTGGAACTACCCCCTGGAGAGGACTCCAGGTGAGACGGCGCTCTACACCAGTGAGGTCGCCTCACGTCTCTCCGTTGTGGACCGGCAGCTACCGTCCACAGAGGGTCCAGCTGTATTCGTCTGCGGACCGAGGTTCTGTGGGCACCGTGTTCAAGACTTTGAATTCTCCCAAGAAACCGTCGGCCAGATGGGATACCGCCAGCGGCTTCTCTAACCCCCCCCTCCTACTGTCTTACAACCAGCGGGACCCCCCCCCCCTTTAGTGTATCCAGCTATAATAATTTAAGTACCATCGCTATCGTTTCCTAAATATTCCAGGTTGTATACTTACTCCCTGCGTAACCAGAGATTGGACATTCAATGTTGATTTGCCTACGAATACTCATTTGCCATAAAAGTGCATATTTCAAATCATAAGTGTAAACAAGTGAACGTTGTATATACCTTTTGCTATATTAAACCTTCGATTTGGTACATTTGTGTGGATTCGTTTCATCAGGTGGGAAAGTGTTCATCATACTTATATCATGTACTGGATGGCCAGAAGTTAAAGTACAAGAGGTAGTGGTATTAAATACCATATCTAACAATACAGTCAGGGAATTGTACCCCTCAGTTACACAGCTGCTGATGGACATTCCCTCTGTCACAATGACTGTCAGTGGTTTACATCTGCATTGTTAATTTATTAGGTGACCTAGGTCACACACACTCTTGTCATCTATCGTATATATTTACTACTGAGTAGTGCTAATCAGATGTATGTATATAGTTGTAATATTAATATGTACAGTGATACATATAAAGCCAGTATGGTCTTTATCAAAATGTGGGACTATTACCTTTTGCCAGAGTACTATTTTATCTGGGTATTTCTACTGTGTACCTCTTCCACCACTCCCCTAATCCTGATCCTTAGATTACCCATAACCCCAGTGCAAATACAGCAGCTGGTTCATCATAAAGGCATCCGTTTCTTAAATGTGACAATCCCAAATGTAATTGATATATGTTTAGGAATCTTGAGTGAAGAGCTGTTGAGACCTAACAGGAAAAACACCATTTCATGAGTCACTCTCCTCTACCAGTCGACCTGGTGAGTGTAAATATTGTGAGGATTGCCATAGGAACCCAAACTGGGGGACACCCATACTGTACATACTCAAACAAGTAGGAATCCCTTTTCGTCTGTTGTTCCGTAAGGGAACTCCCTGTTATTTTCCACCATCTGTCATAACTGTGCTATCCCAAGTCAGAAGTGGCTAATCGATTGCGGAGCGTCTGGTGGCTTTATTTCCATAGCAGTAGAGAGGGTTTCATAATTCTGCACTGTGGATAAACATCTTCTGGGTCCCTATGGTAACCCGTGGAAACCCTCTTTCAGTCATGTGGGCTGAATGATCTAGCATCACTCGAAGGTGGGTTAGGCAATTTGGGAGAGGTGAGCAACAGTGAGCAGCTGAAATAGAACAAGGGTCTGCATCGCTTTTCAAGCCCGGCACCGTGTGCTACGCACGCAAAAAACAAAAATTTTCCACATACTCCCAGAGGCACAGGCAGCTTCAAGCTGGACTTTCCAAAAGATGATAAATAATATTTCCTGGCCTCAGATCGGCAGGCGGTTTTGATTAGTCTGGATACTTTTCAACGAGGAACACGATGGTGGTGTTAGTTTTCCGATGCAACGGCGTCAATCACTTGACAGGCCAAAGAAATCCGATTGGTTTAGGCCACCCTGATATTTTGGAATGTATATAATTACAGACCAGATTTCTCTCTCACTGCATTTGATTTATTGGTAGCTGTTGGCTATAATAATATTTGTATTTGTCTACCCCACGAACCCTCTGAGACACTGTCACTGGAAAAACTGCCATGGCCATTTTCAAAGGAATCCCTTGACCTCTCACCTCAACATATCTGAATGAGAATGGGTTCTATGTGTCGCCACAAGTCTCACCTTTACATACTGTCCATGGGCCTGGTCTACAAGATACACTACACCACTAAGGTACCCATGTACATGTCGAGGTACTTCCCAAAGGTCAGAGAATACCACGACCACAACACCAGAGGGAGTTCCACAAATCATGTTCAACCCAGATTCGGCTCAAACAAGTGACTAAACACGTTTCGCAATTACGCCACATCAATGTGGAACGCCCTACCCACAGCCGTAAAAAAAAATGTGAATCCCTACCTGTAGTGATATGCAGTAGGTACCATATAATGCCGGGGTGCGACCCGGACGATATATAAGAGTGCACCAGTATGTATGAGCGTCTATGTCAACCAAGTAAACTTGAGTCCAGTCTTTGTGGTGGTGGGGGAGACTTGCCTCTTTGGCTTTGACCGAAGCGTTGTTGTCCCTGCCGCCTGCTTTTCCTGCGGCACTTCGCCCAGTGGCCTCTGGTACCACAGGCAGAGCATTCATCGTTGAATGCAGGACATTGACAGGGTTTATGGCTCCTGCCACAGTTTTGGCATATTCGCCCTCTGTCCACTGCATGGATTTTCTCACCATGTGACATACCCAGTTGGTGTAACTGTTCATTGCCTGCTGATAGGGCATAGAGCTAGATGAGCGCATTGATGGAGTTGATATGGAGATCGAGGATCTGAAACAACATACCATTGCATTAATAAACTTCTCCCCTGAGAAACAGGACGCTCTCCGTACAGAAACAGTGAAGGATCTCAAACTTAATGCCCTCAAAGAAGTAATTCACCTAGGATGGCCAGAGCACATCAAAGACCTGCCGAAGGACCTGCGTGCTTACTGGTCCTTCAGAGATGAGCTCGCAATGGAATCAGGAGTCATATTCAAAGGTAGACAGGTACTCATCCCAGACTCCATGACTGATGACATCCTGAAACAGTTACATGTGGGCCACCAAGGGATTGAGAAAACGCGTCGCCTTGCCAGAGAAAGTGTCTATTGGATCAAAATGAATGATGACATCGAAAGGGTGTGCAGATCCTGCAGAGTGTGTGTGGAACATCAAGATGCAAACCCAAAAGAACCTCTCCACCCACACCACATACCATCCAAACCATGGCAGTCTATCGCTTCTGACCTATTCGAGGTCAAAGGTCGCCAGTTCCTTCTGACTGTGGACAGGTATTCCAAATATCCACTGGTGGATGAAATGCCTAACGTGTCTAGCCATGCAGTCGCACAAAAAATGCAGATGTACCTGTCACTGTTTGGCCGAGTAGACGAGATCCTAACAGATAATGGGCCACAGTACACAGGGCAGGCCTTCCAAAGGTTTGTAACAGACTGGGGAGTTAAACACATCACAAGCTCTCCCCATTACCCAAAGAGCAATGGGTTCATTGAAAGGCACGTGAGACACATCAAATCAATTGTGACCAAAACCCTGGAACAAGGAGGCAATCTACAGATGGCATTACTACAAGTCAGAGCAACGCCCATTGACAGTAAACTGCCATCACCAGCAGAATTGATATTTGGGAGACCTGTCACCACCCTGCTGCCAAGTCGGGCAGAGCCAGGCAGGGAGGAGCATAGGATTCACATGGAACAGAGAACAGCGGACCTAAAAGAGCATCACGACCGCAGCTGCCGCAGAGAATTACCCCCTCTGCCCCGGACAGCATGTGACTGTGCTGAACAAGGATAGAGGAACATGGCATCCAGCTATCATTGTTCAAAAATGCAATGAGCCAAGAAGCTATGTTGTACAAACACCAAATGGCAACCAGGTCAGGCGGTGCAGGAGCCACCTGCGTGAGCTATACATCCCACAGATGCAGAGAAGTCCAAAACAGACACACTTTGCTGTACCACAGCTTCAAGAGGACACCCACGAGGGCCCACCGGAAACACCTACAATGCAGAGTGACCCACCGGAAACACCTACAATGTCACCCTGTACCACACAGGTGCCCAATAGCCCAGGACCAAGACGCACAAGATGTGGGAGGGTTGTAAACAGACCTGATTATTTCAAAGACTATGTGACATGAGCACACAATATTGCACAAGAGATGCCCACTACAGAGGGCCAGAACAACACCAGGAGCACAAGGCTGGGTCATCATGGGGACTCTGTTGCTTTGTTATCATTATGGTCTTGGAGGGTGAATGTAAAACTAAATAAGGGGGGGGGGGGATTTGCACTTGGTGATGTGATTCAGTGGACTATTGACATAGTGTTGTTCTAGTTCTGCTAAGGGAGGTTCGGCATTCTGGGAAAGTATATGGGGCGATGCTGCTAAATAGGGGGGATGTAGTGATATGCAGTAGGTACCATATAATGCCGGGGTGCGACCCGGACGATATATAAGAGTGCACCAGTATGTATGAGCGTCTATGTCAACCAAGTAAACTTGAGTCCAGTCTGCAACTCATTGTCTTCATTGTCTCGATAACACTTCACTACCCACCTTCAAAACCGCTCTCAAAGAGCACATGCGGGAGGCTGCAATTCGAAACTGGTTCCCGTAAATGTCCGAACACCCTCCCACCCCCCTCCTAATGTACATTTCCCTCCCCCTCGTATGTATATATTTACTGTTAGGATCTCTGTTTAACAGTACTGTATATTTGCATATCTTTTATGTCACAAATGTAACAGTACTGTATATCTGTATGTCATAAATGTCATGATTAGATTAGATTAGATGATTAGATTAGATTTGTATATCTGTATGTTGTGTATGTCATAAATGTCATTATGAATTGAAAATGGGGGACCCTGATGTAAACAAGACGAAAGTCTTTCTCTGGTCTGCATCCCCTTAACAATTGTGTATTGAGTTGTACTGTACTGTACCCATTCTGCCATCTGTTAATTAAAGTTTTCAATCAATCCATACCCACTTTATGTCCCCATGCGGTTTTAGGCTAAATCCATGCAGTTCTTTGCATCCAGTACTTAAATGTGTTGTTTTCACCTGTTCTAAAAATCGTGTATTGTGACCATTTCTGCATATTCTGGTCCCTAATCTTGGAATTGCATAAATTGGGCTCTTGTGGGCCCAATTGTATTCATACATAATGATGGTAGTCCCTATAGTAGCCATTGTAGTGGGACTTGACTTCACTGACCTATTGTGACCTTTAGGATAATCACAGCCTCGTGTAACTTTACAAACACAAACTAGAGACCTGGGGCATTCAGAGAATGTCTGGCCTTCCTAGGTTTATTGACCATAAGGGGGGTTTCTGAGCAATTTCCAGAACAGTGTTGATCATCCAATGCACATCTTACAGAAATCTCCTAATGTCATGGGTTTTTGATACCAAATCACAGCATGGATTTTCTATGGTGTTCCTCAAGATCTTGGTGTCTTAATGGGCTATTTTGGAGGGACTTTTTGAGCATATTGCTGCAACAACTTATGAGACTTAAAAATTATCAATATATTAAAATGTTTATTTGAAATTAAATAAGTATACAACATTTAGATACATTTACATTGAGAATAAAACCATTTGTAACTAATAAGACTTTCGATATCTATGGTCAACTTACACAATCATTAGCAATATCATTAAGACCATAAAATAATATGGTCTCGCTCTAAAGCAGCTGCTCCCACTATCCTGACATTAGAAGGTACGTCTAGAAATAGTGGCATCTTACAAAATACCTGGGCAATTCTTGATGAAAAGTTGCCTTTTCATGTGCATATTGATAATCTATTGAAAAAGCTAAAAAGAAAAAAGGTTTTCGTCTGAAGCCAGATGTAAAATTGTGCAAAGAAATTAGTTGTGTCTGTATTGGATTATGGTGATGTGATTTACACGCATGCATCTTCATCCTTAAAAAATGTATATGCTTATCACGCTGCATTACATTCTGTAACAATTGCGAGCTCACACACTCACCATTGCACTTTATATGAATCTTTAGGATGGTCCTCTCTAGACCAGAGGTGAAAGATTAGACGAGGTATTGCTATCTACATAATTTCATGGTGCTGTAATTAACACACCACAATAAAAATGGCCACTCTCAATAACGGTCAAACTAAATGCATTGTTTTTCAGTAAATGTTCCTGGAAAAACTGCTTTATCTTATTCACCTTGGGTATGGAATGAGCTGCAAAATAGCATTATCTTACTAACACCCCTTTCTTTGACATAACCTTGACTTGAGTTGGACTTATGGATATGAGTTATGGACATTGCTGGAATGGCCTGTACTCCCCTCTTCTTTTCCCTTATGTAGCCTTTATGTACGTATGTTGTATGTGTTCTATTATGTGAAATAGTTTATGTGAAACTGCTTGTGCTGTCCTCTTGCCCAGAACTCCCTGCAAGAAGAGATCTTGTATGTCAATGGGATAAATAAAGGATAAATAAAATAAAAAAATCAGCATGGATTACTGTGATATATAAACTGATCATCTATATAAAGCTCTTAGCTTAATAATAGACTTAACAATTCCCTTAGTGATAAATAGTAAAGCGGTGTACAGTCCTTGCTTAAGATCTAAGCATGCGGTCACTTCGTTATTAGCTTAAAAAGGGCACATTCATGAACTAATGCTAATGTTTATAAACATGATTATTTATAACAAAGTAGGCGAATGGCAAATGCACACATCTCGCTTGCTATTACGGTGGTTACCATTAAGCTATCAACTCAATGTGTATTTTCTCACCATTGCTTGTTATGCCATAGCCAATACCTGTGATTACCATCAAAGCTATCAATATCAACTCTTCTCTCTTCCATCCAGGTCAGATGGGGGCCTGCCTACCTACCCCAGCTGGGTCGCGCCCCTCATCATGTGTGCTTGGCTCCCTTTGCCCCCCCACGCCCACCTGCTGGCCACTCTGGCATCTACATATGACACTAAATACAATAGGACCCAAATGGGAGAATGAGTCAAATAAAATAAAAAAAGAGCCTGCATTGTGAACATACATTAGCTTCATTATTTATAAATGATTGGAACTTTGATAAGGCCGCCGGTTTTCAATAGACCTTTTCATATTTGAGAACATAAACATTCTAAATGGGCACAATTGTATTTCCTGTTGCAGTGTTTGCTAACACTATAGCCGACAGGAAATAAACTTGGGCCCAAGCTGTTCCCTAGCAATTCCAAAAGGTCTGTACATTACATTTTTCACAACTACCTACATTCTGAATACTGCTCACAATGGTGGGAGCCCTGTGAAGATAATATATTATGTCCCTTTGGTAACGTATGGTGTATTGGTTCTTATATCGCTGGGAAGATGATAATGTATGGTGTATTGGTTCTTATGTCCCTGGGCAGATGATAATGTATGGTGTATTTGTTCTCATGTCCCTGGACAGATGATAATGTATGGTGTATTTGTTCTCATGTCCCTGGGCAGATGATAATGTATGGTGTATTTGTTCTCATGTCCCTGGACAGATGATAATGTATGGTGTATTTGTTCTCATGTCCCTGGGCAGATGATAATGTATGGTGTATTTGTTCTCATGTCCCTGGACAGATGATAATGTATGGTGTATTGGTTCTTATGTCCCTGGGCAGATGATAATGTATGGTGTATTTGTTCTTATGTCCCTGGACAGATGATAATGTATGGTGTATTGGTTCTTATGTCTCTGGGCAGATGATAATGTAATATGTATGGTGTATTGGTTCTCATGTCTCTGGGCAGATGATAATGTAATATGTATGGTGTATTGGTTCTCATGTCTCTGGGCAGATGATAATGTAATATGTATGGTGTATTGGTTCTCATGTCTCTGGGCAGATGATAATGTAATATGTATGGTGTATTGGTTCTCATGTCTCTGGGCAGATGATAATGTAATATGTATGGTGTATTGGTTCTTATGTCCCTGGGCAGATGATAATGTATGGTGTATTGGTTCTTATGTCCCTGGACAGATGATAATGTATGGTGTATTGGTTCTTATGTCCCTGGGCTGGGCAGATGATAATGTAATATGTATGGTGTATTGGTTCTTATGTCCCCGGGCAGATAGTCAGTGGTTCAGTCCACATTAGGAGTCTTTCTTCAAATCGAGGGGGAAGGTGTTGACCCATTTCTGCGTGCGGTCCCGACACTCGTCCCAGGTGTAGAGAGGGCGGTACTGGAAGTGTCGCAGGGCTTTGTCCGACTTCACCGTGAACGAGGTGCAGGCCACGGCTAACGTGTAGCGGTTGAGCAGCGGCGTGTAGCTGCACACGGGCTTCAGTGTCCAGCGCAGCACGTCATTCAATATGGCCAGGAACCACAGCACCACCAGGGGAACCTGGATCTGACGGAAGTTGAAGGCCGACAGGAACTGCATGTTGAAATCCTCGTAGCTCTTGTAGGGCGAGTCGTCGTAGCAGAAATAAGCCTCACCTCCGAGTGCCTCGGGGCGCTCCCTAAGGGCACGGGCTGCCAGCACATGCATCCAGGCCACGTTGCCTAGGAAAAAAAACAAAATAGATAGATAGATAGATAGATAGATAGATAAATAAATATGAATATCATACTATGCCGAGAGCACTACAAGGGCTGTTGTTGATTAGAACATCGCTAACAAGTCACTACAAAAGGATCTAAATCCAGAGCTGAATCTGCTTAGGCTGGAGAACTCGCGTCCTTGAGACCCAAGAGGTCCAAGCGGAAGTGTCACCGCCGTGTCTCCCCTTTTGCTCCTCAGATTGGGATTCCCTTTCCACCCTGTTCCCGCCTTGGAATCCCAACCCGAGTGCGATATCAGAGCGAAGCGGCCGGTCACGTGAATACGGTCCACCCCCCGTACGGTCACCGTCTCTTCTCACCTGCATAGACCCGCCCGTGCTCAGTGTCTCGGGGGACGCCCCGAATGAGCCAGCCTCCCGTTTGCACGCCCATCTGGTAGAAGTCCTTCATCAGCTGGTGCTGCTCACCGTAGATCCCCGTGGGCCTCAGGGAGCATGTGTACAAGCAGGCGCCCCCGTTCACCTGGACCGAGTGGGAGAGGGGCGTTAGGGAGAACACAGGGGGACGGGGGGTCGGGCGGGGATCAGAAATGAAAAGAATTCACATAGGAGTGGTGAAGCCCCAGAGAGCTTCTGCACAGTGTTGCTTTTTCTCCAAATGGTAACGTCAGGAATGGTGGAGCAACAACAACACAGTGGAGCTACAAGGGGGGGGGATTTGAGGGGATTTTTGTGATATTGCAAAAGAATTCCACCACATAAGTCATAACTTGTTTTATTATTATTATTATAATTTTTTTTGTTTTACTCTAGAGCCAAACTGAAGGAGTATCAATGATGTAAGCGTGGGATGCTTACATGTTAAAAAAAAAAAACCTGTGTGTCAAGATTTACTTATGACATCATTCAATTTTAACGTTCTGGCAAGCTAAGTCAGTTCAGAGATTTATCCAGTGATCTCATAATTCAACCATCACTCCTAGTCAGTAAACAACCCTGTGATAAAACGAAAGAATTCTGCTGCTCTGCCAAATGTACATATATAAAAACATAGGCCTACACTGGCTCATAAAGATTTACACAAAACATTAACAAACGCTGTATCTTTGTAAAACAAAAAAAACATGCACACGTGAATTACCTTGGTGCCGTTAGCTTGAAGCACAATCTTCTCAGCCTTAGCCTTGCTCTTGGGATAGGGCATCTCGTGGCAAACATTATAGGGCGTGTCTTCACTGCCCCTGTTAGGACAGACATACGGTATAGTTAAGAGTGTGTGAAAAGAGAGAGCGCTGCCTTGTTTTCTCGGCCACAAGACCACATGGATGGGTGGAATGTTTTTGGATAAGGTCAATTGGCAGATGAGATGGCATATGGAATGTGAGAGTGAGAGAGAGAGAGAGAGAGGGAGAGAGAGAGAGAGAGAGAGACTGTTGTTTTCTGGCCAGAACCAGGCATGCCTGCAAAGACGGACAATGTTTCATTCTGGCACTATGCCATGGCTGTTAAATAGAGAATGCCAAAAGTAATGGACCCCCGTTGGACCAGAGTTCTGTCCCAAGGACGCTCTACATGACACCATTGTTGTTAGATATGATTTAGTACAGAATTCCATAACTGTCTACGCTGTAGGTAGGTGAGGAGATAACCATGGAGAGAGTAAAACAAACCTAGAATCAGAAGTCATTCTTATACATTGTGTGAACTTCTAGTGAATAGAATCTTAGTGAAACTCATCTACTCCTCCCATTCTGCTGGGGACCCTCTGGAACCCCCTCAAGGACCCCTGGGGGTCCCCGGACCCCACTTTGAGAACCAATGCTCTAAACAAACAGCTGAAGCCGCAGATGACGAGCAACGCACATCTGGAGAAATGTTAATGCACGCCACGCGTGGCGGAAGGATGCTGGGTTTGGCAAGATGACAAGTATTTCTCTCTTTCTCTGATGTGTGCGTGCTCTCGGATCTCTCTCCCTCTCTCTCTCTCCCTCTCTCCCTCTCTCTCTCTCCCTCTCTCCCTCTCTCCCTCTCTCTCTCTCTCTCTCCCTCTCTCTCTCTCCCCCCCCCCTCCACCGGTACACACGCCTCTTTTCAGCGCTCGCGACAAACACATGAAAGATTAAAGCAAGTAAACGGACACCAGAGGCAGGAACAGGTTCCTCGGACCCTCCCCTGCAAACACACAGCCTGTTATTGTCAGTACAGGCTTGATTATGTAACGTTACATCATAGCAGCAGCAGTCACCTACAATGAGGACACTTTTCTTTTCTTTTTTTAATTAGTTTGAATCTGAAACAAACAAACAAACAAACAAACTGATCTAGTCACCTATTTAGGTATGATGATGATGATGATGATGATCACTAGATCAGTCGTAGATTAAAATAAAGAAAAATAAAGAAAAAAATGTGTTCAACTCGATGGTCTGCTTAGGAAAAAACAACCAGTGGAGAATGTTGAATACTGAAGCCAGCAAACGTACAGCTAGTTAAAACCACACCTATAACAGCAGCGTTACATAAGATGTTTCTGACATACCAGACACTGGCTCGGCATATGGAGCGCATGAGATAATGTTGGGAGTGACAACGAGAGATATGCACCTTGTGGACTTCCAACAGATTTGTCCAAATACCGTACACCTCAAACATCTGTTGATTTTTTTTTTTTTTTTTTTTTATAAACTTCATGAACTTAAAAAGAACCCTCCACATCACCACTGGAATGCTCCAAATAAACAGTCTGTGTGTCTTTACTCACACCACTAGCTCCCCTCGCCTACGCCCAGTCATTTCTCCTCTCTGTGCATTTTAACTGGAGATTTAAGAGGAGAGGATATTATCGCCGACGGCGATCACAGGAATGTCGCGCTGATGGAACAGGATGGAACAACAGAAAAGGCCTTTCAGAGGAAGAAAAGAGCGATACCAACGCTGTGGGTTTGAGGAGAGGAGAAGAGGAGAGAGTAACGGCGGTTAATACATCCTTTGAGCTCTACCTGATGAAAGTGTCTCCTTTGTTGTTGGGGCCGACCACCTCCATGCTGCTGGTGTAGACCAGATACTGGATCCCGTTCTCCACACAGGCATTGATGACATTCTCCGTTCCTGAGGGCACGGAGAGAACAATCATCATTCCAGAGGTTTAACTCTTGACTTGACTTGACTTAACTTACAGATTCCCTGTAATGTCTAGGTTCATGTGACACCAATAGCTTCGCGCTAGCTTAGATAATGAGTCTGCTAGAGCGTTAGCTAGTGTGATGTCGGCAGGCGTGCACGGTGTGTGTGTGTGTGTGTGTGTGTGTGTGTGTGTGTGTGTGTGTGTGTGGGGGGCTTTAAGATGTACGTCTGTGCTTGGGGGCCCACTGTGTCACAATCCATCCAACAGGAATTTCCTGAGATGTGGTTCAAAGGCGGCACGAGAGAGAAGGTAAACAAGACCGGTTCATATAGAGGAACCTCTTAAACAACAACATCTGGTCATATTTGGCAGGGGTTGAAGAGAATCAAAGAGTAAGTACAACCGCGTTGCCGTCAGATAATACCACTGACAAGACTGCATCGCCCCCAGGTGTGATGGCCGTTTGCTTGCACAACATCTTGAAAGGGTCACCAGTGAGCACTATCGGATGTTTTCTGGCCGAAGGACAGCGACTGCCGCGGTTCTCGAGGCACGAGCGGTGGAAAATGACATCCGTTCCGACGAGCTATTCTCCAGACTCGGATGGAATGACCACACTTCTCATGAATCACGTTAGACAATGCTTGAAACGGTATGATACGTGCCTGCAATAGGAGTTGGTTTTAAAAAGATACGCGATACGGTATTTCTTTCAAAAACCACAAATGTGTTTTTGTCTTTTGTCAGAGGCCTTACTCTTTTACTGAAGTCGAAAATAAATTCCACAAAGATGTGATGGTGTGAAACTGAAAAAAAACATCAGAGAAAATATCCATCCTCATACAATGGGGCCTACTTGCCTCAGGGTTAAGGCCGGGGATCATAATCATGTGTACACTATTATCTGACACGAACATGATTGCTCAATTTTGGTCACCAGCAGAGTGAAGCAAGACATTCTGGACCTTGTGCATGAGGCGTGTCTCTGGGCCTCCCCTTCCCATCCAACTCTCTCACACACTCACACACACACACACACACACACACACACACACACACACACACACACACACACACACACACACACACACACACACACACACATGTTGTTTTAATTGTCTGTATGACATGTAAATGTTGTGAGTGTATACAGGTTTTTATTGTTGTTTTAATTGTCTGTATGACATGTAAATGTTATGAGTGTATAAGGGTTTTTATTGTTGTTTTAATTGTCTGTATGACATGTAAATGTTGTGAGTGTATAAGTCTGTAACTGTATTTTGTGTGTTATGGACCCCAGGAAGAATAGCCCCAGCACTGCTGTGGCTAATGGGGATCCAAATAAACTTAAACACACACACACACACACACACACACACACACACACACACATTTAGAATATTTAGAATATTTTATTTATGTCCACATAAAAACAAGGTTTAAAGGACACAAATATTAACAGTGCGCTTGTACATTGTGGGATTATTCGGATACAATCGTGCCACAGTGGCAATCAAAGTTACAGACTCACACGGATGATGAACCTGACAATCAACACACAGCTCATGGGTACAGATAGCAGCGTCTTCTCCAAATTGCCTGGCTGCCAATAATTGCTGACACTGAGCAATATTTAGCTAATTGTTTGGCTCTTCTCTTCGGAAGACCGGCCAACTGAAGGCCTCTAACACCCAACTTATGGACATGACCCAGGCTTCCAAATATGAAGACTAAAAGTTTACAGTTGTAGCCGAGTTGTGAAATGGTATGGTCTAACAGTTGATATTTTAACATTTTGGTTGTAAATGCTTCCTCTAGGCTGTAGTCAAACGTGCAACCAACTTCCAGGATGAGAACCTCTCTGTTATTCTCATTAACAATAACAACATCGGGGGTGTTTGCTGAAATGTCAGAGAACAGTGAATTGTCCCTACACAGATTGAGCATATATGGCTTCACACTGGTGTGTTTATACAGCTTATATGTTGCAGGTGACCCGAGTGTGGAACTGACACTGTCTGCAATCAGGTTCACGATCCTATCATGCCTACAAATGTAGAGCCCTTTGTATGCATGACAGCCATTGAGTATGTGAGACATGGTTTCTGTTGTCTGTTCGTGACCATGGTGTATGCAGTGTGGGCTATGACTGCCAGGGAACCAGATGGAAAGGTTGAGCATTGATGGTAAAACCTGTAGCCTAGCTTTTAAAGTAAAAATGATGATGCTCTCATCAATAGCTACATTTTTAAAAACTGCGTGCGAGACAGAGTGGTCAGCGGCAGGGAGACAAGCAAGCTTCCCTTGCAGTTTAAGCTCAGTCCAGTGTTGACGTTGGCGTTGTTGTTGTGCCGACATGAGATGGCCACGGGCATTGGTAAGTGGCAGTTCATGCCACGTTCCACAGATGTCAATGGTGGCCTTCACAGAGATGGTAGGGTCAGAGATGATCTCCTCAGAAACGTTAACAGCGTCTGAGTCCGGCCCCACCCACTCCAGGGCCACGTTGGACCAGCCGCATAGGTCACACACACACACACACACACACACCACACACACACACTGTAGTCATTATGCCACTATCCCCTGATCATTGCTCTGATACATGTGCAGTCGCCAGCCATTTCAGCTGACCAGGACTCAGTGTTGTAGGGACTGTGTTCGTAGGGACGACTGACCAAGCCGAATGTACCGCTGACACTGAGATTTGAACCCTGGGTCTCTGCGTTGGTAGGTGAGTGCTTAGACCTCTATGCTACCCAGCCGTACCAGTCAAGACCATCTTACCGACCCCCCCCCCCCCCCCCTCCCAGCTTGGGGCCCTGGGTTGTCAACTTCACTTTCAACCACTTCTATGCCCCTGTCAGTAGATTCACACCCGACGCGTGAGTACTCACAAAACTTCATTATGGTGTTTCCATGGTTACACACTGCTCACTCACCAGCCCACACAAGCACTCATCCACTCACACACACAGTTAAACACGAACAATGCTCGTCTGACAAATAGCCTTATTTACAGACCCACACATAACCCCAAGGAGGAGGTAAAATATATACGGAGGGGATATATTTCCTCATAGTTACAACTGTGGCAATGGCGACATTGTTACTGGAATGTGGAAAACTAAAGGAAGGGAGAGGTGACAAACTCCTAGGAAAACTGCGGCTTGCCACCACTTTTAATGAGACGGAGGGCCATATCTGGGGAGCAATATATCGGAGCGGAAAGCGAGCTGTATCCAATTTGAGAATTGTTTTTCCTTCTATAACTACTGCTTTTGTGGTTTCTAGAACTGCCGCGTGGTCGCCTGCCGTAGATCAGATTCAGACAACTCCAACCACTCATCCTCTGTCTCTCTGTTCCCTCCCACCCCTCCTTTCCCCCCGTCTCTCTCTTTCCTGCCAGGGGCGTAGGTGCCGTTCGTCACGCTCTGCGTGTGTGGGGGGGGGGGGGGTCTCACCTTGCACGTTGACCGCATGAATGACGGCCTCCGGGACTCTGTGCCAGACGTCCACCAGGCTGGCTGTGTGAATGACGAGGTCAGTGCCGCGGGAAACTTCCAGCACACTGGCATAGTTTGTGATGTCTCCCTGTGTCACCACCACCTTTACCCGGCCTGGTGACGTGGGAGGGAGGGAGGGAGAGAGGGAGAAAGACAACACAGCTTATTAAATGTTCTGGTCGCCTCAGACTCACTCCTATCCGAGCTCTGGGGGGGTCATCAAAGAAAAGCAGCCTATTCTCTGTCCTCGCTCCACAATGGCGGAACGAACTCCAGGACAGCTGAAACCCACCCAATTTTCCGCTGTCGACTAAAAACACACTTCTTCAATCAATATCTGAAATGAAAAAAACATATATACTAACCTTTATACTGTCTTTTACTATCATGTACTTTGCTACTAAATAATCTTCCTTGCCTATATTACTACCTACTATGCACTCTGTAACACCCAAGTTAGACACTGTTTGACGAACAATATTACTTGGCTGCCAGTGTTGTATACTCTTTCTGCTGACTTGTACAGAACTTGTAAGTCGCTTTGGATAAAAGCGTCAGCTGAATGACTAAATATAAATGTAAATGTAAAGGAAGGAGATATTTGATAATATTTGATTACACTACCGAATGGTTAACAAATGTCCTCCCAGCTCGACTGCATGGCCTGATAACAGTTTGTGCAAGGGAAGGGGCGGTTGTGGTGGGAGGATCAAGGACAGAGGGCGGAGCTTGAGATAGTTCAAGTTCATGTCATCTCCTCACGACAACAAGGGCATCTAATGAGAATGTTGTTCAGCCCCAGCTACAGTACATCCCCTTTGTAGACCTTGATTATTGTCATTAAAAGACCAAATGACAGCAACCCATACAAAGCCTTGGTGTTTTCAGAAGCCAACTTCGCCTAATGGTTACTTGTTTGTCTAGTTTTTTCAATCTGTGATTTGCCCCAATCTGTGATTTTTCTTACCACATCAATAAACTATTATTTATTAACTGTAATTATTATATATTAACTTGATCAATGGTGACAAAAGTGATTTTGTTTGCAGATCATTCTGTTGGGAAGAAAATGTAACAATGTGCTATATTGCAATAAGGGGTAGGACCTGATAAGCATATTGCTTCTTCCTATTCCTTTTGTTTGTTTATTATTTTATCCTAATTTATTATAATTTTTTCTTTTCACAGCAAATTATATATTATTGTTTTTTTACATTATTTCTTTATATTTATTTTTTGAAATAAAACTATTCATTCATTCAACATAAGCTGTCTAGCGTTAGCCATTGTATCAAGAACACCACCATTCAACTAGAGAAGGAAAACGTGTTTCCATTCTTAATTTTATTGATGCTTGGGTTAATTATTATTGGGCCGTATTGTCCATAGTGACTTGCCTTGTCTAAGCTATAGATTTATCTGAGAACCAAAGGACAGAGTGTGATATTGTTACCGTGGGAACGATATGGACATTTGAACCCAGAAATAATAACCCTGCAATAGATTAAGCATGCTATGGTGACTGAGGAGGAAGCAGTTACTTTATGTGGGCGGCTGGGCGCCCCTGTAATTATCCAGGAGTCGTCTTGTAATTGCAGTACAAGAGTTATTACTAGTCTGTAACTGAACACTCTTACGTCACTCCTTTCAGAGTTCCTACTGTGTCCAACCTGTAACTTAGATCAAATGGGCCAGTCTGGTATGCTCTGTATTCAATTAAGCTGAAAGCAATGGCCACCTTAAATCAACCCAGGCAAGTAAGCAGTAGGTTGACTTCTCAGTGTCCTTGTGCAGTGAGACTTACCGAGGGTCAAGATTGCAAGGTCTCTGATTACCGTTTTCTATTCTCCATAGGGCCCCAACACAAGGTCTCTGATTACCGTTTTCTATTCTCCATAGGGCCCCAACACAAGGTCTCTGATTACCGTTTTCTATTCTCCATAGGGCCCCAACACAAGGTCTCTGATTACCGTTTTCTATTCTCCATAGGGCCCCAACACAAGGTCTCTGATTACCGTTTTCTATTCTCCATAGGGCCCCAACACAAGGTCTCTGATTACCGTTTTCTATTCTCCATAGGGCCCCAACACAAGGTCTCTGATTACCGTTTTCTATTCTCCATAGGGCCCCAACACAAGGTCTCTGATTACCGTTTTCTATTCTCCATAGGGCCCCAACACAAGGTCTCTGATTACCGTTTTCTATTCTCCATAGGGCCCCAACACAAGGTCTCTGATTACCGTTTTCTATTCTCCATAGGGCCCCAACACAAGGTCTCTGATTACCGTTTTCTATTCTCCATAGGGCCCCAACACAAGGTCTCTGATTACCGTTTTCTATTCTCCATAGGGCCCCAACACTAGGACTAGATCAACAGGCAGCCTCTTGTGTTGGGAATAGAAAATGAATGCTGCTGATGAACAAAGAGAGCTCCCCCTCGGCTTGGCCAGGCACTTTCTCACAAAAGGCTGTTGTTGCTGAAACAACGCAAACTGAAAAATATGTAACTGCCCTTTCCATGTGTATGTATAGCACTATATCTGTACCCCTCTACATGTGTATGTAATACATAGCACTATATCTGTTTATATAACTCATACACCTTACTGTAAATTGTACCTAAATTGTACCTCATCCCATTTCTGCTTTGCACTATATAGTATTGTACATTAGTACACTGCATAGTATTGTATATTATATGGTAACTCAGTTACGTCTATTCTGCATCGAACATTGTACATATGTCTATACTGAACACTGTGACCTCATTTTCTACTTCTAATTTACATGCTATACTATGTTATTTGATACTATCTTGTCTAGCACAGTCTCTGGAGCGTAACAGTAAGAAGCATTTTGTATGAAAGTATTCTGTACTTCTGTATGACAACTATTAAAGAAACTTGAAACTTGTACCCCTCTACATGTGTATAGCACTATATCTGTACCCTCTACATGTGTATGTATACCATTATATCTGTACCCCTCTACATGTGTATGTATACAACTATATGTACCCCTCTACACAGGGGCGTAGCTGAAGATTCTGGGCCCCATGAAAGAATCTATTTATGGGCCCCCAATCCATGCGAGCGCGCGTTAGCGAGCAATGATGAAGCCTTGATGACAAACTATGCCCAAAACGCCCTTATTATCCAGGACAGGAAATGTTTGGGAGTTGGCTGTGGTATTATCCCTGTCCCTGGTCCCACCTGTTGAGTGTTTAATGACCTGTGTATCTGCAGGTCGCGATGTGGAAACATATTTTTCCTATTCTTTTTCAATACAGAATTCCCTGCAGAATGCTGTGCTCATGGAACGCCCTACCCAAAGCTGTAAAGGAATGTGAATCACTACCCACTTTCAAAAACACTCTCAAAGAACACCTACGGGAGACTGCAATTCGAAACTGGCCCCAACAAATGTCCTAACCCAGTTGTACAGTAAATGTATGGCTTTGTCAGTATTCCAATGTACAGTGTACAGTGTGTGTGTCCCCCTACCCAACCCCCCCCCCCCCCCCCCCCCCCCTCCAATGTACAGTCCCCCCCCCCCCCTACCCAACCTCCTCCAATGTCGTTTCTACATCAAATGTATATACACTCTTTTCTGGACACTTTTTGTATCACAAACAGTACTGTATTTGCAAATCTGGTATGTCATAAATGTATAGATGTAGCAGTACTGTCTATCTGTATGTCATAATATGTTATGATGAATTGAAAATGGGGGACCCTGATGTAAACAAGACGAAAGTCTTTCTCTGGTCTGCATCCTCTTTAACAATTGTATGTATTGAGCTGTACAGTACTGTACTGTACCCATTCTGCAATCTGTTAATAAACTTTTCAATCAATCAAACTCATAGGCTCCATTGATGTCCCCTGCACCCTCGTGGAGCCCCAGACAGTAACACACCATCCACCGCGTGTCCAGTGTACTTGAAGGGTACGTTTTAACAATTCACATAATATTATGTTCTTGTTAATGCCCCTGGACCGTTCAATTAGCAATAATAATAATAATAATAATAATAAAAAAATTTCTTTTATTTATATAGCGCTTTAATTTTTTTCAAGAATTAACCCAAAGACGCTAGACCTGCGCGATGTTGGGGGACAAAAAGAAACCTAACGCGCACGGTAACCATGACGATGGAGCTCAGTATATCTTTGATTCGTTGATTAAAGACTTAATTGCCTTAGTTACGACGTTACTTCCAAACTATCATAGGTTATGACCCAAGTAAGCGCGGTACAACCAATTTTAGTAGCCAATTTAGTTACAAACTAACTCATAGCTACCGGATGGAAGGCAGCTGAGCTGCAAAATAATATTTTTCGCGTTTTAAACACATGTACAGTACACGTTGTGGATCCGTTAATAACAATATGGGGGAAAAAAAGAAAAAAAACGATAATTAATTGTATGGTGAAATCAGTCATTTGCCTTACCGTTATAGTCCTGTAAACTTGAGTCGATGTGTTTGTCGAACAGTCGGATCTCGGATATGTTTTCTTCCTTCTCCAGTAGCACTTGCAACAGGTGTCGACCGAGGAAACCACATCCTCCGGTAATTAAATAAACAAGACCCGATTCCTTCTCAGACATTATGTTGCGCTTGCTAATAATAGTTGTTGTATGGAAGATCGTAGCTCGTCTCTCTGCGAGTCAAGTCAGCCTTGCCTTGCTGCATACGGTTTATGGCAGTTCCTGCACTGCAGTGTTTAAATAAATACGTGTGTCGTCGACGAGGTGGGCAGGGCTGGCACCGTGCACCACATTAACCCATTCATACATACAGTCAACTTTGGCCACACATTTATCAAGGCCATCAAGCACTCAGCTTTAGCAGACTAGATTAGGCAAGATGAACTTATCAAGGTCACTCACACTCACACACACACCACAAACATTCACTTTAGACACTTTCAACACTACACCATATTTGTATCTATTACAAAAATATGTGCACGACATCCCTACCTCATTCTTGCATTTCAAAAAGTTAACATTTTCACTTTATTGTTTGTATTTTGTACTTCACTTTTGTAGTGATTGTAATGGTACATAATTCACCCACGGAACTATTGTTACTAGTTAGGAACATTACTAGTTCTGCCCGAACATTCTGGAACATTTGTGATGATGTCATAGCCGAACATTCTAGAACATCGAACATTCTGGAACATTGGTGGTGATGTCATAGCCGAACGTTCTAGAACATGGGTGATGTGACGTCGCCGTATGATGTCATGACCAATGTTCTAGAACTATATTTGTATCTATTACAAAAATATTTGCACGACATCCCTAACCTCATTCTTGCATTTATTTTAAAGTTTAAATTTTCACTTCACTTTGTACTTTAGGTTGTACTTTAGTTTGTATATTTATATTGTATATTTTTGGGCCTTTATTCTTTGTACTTTTTACTTTATGAAGCACAATATCAGGGGGTTCATACAAAACCACTTGAAACTTTTATTGTTCAACTACAGTATATAGTTGAACTTCAGGTTTGACTATCAGTCAAAGCAGAATGCCTATACACACACACACACACACACGTCTCTCTTGTGGATTAGGGATGGTATTTTCGTTAATTTGAAAGTTCCAGACAGTCTTTGTTGTGAGTGTGACTGACACTAATTACACCAACCTTGCTGCAGACTAACAAAACAAAACAAAAAAGCAATCGAGACCAGATGGTATAAGAACTAAGGCAGGCTAGCTCATTCAGGTAACAGATGATATAAGAACCAAGGTAGGCTAGCTCATTCAGATAACAGATGGTATAAGAACCAAGGCAGGCTAGCTCATTCAGATAACAGATGGTATAAGAACCAAGGTAGGCTAGCTCATTCAGGTAACAGATGGTATAAGAACCAAGGTAGGTTAGCTCATTCAGGTAACAGATGATATAAGAACCAAGGTAGGTTAGCTCATTCAGATAACAGATGGTATAAGAACCAAGGTAGGCTAGCTCATTCAGATAACAGATGGTATAAGAACCAAGGTAGGCTAGCTCATTCAGGTAACAGATGGTATAAGAACCAAGGTAGGTTAGCTCATTCAGGTAACAGATGATATAAGAACCAAGGTAGGTTAGCTCATTCAGATAACAGATGGTATAAGAACCAAGGTAGGCTAGCTCATTCAGATAACAGATGGTATAAGAACTAAGGCAGGTTAGCTCATTCAGGTAACAGATGGTATAAGAACCAAGGCAGGTTAGCTCATTCAGATAATAGATGGTATAAGAACCAAGGTAGGCTAGCTCATTCAGATAACAGATGGTATAAGAACCAAAGTAGGCTAGCTCATTAAAGATAACAGATATAAGTACTAGAGGCTGTGGTCAACCCAAGAATCCGAATGGATTAGTCTAGCTCTCAGATGCTTCAGAGAAACCGCCGTCTATGTTTAACAGATTTAATCCCAGATTGTTCTAGGGTGAGGTCCTGAATTTCCCCAAGGGGATTAATGAAGGAACGCTTGACTTGACTTGTTGAGCTCAATAGTGACACAATGTCAAGGTTAGGTCTGCTCAACCTGCTCAATGAGACAAGTAGTACTTTACTGTTACAAGATAATGTACCTTTATCATAATGTATAAACAGTACCACAAGCAACAGCAACAGCCCCCTCAGCATCGACGGGGCACCGGTTGAGAGAGTCAACAGCTTTAAGTACCTCGGAGCCTACATATCCGAGGACTTGACATGGACCACACCACACACATTAACAGTGTTGTGAAGAAGGCACGACAACGCCTCTACTTCCTCAGGCGCCTAAGGAAGTTCCAAGTCAGCCAGAAGATCCTTAAGAACTTCTACTCATGTACAATAGAGCATCTTGACCGGCAACATCACCTCCTGGTTTGGGAATAGCACTGCACAAGACCAAAGCAGACTACAAAGAGTGACACGTTCAGCCGAACGCACAATTGGAGGGGGGCTCCCCACCCTCCAGAACATTTACTACAAGCGTTGCAAGGGCAAGGCTAAGAGAATCATTAAAGACTCCAGTCACCCGAACAACTGCCTCTTTGAACTGCTGCGGTCAGGCAAGCGATACAGGAGTCTCAAGGCGAGCACAGAAAGACTCAGAAGAAGCTTCTATCCCCAGGCCATCAGGCTGCTAAACGAACAATGAATGAACACTACACAGCAACAACCACCAAACGCACATAGCACACACATCCACACGCACACACTCACTTTAAACAAACACACTGTAGCACCCACTCCACACACTATAGCACACACCCACTTTAAACAAACACACTGTAGCACCCACTCCCCACACTTTATATTTATGGATGAAGGATTGCACTACAACTCGTACACCTTACTGTAAATTGTACCTAAAATTGTACCTCATCCCATTTCTGCTTTGCACTATAGTACTGTACATTAGTACACTGCATAGTATTGTGTATTGTATATTATATGGTAACTCAGAACATTGTACATATGTCTATACCGAACACTGTGACCTCATTTTCTTCTTCTAAATTCATGCTATATTATGTTATTATGTTATTTGATACTATCTTGTCTAGCACAGTCTCTGGAGCGTAACAGTAAGAAGCATTTTGTATGAAAGTATTCTGTACTTCTGTATGACAACTATTAAAGAACTTGAACTTGAACTATAGCTACTACCCACAAGATACATTACTTGCAGGAAAGTGGGTGTACCTTTTTTCCCTAACTAGGGAACATTCTGTAATTTTCTTTGACATTTTCAGATCCTGTTTTGCAAGTTCAAAGTTCAACATCCCTGTTTCCAATATTCCGTCAGTCTGCACAGGAAATATCAAGGATGCAGGTGTGATGCATTTCACCCCAACCTCGGGGTTAAGCAGACATTGCAGTTTCCCTTGCACATGCAAGTTCCTGTATGTTACCATCACGCATATTTCTCTTTGCACCTAGTTACATATCAATCTATGATGTGTGGGTTGTAAACTTAAGTTTATACATTAATTGGTGCAGACCAAATCTTCAAAATACCACCAGTTTTAATAACCTGTGAATTGCGAGCCAAAACACTTAAAACCACATAAAAAAAAACTGTTCAAGAAAAAATAAGGAAGCTCATCATTTATTTAAAAAATATTTTAATGCACCATTAATAAAGGGTCCAACGCATTAATACAAGAGAAATATTGCAAATAATATTAAAATAATAATCATCAAATTAAAAGGAAAAACAATAAAAAATAACTGAATGGAAGGTATGTACAGGATTCCCCCCTCATGAGGAGGGGGAAAGGAACACCATATTTACAGCTTGGAATCAGTGTGTTTCTACAAGAAACAAACACCTCTACAATATGTACATTTCTTTGAAATCTTTTAATCTTTTTTTTGTATTTTTAAGTCTTTTTTTATCCTGTAGTAAAGAGGGGGTTGGTTTGTACTGAAAGGCTTTCGTTGCAACAAGAAATATCTGCAGTTTCCTGCTTGGGGAGGGAACAGTGTGAGGAGAAATGTTTTCACAACAGTTAAAAAAAGAGAAAAAGAAAAGAAAAACGTCAAAATTAAAAAGATAAAAACTTGGGACGGTCTTATGGGCAAACTGAGAGACCATGGACCATATTCACACGGTGACCATTTTGACATAAGAGCAAAATGGCCACCGTGTGAATATGGTCAACGAACAACAGAGAGAGAGAAAGAGAGAGAGAGAGAGAGAGAGAGAGAGCGAGAGAGCATGAGGGCCACACTACCCCTCCTCCTGCAGCTTTATCACAAATTGATTCTGAGGCTTGTCTACCTGGCTGGCACGCACGTCAGCACACACACCTACACTCCGAAGAAACTGTGAGCAATTCATTTCATCTAAAGTTGATACATTCTCACAGGAGGGGATGTTGCGATTACAGCCCTGTGTAGAGGCTAAACGAGGTAATCCTCCCTCGTGGTAGAATATACAAACCAATGCACGCTGAGGAGGCCAAAAACGATGAGGGGGGAAAGAACTGACTGAAAATGTGCTAGAACTACACATGGAAACAAGACCTGATCTAAGCAAATAATGTGCCTCTTCAAAAACATTCAGAACACACTCCAAGTGACCAAGTTCAACAACACTGACCGCAGAAGTGCATCGCGGGGGCCTGCTGGGAGGTTGGTAGTAATCATTTGTCTTAACAGACAAATAGAAGGATAATATATAGAAAATATTTCCTCGTCGCACAAACCATCCGACATTTGCTGGTGAAAAATTAACACACAGATACCAGGGGAGGAGCGGCAATTTCACACAAACACACACACACACACACACACACACACACACACACACAGAGGAGGAAGAGGGGTATTCAGCTACCATGGTCCAAAACAAAAAGAAGACGCGTCATCAACATCTTCAGTCTCACGTGACGCACGGCCCGTTACACAGCCTACTGGGGGGGGGGGGTAAAACCACTAACAAAACGGCCAATCCTCGTTACGACTATATTTGTCCAGCTGTTGCAGTGTTTAAACACTTGTTCAAAAGGTCTTGATTCTCTTACTCCAAACACATCGCTACAGTGTTCAGCCACACGCGATGGCCGGAGCAGGGAGGAGACGTAGATACTACAGATCGAAGGGGCCAGAGAATCGCGAGCCACTGAGGATAGTGGGGGAAGAGGGATATCGAAGCTCATTTCACTGTAAGATACTTACAGCTAACGCAACTAAATAATGACGACGACTATAGTCATAATAATATATAATACTATATTAAAAAAAAAGAAAAAAAAAAAAGCTCAATAACAATCTTCATACTTGGAAATCTTGCATAACTGAAGTCCAAAAAAGATCAAGAGCTTTTGTTACTCTAAAACTGCGCCCTGGACAAGCGCCATAAAAACCCTGAATTTGTGTTTTTGTTTGTCTCTGTGCATCTGTGTGTGTGTGTGTGTGTGTGTGGGCAGAAGGGTTGACACTGGCAAAGGGTTCCAGTGAAGCTGGGGGCAGGCACACAATACCAGTGTGTGTGTTGGATGGGATCTCTCCCTGGAAAAGGTTGTTGATTAAAAAAAAGAAAAGAAAAAAAGACCTTTTCATGCCAAAATATCTCCTGGTCAATCCAACAATACTGCTACAGAAGAGCTAACGCTGAATGAGAGGACCCCCTCGTACTGCTCACTCTCCGAGCCTCTGCGGCTCGTTGCGACCCGAGTAAATGGGCCGCGACGTTTGCCGAGAAGAGGAAAAGTGTGCGTGTAAAAGTGCAAGTGTGTGCGTCTCCATTCTCCTGGACACAGAGGGGACGGCCGCGGGGCCACCCAGAGGACCAGGTGTTCACAATGGTGGCTTTGTTTTGGGGGGGCGGTATAGTCTGCGTGGTAGGAACCACCCGACGACTCCCGTTGGCAAGTGAAGAAGAATGTTGATGGTGATAAGGGGGGGCTGGGGGCACTAGTTGAGTGTCCCACGGCAATTCTCTGTCCCACACAGGCAAGGGATCTTGTTGTCCTCCAGGGGGAATTTGTAATCATAGGTTATCTCCTCATTGACGGCGATGGCCTGCTTGGAGTAGATCACAATCTTCTTCTGGGATTCTATAGTGATGACCTTAGCGTAGCAGTTTGGCTGGGGATGGGGAGGAGAGAGAGGATTAGCCACAGTTCAACGAGCGCAGAGGCACACACATTTAGCAATCGCCGTGTTGCATTATTGACAAAAACGGATATTATGTGACTAAAATGCTGAATTCCCTTTTTGCGGGCGGAAGGATGACTCACAGTGCAGCAGTGGTTAATGAAACGGGCCAGGTTGCCACATTTGGTGGCGTCTATGATGGTGTCGTGGTCCACACGGAACAAGTAGCTGCTCCCTATGCCCTGCTGGGCATACCGCTTCTCTCGGTTGTCAGCCACCATCTGCCATCAAGGGGGAAATCACAAGACTCAATCAGCACTTTGGAAACAGATATCAATTAGAAGCAGGGTGGGAAGGGGGGGGGGGGGTGACAGCTAAATCAGGCCTGATCTGTTTCAAAAGGCCTTTGACTTAGCTTTTTATTTTTATTTTGTTACTCAATATTATTTTTTTTCTCTTGTGCTGTTGTCTGTTTATACTATGTTTTTAACTATGTTCTATTTTTATTCTGTTTTTTTTTTATTTAACTATGTCTTAAGAACTTTGGGATCCTAGTGAACAAAAAGTGCAATACAAATACAATTTATTATTATTATTATTAACCCTAAAAATTATCAATTATTCAAAGTATCTGATGATTTACATAATTATCATATTTATATTTCTTTTCTCCATGAAATTGCCACATAAATACTGAAAAATCCCCCCCAAAACTAGTATTATGGGGCAAAAATGCTGCCAATGGAAAAAGTTACATCCTAATCCCGATAGGAAGACATTTGAACATACATTGAATGACATTTGAACATACATTGAATGACAGGTGAATTTGATCAACAATCAGTCATGGTCCATCAAAGGTTCATTCTAAACAATACTACTGTGATTGTACAGCATGTCGATAAACAAGGCATGTATTCAAGTTGAGTCAATAAGGCATGTATTTAAGATAAGTCAATAGGACCTTTAGACTAGTAGTCGTTTCCAGAACTGTGACCAGTTACCTGTCTGATGTTCTGTCCCACGTATTCAATGACCATCTCATCAGCGGCAATAGTTTCCATGGCAAACAGGCCCCACTCGTGGATCCTACTGCGTCCAAAACGCAGCTTCTTCTTACGGAACTGCACATGAGAGAAGAATCGAGTGTCATAACAAGCTCACGTGAGAGAAGAGTCGAGTGTAATAACGAGCTCAGTCCACACTGATCCTCCATTTCAGACCACGCATAAATACAAGATTGAGTTTATCTTAGAAGGTGCACCTTACAGTTTCAGGGGAGAAAGGGGGGGGCATATTTACTATGCATGCAATTCTTAGAATTATGTTTAATCTCTTAACGTGCACTGGCACGTATACGTGCCGTTTTGCACTTTACAAGCAAGTCATGACGTTCGAATGCCACCTCACTCGACCAATTCCATGCCTCGGTTCTCGAGTTACAGGCCGCGCGCCATGATGACCACCCCGGACTCCAGACGCTCCAGAACTGCCAATCATCCGCTGATGGCGAAAATGATTGGTCAGCGGTGTAGCCAACGGGTGTACGCTTCCAACTATATATGCAAATATAGGAACTAGGTGAAAGTTGACGAGCGAAAGCGGAAAGTGAATCAGACTTCAGAATGCACAGTGGTGGATGAGGAAATGGATTTTTGGAAAGCTTTTCTTTTTAGCGTCGGTTTGACTAAAACGTCTTCTCAAATTCTGAATGGATTTTTATTAAATTTGGACCTATACTACATAAGACTTCAGGCTATGGAACCGCAGTGTTTTCCAGCTTATACCTCTATGCTGGAATGCTGCATGGCGTTTACGGTTTTCAGAGCTTCCCAGGAGGAAAAGCTCATTCGGCCAGTTCGCTTTTACAGTTCTCAGAGCTTCCCAGACTCAGAACACACTTCCAGTACATACTATATAAGGCATAGTACAATCTACCGCCCCTCCGTACACATTCTTAAAACCTGGCTCAAAAGCAACCAGGAGGTGTGTCATCATACCTAGCCTCTACATGCCTGCTTTGTCTTGTCCTCATCTGTCTGGCTGCCATTTGTCAGGATGATGTCTCTAATCCCTCGGTCTATATGGTTGTACTGCATGGATTGTTGTTGTACAGCAATTGTTTTATAGCTGGCTGTGTGTTTTCTGCTAATGCTTATGTCTTGTTGTAAATAATGGTGTTTTGTCTGCTAATATTATGTCTTCTTGTATATAACCGTTTTATCTGCTAATGCTTATGTCTTGTTGTAAATAATGGTGTTTTGTCTGCTAATGCTTATGTCTTGTTGTATATAACTGTTTTGTCTGCTAATGCTTATGTCTTGTTGTATATAACTGTGTTTTGTCTGCTAATATTATGTCTTGTTGAATATAACTGTTTTGTCCGCTAATGCTTATGTCTTGTTTACTAATGCTTATGTCTTGTTGTATATAACTGTGTTTTGTCTGCTAATGCTTATGTCTTGTTGTATATAACTGTGTTTTGTCTGCTAATGCTTGTCTTGTTGTATATAACTGTGTTTTGTCTGCTAATGCTTATGTCTTGTTGTATATAAGTTTTGTCTGCTAATGCTTATGTCTTGTTGTATATAACTGTGTTTTGTCTGCTAATGCTTATGTCTTGTTGTATATAAGTTGTCTGCTAATGCTTATGTCTTGTTGTATATAACTGTGTTTTGTCCGCTAATGCTTATGTCTTGTTTACTAATGCTTATGTCTTGTTGTATATAACTGTGTTTTGTCTGCTAATGCTTATCTCTTGTTGTATATAAGTTGTCTGCTAATGCTTATGTCTTGTATATAACTGTGTTTTGTCTGCTAATGCTTATGTCTTGTTGTATATAACTGTGTTTTGTCTGCTAATGCTTATGTCTTGTTGTATATAACTGTGTTTTGTCTGCTAATGCTTATGTCTTGTTGTATATAACTGTGTTTTGTCTGCTAATGCTTATGTCTTGTTGTATATAACTGTGTTTTGTCTGCTAATGCTAAATGCTTGTCTTGTTGTATAGAACTGTTTTGTCTGCTAATGCTTATGTCTTGTTGTATAGAACTGTGTTTTGTCTCCTAATGCTTATGTCTTGTTGTATATAACTGTGTTTTGTCTGATAAGGCCTATGTTTTTTTTATCATGTATAATTGACTGCTTCATGTGTGCCTACTTACCTTCTATTATTTTATATTCATGTTTTGTATACTTTGCTTTTATTGGCTTTTAATTGTTCGATCTTCCTGTTTTAATGGCTATTTAAACACACGGCTGAGGGACAATAGTAGCCAATAGCCATTTGGATAACATTGGCAACAAACATTACAGCAAAGATTAACACTTTAATCGCCGATGACGTGTTTAGACGTCATTCCTAGCCATGCTCATTCTGCCGAAGACGCCGTAACTCGTCTTTGATGTCAATATTTCAAAAATCTGTGATCGAAATCATATTTCTCCTCCGGGGTCCTGAGATATACTGCTGATCTCCACTCAACTCTCTAGCGGTTCAAGAGCGCCATCTGGTGGCCGATCGGCAGATCGCCAACAGGAAGTGACTCGCCAAACAGGAAGTGCTCATCCATAAATCGTCCGGGCACTCGCGATCATTAGCAGGACTCTATCTCAACACACTGGATAATCAATCGCTCGCCCTAACTCAATAAACAACGTTATTTGGACGTATATAGTATTATACAACCTGGAAATGGTTCATCAGGATCAACATCCCATAATCGAAAACTGTCTACTCCACGCTGATCGTCCAACGGCGCGAGGAAGATACGGTGAGTTTCAACGTTATTTTCTAACGTCTTCTATACTAACTGATCTGATGATCATATGACCCACACTAGATGAATGGTATAATGTTGCCCACGGAATTATAAACGCCCCCTCGCCCATCCGGTCAACATCAGATGATACGTAGTAACTTCTAGAACCACGTCCAGTTGAAATTCTTTATCTCGCGCCGATTGCTATCAAACTGTATTTCATCATCAATATAATGCATTTGGAGCTATAAATCACGTTCTGGAGAAAGCTGCAGAAAACGATAAAAACATACTTATACTTTAGACTAGGGATGCACCGAATGGGAAATTCTTGGCCGAAACCGATACCGAAAATAGGAAACAGTTGGCTGAAAACCGAATGCCGAAAGGCCGAAAATGATTAATATAAATATATATATATACCGGTATATATATATATTTTTAGCTACCTGATTATGGCAAAAGACATGATTATGGCTAAACTTAACTTAAATAATATTAATAATCACTATTATGGGCCCATAAAACATTTATTCAGCACTTTTGAATGCATACATTAATTCCAGACTGTTAAGACTAAAAGACTACAACGATTGATGACGACTTCCTGTCCTCGCATTTCCATTTCCGGTTTAACGATAATACATTTTCAACAACAGATTGCTGCTAATTAAACACTTCATTTAAACGGAGTAACGTTAACGTTATGTCGAGTTCATACGTGTAGTGTAGTATGAACTCGTCATAACGTTAACATTACTCAGTGTCCACTGTTGCTGCCACCGTTGCGTCGCAGATGGATGGTACACTGTTAGCTCCGTAGCTAATCCGCTCCTAGACTACTGATAGCAGTACCGTTAACGTCAGAGCTGATCAATACTCCGGTTTTTTCTAATTTAGTTTAGAACCGGGTTTCGGGGGGCATCCCTACTCCCAAGAGGAGTTAGTTATCACAGGCTGTAGAATGCAGGAAGAGCTGCCAAGCTGCTCACGTTACATGTTGCGCATGCTACCGGTAATCCGGTATGTCTGTAGTCGCGTTTTGATGACGTCATCACAACAACACGTTATTTGACTTTCGGTCATATATTTTCGGTGCTAAAACCCTTTCGGCCGAAAGCCGAAAGAGCCTTTTTAACCATTTTCGTCCGATAATTTTCGGTAGCCGAATTTTCGGTGCATCCCTACTTTAGACCATATTTTAGTATGAATATGTGAATGAAAAAGTATATCGTTGCTACACCCTGAACAATGGATATAGGACATTGAATGGGCCATAATAATGTCAATTTAGCAATAGAATTAAAAAAGTTATAGCCCTGCAAAGAAGGGGAACTTCTCCATAGACAAATAGAGCTGGCTAGGGATGGTAAATTATGAATTTAACCATGGCGATCAAAGTGTTAATGTGCACTGTCCCTGTAAAAACAAAATAAGAAATACATAAAAAACAAACAAAAAAACATACTAAACTATAATACGGTAGTATATAATAGCTAAATAGGAGTATAGCTACAATTCAGTAGATCATACCTTCTTTAGGTCTCATTGGCCAACTGCTTCAAATAAAAAAGGCGCAAAATCATTGACCATATTCACACCACGACCATGTTGTTCTTATATCGTGCTCAGGTTGGGTTCCTTCTCCACCCGGAACAAAATGGCCACCGTGTGAATATGGTCAATTCAACATCCTCTCGGACGAATACAGCAAACTAAAACTGATCCTCGATCATTTCCAGTGAGCCGTTAACACCTTTTCCCCATATGGACCTGAACCCTTAACCTCACTGCATGCAGCTCGAGTCTTCATTATTGCCATGATTGTATTCATATATATAATACAATATATAACAGAATACAATAGCAAATGGCAGGACTGCTGCTAGTCGATATATACCTTGAGCTGGTTGAGCTTGAGCAGGTCAGAGTCCATGACTGCCGGCGTCCCGATGGCGGTGAGGAGGCGTCGCTGCTCGGAACGTCTCTCCGACAGCAGGCGGTTGGTGCCCTGAGGTTTCAGAAGGACAGACACAGGGGTCATTGACACAGTGTCCTGACATCACGAGACCGCGAGCTGTGAGCGCCTGAACCACAGTAGCACTTTGCCCTAATTATTACAACAGCAACGTATGATTCAGTTCCGGTGACAACAGTAGCACTTTCAGCTAATTAGCACACTTCCATTGACAGCTGGCCGACTGAGAGAAGGCCCGGTGTGAAGCTTCGATGACGAGTTGGGTGGGCCGGAGGTGCTCAGAATTGTCTTGAGACGGAAGTGCTGATGGATTGAAAGGAAGCCGAGGTGGCAAAAATTAAGGGGGTTAAAGGTCAGAGTTAATTGTTCCCTCGATGGGTTTCATATATTGGACTTTTGTTCAAACCTACAATAGTAACATGTTGTTTGAAATTGGGCAAAAAGGTCGTCACCGATGAGTAATGTGAGTTTCAGTATCCATCGTAAGCCACGATACTAATAGACCTGGGGAATGAGGTTCCACCTGTGATTTCCCCCCATCGTAATCACCCATTGGAGATCAAAACTATATAAGTATTACAGCCAAACCGTATTGTGTAGGTTCATAATCTTTGGTGGAGGTATATATTAATGAATTCTTATACTGTTACTACAACCAATAAAAATGTTTCAACTTAATCTTTGAGAAAATGTGTTTTATATTGTAATCTTTACTCGTTTCCATGGTAACTACTACAGTACCCATATGCCTCGCCAATGTTCGACCAATCACATTCTTGTTGGTTATCTTGTTGGTTATCTCATTGACCACCGCAGCCGACAATCACACTTATGTGGTAGACACAATGGCATCAATTGGGTATGGAAACAGCTTCTTTTGACCATTAACCATTCTCTCTGATGATGTACCAAAAGACCAAAAAGGTTCATATTATTATTTTTAAAGTACAGTATTTGTTCACAGATGACCTGCCCACTAAATATAATATAACTATGGGCAATTCCATGAAAATGTCAACCTCACCATGAAAAATTTAAATTAACATGATCATAACCAAACCAATTTAAAATGTATCATCAAGGTCTATATTTTGAAGTACAAAATAGATTTGATCGTAATATTTATGAGAATGCATGTTTTGGCATGAATTGGAAGTATAATTTACACATTTTAGTTACACTTATTGAGATAAAGATGAGCCTGCAGTAAAAAAAAAAATTTTTACCTTTTGGATTTTGAGATGGGTGACAAAATACACAGCGTTATGGATGTTACGGAAATGGACAAGCTTTCATCACAAATGTTCTAGAATGTCACTAAAGCTCTTGATCTCCTCAAGTGTCACCTCGTCAACAGATATGTTTGGGCACCTCTGTCAAAGTATGTGATAATAGAACATTCTAGAACATTTGTGATGTCACAGTATGATGTCATAATCAAACATTCTAGAACATTTGTGATGTCACAGTATGATGTCATAATCGAACATTCTAGAACATTTGTGTTCTATATATATTCAACAATTCTCTCAGCATTTCCTGGCATTTTTTCAGACTACAACATGAATCCAGACTGGTTTGACCCTCAAAATGGTCGACCGAAGTCAAACACATGTGGGTAAAGCCCTATTTTTGATAGTGTTTTTTGTCTATTTCAGACGTGTAACATCCATAACGCAAAAATGTAACATCCATAACGGCACTTTTTTGTGATTCATTCCTTGAGAGGAAATGCCAGGTTTTCCTGAATGTGCTTTTTGGGTACCTCAAACCCTCCCTACAAAGTGATGGTAAACATGTTATTCTTTGAAAAAGATATTCACAGAGTGGCTCTGGCATTCGGCCAAACAGGGAAGCCGTCAGGGAAAGCTCATACCTCATTGACCACCGCAGCCGACAATCACACTTATGTGGTAGACACAATGGCATCAATTGGGTATGGAAACAGCTTCTTTTGACCATAAACCATTCTCTCTGATACTCTCAGACATGTACCAAAAGACCAAAAAGGTTCATATTATTATTTTTAAATAAGTACAGTATTTGTTCACAGATGACCTGCCCACTAAATATAATATAACTATGGGCAATTCCATGAAAATGTCAACCTCACCATGAAAAATTTAAATTAACATGATCATAACCAAACCAATTTAAAATGTATCATCAAGGTCTATATTTTGAAGTACAAAATAGATTTGATCGTAATATTTATGAGAATGCATGTTTTGGCATGAATTGGAAGTATAATTTACACATTTTAGTTACACTTATTGAGATAAAGATGAGCCTGCAGTAAAAAGAAAAATGTTACCTTTTGGATTTTGAGATAGTTGACAAAATACACAGCGTTATGGATGTTACGGAAATGGACAAGCTTTCATCACAAATGTTCTAGAATGTCACTAAAGCTCTTGATCTCCTCAGGTGTCACCTCGTCAACAGATATGTTTGGGCACCTCTGTCAAAGTATGATGTGATAATAGACCATTCTAGAACATTTGTGATGTCACAGTATGATGTCATAATCAAACATTCTAGAACATTTGTGATGTCACAGTATGATGTCATAATCAAACATTCTAGAACATTTGTGTTCTATATATATTCAACAATTCTCTCAGCATTTCCTGGCATTTTTTCAGACTACAACATGAATCCAGACTGGTTTGACCCTCAAAATGGTCGACCGAAGTCAAACACATGTGGGTAAAGCCCTATTTTTGATAGTGTTTTTTGTCTATTTCAGACGTGTAACATCCATAACGCAAAAATGTAACATCCATAACGGCACTTTTTTGTGATTCATTCCTTGAGAGGAAATGCCAGGTTTTCCTGAATGTGCTTTTTGGGTACCTCAAACCCTTCCCTACAAAGTGATGGTAAACATGTTATTCTTTGAAAAAGAGTTTTCATCATGTGTTCAGTGAGTCTGAAAAGATGCTTTTCCATTGGAGAGATATTTGGTTGCCATTTTGTGCCGATTCATCACATCCATAGTCTTGTGTGTCCAAAAATATACCTTGAACATCTTGCAGATGCTCAAAACCCACCACATCTGATGAAAACGGCCTGCTAATTTGTGGGTTTCCACCGCTGACCTTGTAAATTGCTTTAATGTGTTGCGCGAGACGAGGAACAAGTGACTCTTTGTCAAAGAATGTTGTATGGACTTTAAAGGGGTAAACAACAATGTAGACCCACAGGTCAGCCATTTTAAGCAGATGTGGTGGGTTTTAAGCACCTTAAAAAGGGGGTTAGGGTGCATTTTCAGATATACAGGCACCAAACGACAACCAGATACCTCGATTAGGGATGGGCAAAACTCACAAAATGACTATTCGATGGTAGATTTTTCTAACCGAAAATAGCTTAGTAAACATGATGATGATTTTGTTTTTAGTAATAGCCAATGTGACATAATGGTAAATGGCTGCATTTATATAGCGCTTTTATCCAAAGCGCTTTACAATTTGTTCCTCACATTTCTTACCCATTCACTCACACATTCTCACACACTGACGGCAGAGGCAACCATGCAAGGTGCCAACCTGCTCATCGCGAGCAGTTAGGGGTTAAGTGTCTTGCTCAAGGACACTTCGACAAGCTGCCCGGGAGGAGCAGGAATCAAACCGGGAACCTCTGGATTACCAGACGACTGCTCTACCTCCTGAGCCACTGTCGTCCCGACATAATCAAACAAGCAGGAACTAAATAAAGACAGTCGTAGCAGAGGCGTAGCTGGCTGCGGTCATTGCTAACAGCTAGGTATTTGCAAGTCGCAGCAGGCTAACGTTCGTCAACAACATGTCAACAATGGAGCGGAGTTCTCCTTTGAAGTGAACGGGAGGGAGGAAAGAGGGAGACGAGTGCCATTCTACCACCAGACAGAGCGATGGCGAAGGAATGTCTGCCTACCATGCTGTCGAGATTCTCCATCTCCAGTAGGACCTGCTCAGGCAGATCCAGGTCCAGGTAGACGTCCTTCTCCTTGCGGCTGATGGCGTAGTAGCCCTCGCTCCTGGCACAACCCGTCATGTGCTCCCGCAGCTGGACATCCACGGTCTTCTTCTTACGCCGGGGATTCGGCAAGTTGGTAAGTGCAGGAACAAAAGGTCAAGGCCAATAAAAAGGAAACAACAATACAGACATACACACAGATCAAATATTTACAAACAGGCGCGCAAACCCGAACTGTGAAGACTAACTGCTGCTGTGACCCATTTCACCTCCATATATTTATATTTGTAAACACTACTGGATGCTACACTGTGAACGGAACGTGCAAATAATGTCAATGTTACTCACTTCACTTGTGCCTTGTAGATATCTTCTACCATTTTCTTAAAGAAAGATATCCGTATTTTTAGCATTAGCTTGTATTTAAGTTGTTCATTTTTAGTTAAGTATTGTGTGATCTGTGTGATTTTGTGTGAAGGGCGGACTAGCAAACTAAGATTTTCATTGTACGGCAAACTGTCTGTTTAACGGTGCACATGACAATAAATAATCTTGAATCTTGAAGTGCCAGCGAGGGGGTGTTGCAATCACTCCTGTCTGTGTCTGTATCAGCCATGATGGATACCATGACCGTAGCACTTGACCCCAGTCACCCCTCAGCGCATTCTTCACACTGGTTGCAGAAGCTTAACCAACAATCATTGCCGTTGCGGGCGAGTGCTCTCACCGCTATCCAACTATGGTTATATAGTTAATTATACTTAATTAAGGTTAGTTTTAAAATCCGTGGTTGATGGTTATGGTTAAGACATAAAGTTGGGGTTGCAGTCAGGGTGCGATCCCCAGCAGGGGAACTTAAAACGTTTTCTGAAAACATAAAAAGTTGAATTAACTTTTTGAATATGTAATATATGTACTTATTTGCAATACATACACATGTTACATTTTCACAATATATTACTTATGGCTATAACATAACGTACATTATTATGCTGTGGTCGATTAGTACCGTACTTTATTTACACATTTTGAGCATTTCAAAATACTACTCATCACATTCAACACCCTCAACAACCTGCCCCGCCTCTACCTCTCCGACCTCCTCCCCCGCCACACCCTTACCCGTCGCTTCAGGGCTGCTGATGCCAACCTACTGACTCCCATCAAGACCCGGCTACGGACCCGGGGCGACGGGTCATTTGCTGCAGCCGCGCCTCCTTCTGAAACGCCCTCCCCAGCCACATCCACACTGCCAACACCCTACTGTCCTTTAAAACAGCCCTCAAAAGGGCGGCTAAGTGGTGCAGTGGGCAAGGCGATCACCACTAACGCAGGAGATGCTGGGTTCGAGCCCAGCTCTCGGCGTTGCTTCCGGCTTGGCTGGTCGTTCATACTAATACATTTGGCAGTATTAGGGGGTGGGAAAGCCGGTGGGTGGGGATCGGACGTTGTGGACAGCGACTCCTACAGGTCGGTTGGTGCGCCTGTACAGCAGAATCAGGAAGCAACGGGGGCAGCGTGAGCCTCCCACGAGTTACTCCTCGCCGCTGAGAGATCGCGCTGTACAGGTGAAAAGATGCGACAGCTGCCTCCTCGTGATGCAAGGCTTCGTCCACATTGCAGCCGACCAGTGGGAGGCATGGTCTAACAACGTTCGAGACAGGGGAGGGGAGAATTGGATAATACGAAATTGGGATGGGAGAAAAATAGAAAATGGGGAGAAAAAGTAGAAAAAAAAAGCCCTCAAAACCCAGCTTTTCACTCTTGCTTTCGACCATTAACTGTTTTTGTCGTTTACACTGTAAAGCGTCTTTGAGCACCGTAAAAACGCTATATAAATTGAATGTGTTATTATTATTATTATTTTAAGCGAGACCGGGTTGTTTAAAAGGTGAAGTATTAATAATGTTTGCTCTTTGGCCTGACGAGATGTCTGGTCTACTGTAGAACGCCCGTTAGAATACTTTTTCACTGGACTATTCAGTCTCTGGGGAAGGAGAGAATCCAAACCAGGAGATTAAAACAATCATAACAATTCTTTACAAATGAATGAAATACAAAATACTTGTGCCGACTTAAGAAATCAATCACCGCTGTAAAAGTAGAATTGGACGCAGGTGGCGACGGTACGGTTCATAAACAGAGATGGTGTTTTCTACGAGTGCGGGCGCAGCTGTTGGAAGGACCTGCAGGCAGAGGAGCGTAGCACACACTCCTACGCAGACCTGCCTCCACGCCTGTGCGTCACAGCCTGCTAAAAAGGCTCTGCCAAAGAGAGCCAACATCTGTTACAAATCCGGACATTCTAGACCAAATTAGTTTGAGAGAAAATGCGGCTATAATTGAATTGTATGCAGAGTATCGCAAATAACCACGAATTAAGCTCGTCTGAACAGCCATCAGAAAAGTAAACTGACTATTTTGGTTTATTTATAAAAGAGACTACAAAATATTGGGGGGGAACAATAATACTATTTATAATATTATTTATTCAATATGTTATGGGAAAATAATACGAGTAGAGGTAGCACCGGTTAGTTTACTTCCTCTTGTTTGACTAGCAGAATATCCTCCAACTTGACTCTTAACTACTAAACACGGACACTGGTACAGTGTGCTACTACTGTGTATACCATGTATACAATTATCAATAAGAGTATACATTGTCTAAAGTGTATCGTCATTCTCTATTCTATTATTATTATTTCCCCTGCCTATACCTCCCCTCCCCCTTGCTGCTATGACACCTGACTTTTCCTAAGGGGATTAATAAAGGAACACGCTTGACATGTTTTCAATTTGGGTCCCATGCTTAAAGCCTCGATATGAATGCATAGCTAAATGACGCATACTGTTGTGTCTCAGGGCGGCAAGTCAACCGACACTGGGATATATTGCATCCCACAGCTTATTGACCAGATGACATCATCACGCCCCCTTCTCCTCCCAGTGTGAAAAAGGATATCTGTGTGGTAGACCCAGTGGGTGTCGTTTAGCCAGTCGGTGCTGTGGTCGTCCTGCAGCAGCTTCTCGTACGTGGTCTTTAGCAGCATCAGGTCCTCGGTGTCCAGCCCGGAGTTCCAGATGTCGTACAGGATGGTCATCTGTTCGAACTCGCTGCGCAGGTCGTACTTCACGAGGGCCAGCTCGGGCGCGGGGATGGGTTTGGGCCAGTGTTGTTGGGACGACGTCACCCCCGCCTCCTGCAGGAAGAGGCGCTCGCTCTTCCTCACCTCGTCGGCGTCCTCGGCCGCCGTGTCGGAGCTGGAGAGCTCTCCGGACTCCAGCTCCTCCACGTCCACGACGTCCTCCTCCACGTCCGACTCCTGGAGCGGAGGGGGAGATTAAACAGGAACCGTGATTACTACACAGACAGGAGGCATGTCTCAACCAAAAACATAAACAAGGACACACATGGCGACGTCGATGCGAAGCATTCCGTCTCTACGCCTGTACGTCACAGCTGTGCCCAAGAGACACAATCTGTACGGAATCGGGACATCCGTGACCAAATTAGTTTGAAAGAAAAATGCGGCTATAATTGAATTGCGGAGTATCACTAATAACCAAAAAATGTATCTCGTCTGAACATTATGCCGTGTGATGTAGTATAAAATGGACAATCTTCTCCACGTAAGGAAACCATACCTTTATGTTTATCGTCATTTCCACGGACAGTGAATAAACAAGGCTGCACAGACGCCGTGAAATTCACTTATTTAACTTTTTTTCCCCCCCAACTCATTTTCTGTTCTCATTTATAAAAGACAAAATAATATAATACTATTTATTCAATAGGGCAAGGAAAAATAATACACGTTTACAAGTTTACTTCTTTGTTTGACAGTGGAACGTTGTCCAACTCTCTGGAGAATGATTCTCGCATAGAGTGAACCAGTCGTACACAAAGTACCCAGAGTTAGCCATCTCAAGACCAAGGTATGAACTCTCCTGGTACATTTTACTGACATCCTGGGCCATGTTTACAAGACGAAGGATTACATGAGCGTGACGCCGTGACGGGGGAAGAGAGCTGCCGGTGAACAGCTTCGCATGCCATTTTTCTGTCTTTATAAACATGGCCCAGAATGTCAGTAAAATGAGATGGCTAGCTCGGGGGACCCTGTGAAAAGTTGTGTGATAAGTGTGTGATTGACCTTGATGTCAACCTAATGCTTGTGAGAGTGACTGACTGAATCAGTGAACGAGTGACTGGATCATTGCCAGTCATCGGGTGCTTCACATCTTAAATGAAACCACGACTGACGGGAAATACTTCTACACTTCCCAGCCGCACAAATTCTTACGTGCAAGTTTCAATGTTACATGAACTAGTTTTGCATCCGACTATGATTGTCTGATTTTCACAGTATGTCACAAAAGGAAACCAAAACCTCGTCACCCGTGACGCAGAGGCCTGTGATTGAGACACTTTGAGTGGCAACAGGAAGCAACCGAGCAAGTGTTCCACGCACCTCTAACTTCCGCTTCCTCTGCTTCTTGCCTGGCCGCTCCTTCTGCTTTTTCGTGTGCTGAACCTCCAGATTCTCCTTGTCTTTCCTTCTCCTCTTTTTGCTCTTGTCCTTCTCAAGGTTGAAGCCCTTGCCGGCTGCACCCTTCCTCTTGGAGGAGGGGGACAGAGCCGTGGCCTTGGACACGTCCCCGGGCTCGCACGGCACGTCCATCCCCGATAAGTAGTCCCCGGTGTCTCCCCGGGGCAGCAGAGCCTCCCCAATAACCTCCTCGGGCGCTTCCAGCACCCCGGAGATAGCGTTGAGGTCCGCGGGGAGCAGGACAGAGGGGTCCTGCTTGGAGGGAGTCCTCTTGGAGACGGGGGTCAGGAGAACGGGGGGCTTGGCGTAGTTGTGTTCCATGACAACCGTCAGGCCCTCTGGATCCATGACCAGGGCCAGCGGCTCCGCGCAGAGGAACAGATCCTCCTCCATCTTCTGCTCCTCCGCCTCGTCCGACGTCTCCGTCTCCTCCGAGTCCCCGGCGTCGGGTTCCGTCTTCGGGGCCGCGTCACCCAGCGAGGACAGGTCGGCCGCGGTGGGGGAGGCGGAGGCCAGCTGCAGCAGGCTGGACACCACGCCCAGCTGCTCCCTGAGCCTCAGCCTCTGCTCGCTCCCCTCCTCGTGCTCCTCCTCCTCCTCCTCCTTGAGGGGGTGACAGGAGGGGGACTGAGACTGAGAGGTGGTGGTCCGAGGCCGCCCCCTAGGCCGCTTGGCGACGGCGGGCGGGGGAGCCTCTTCGAAGGCCATCCTGCACATGGAGGCGTGGTCCAGCGGAAGGTTCTGCACAGTGAGACACACCATGGTGGGAGGCGGAGGGGTGGAGAGGCGGGCGGGAGATCTGGGGGAGTCCTTGCCTGCGGGCCGCTTGCCGGGGGACTTGATAGGGGTGGTCTGTGGGGAGAAAGGAGGGCTCTTTTTGGGCTCTTCGGGGTACAGGGCACGTCCGGGCGGGGGCACAATGAGGGCATTGCCCTCGCCCGGTTTGGAGGCAAAGGGGAGTAGCTGAATGCCCTTGGAGGGCTGGGGTGAGGGAGTAGGGGTGGCGGCGAGGGGGGAGTCGTCTGGAGGTTTGATGGGAGAGAGGAGGGGAGGTTCGACCTCTGCCGGAGAGGGGGATGGAGAGAGTGGCGCCGTTGACAGGGGCGCTTTGTTGTCGCTCTCCTCCGTGGAGAAAGAGACGGTCTTCCTGCGTTTCTTGAGGGGCGGCACCACAACAATGGGGGAGGAAGGGCGTGGGTACGGGGGAGACGGGGGCCTCTTGGTGGGCACCGCTGTCGTGGTTTCCCTCTTAACGTCCCCAGGTTCTAAGACACCAATATGAGAATTTGTTATAGAATTTAAATGTTGCATTTATTTTGCGATACGAAATTATAATTTTCTACCAATTGAGAAATATCTTTGGACTGACCTGTTTTGACCTCTGCCTTTGTAACGGCAGCGTCTGCCTTTTCCCTGGGGAGGAAGAAGAAAAGAAAAGTGCGACGGTCATTTTAATTGAATAAGTACAGACTAGGGTTGCATGATACACCGATACTAGAACTATACTATACTCCATTTTATTAGTATCCATACAGAGTCTTGGCAGTTAAGTTGTTTTCCAAAAGTGAGGAATTGGAGGGACTGAGCCCAAAACCTTCTCTCTCTCTATATATATATATATATACCGTATATATATATATATATATTCCACTTTTCCTGATGTTTTAGGTTTTTGTTGTGGTATTGTTTTAGAACCGGTATTGTGATACTTAGGCTGCTATCGGTATCAAAGTCAAAGTTTTGGTATCGTGACAACACTAGCACCGACACGTAGGACATCCGACGAGGATGGATGTATTAATGAACAGGGAAGGCAGATCTGCATGTATCGGTGCACAAGACACAACGTGGCACTCGGGGGAACCGGTACCTCTCGTCCTCCTTCCCGGCAGCGAGGGTCGTGCTGTCCATGGTGTACTCGTCCATGGTGTCGGCGCCGTCACTCTCCGCCCTCTCCCCGTCCTCCTCCTCCTCCTCATCCTCGGACGAGGAGGATGAAGAGGACGTGGAGGTGGACGAGCCCTCGGAGGATGAGGAGAGGCTCTCGTCGTCGCTGTCGGCACTGAGGGCGTCGTCTGAGAGAGGAGGAGGAACATAGTAAGAAGCGACACCACGGCTCTATAATTAAAGAGGCAGGAAGTGGAGAATCGGGTGACTTTTCAGAATATAAATAGCCGCTCACCGTCGGAGTCCTTTCCGCTTTCTCCTTCCTCGTCGTCCTAAAAATAAAAAGGACATCGTTACAACTCCACTCACAACGCTCACCCGAACAGACGGAGCTATGTTGGAAGAGTTATGGTAGAATACTGCCACCTAGCCGACAACTAGGGGAAAACACAACCTTACAGGAGCCTTTCCTGACTCCACATTTAAGTAACAAGTACAACTTGCTTATTAAAAAGAAAAAAGGGCAACGGATTTCTCCACCCGTTTAAATGATTAATTTGATCAATTCCTTCATCTTTTGAAAATAAATAAATAAATAAATTAAAAAAAAAAGTGTTTTCTTTTTACGCTGGTGCTCATTCTATGACTGTGTCTCCCTCCATCTCCCGGGCAACCACTAACACTTACGTGGTGGTTGCTAGATGGGATACAGGTTAGGGTGAGGTGTGACCGTCAGCGGTGAGGTTAAGGTAAGGGTTAAATCTCACCCAGACCTAGAGAGCAGACCTCTGATGAACTGCAGCTATTCTCGTCTGTACTGTCTGCCCAGCTGGAGGAAGGTTGAGGACTAGGGTCTGCAGTCCATTAGAGGTCTGATGTTTGACGTCATCTGGCCGAGTACCGGCTCTCCCAGATGTCTTTTTTCTGATCTTAGATTGGCATCTGGTTTCTGATGACATATTTCACCTTTCGGATATCGACTCCAGATTCCACAACATGGCTACAGATTGCAACAGTTTTTGGAAATAGTGCTATGAAAAATTATAACTAGTAGTGCGACTATACCCCTGTTTAAAAATAAAATAAAAATAGCTCTAGCATCAGTATCGGCAGATATCCAAATGCAGGAATCAGTATTGTAACTGAAAAGAGTGGATCGCTTCTCTAATCCCTCGTTGTTCCCACATGATCCCAATCTCTGGAATAGGAGAAGAAGGGAAAAAAAACACACCTTTTCAGAAGAGGAGCCATCAGATGTCTCTTCTCCCTCGCTGTCGAGTTCCCAGGGTTTACGGGTTCTTGGCTTCTTTTTCCTCCTCTTGCTGTCCCGCTCTGCTCCACGCCGGTCCCCGTCTGGACGTCTCCTGTCCGCACCTGGGGATGTTTATGTTCATTTAGGATCCGCATTAGCTTTTGCACTTGACAAAAGCTACTCTTCCTGGGGTCCGACACTTAAAACAATATTCAATAGTCATCATTACATCATTATTAACATCATTAACAATCTCATCCACTCTTAATATCAGATTCAGTTAAGGATGACAGTGTACAAGATACTTATCAGTATGAAGTATAAAAATTAAATAAAAGATTTAATTAAATAGTGCTTCCTGAGCAGCACTCACTGCCATCAACATAAATTAAATTAACAAACGGTCAATTGGTTTTCACCACTATGCCATAAGGTTTCAGTGCATGCTTGCTAGCTATGGTATTAAAAATGTTTCTTTTTTTTTGATCCACTTTTTCTCCCATTTTTCTATATTTTCTCCCATCCCAATTTCGTATCATCCAATTCAACCCTCCCCTGTCACGAACGCTGTTTCTTGCCTCCCACAAGCCGGCTGCAATGTGGACTAAGTCATACTTAGCACAAGTCCCCTCCGGTACTTGAGGTAACAGCAGTCGCATCTTTTCACCTGCGCAGCTCGATCTCTCAGTGTCGAGGAGTAACGCGTGGGAGGCTCACGCTGCCCCCGACACTTCCTGATTCTACTGCGCAGGCGCACCAACCGACTTGTAGGAGTCGCTTGTTCACAACGTTCGATCCCCACCCTTCAGTTTTCCCTCCCCGTAATACGGCGAATGTGTATTACTGCGAATCCTAGCGTCTCCACACTGGTGGCGAGTGCCTTGCCCACTACACCACCTAGCCGCCCGTATTAAAAATGTTTCTTGAACCTAAGTTTTGATTCTATTTCAGCAAAGTGGCTTGGCACTGAGTTCCCTGATGAGGAGAGGGGTCATTAGGAACCATGCGGGTCAGGGGCCACGTGCCCCTCCTCCTGCACGGCCTGGACACGTTCACACACAGGATCCTGAGCCGAGGAGGACTGAACCCATCTGTTGCTTTTACAGTAATTAAATCATTTTCAAACGTGCTTCTTTGTGACACGACTACAGAAAATAATAAGCTTTGCTTTCCGACATGTTACACATTGGCTTTTGATACTGCATTTCAGCACTGTGGATATTGACCGATACAGATACCCTATTTTTTTGCCTGATAATCGGCCCATCGTCCAATACCCATATCGGTATCAGTGCATCCATAATATAAGCATAAACTTTGCAAACCTTCGTCATCTTCGTCTGGTGGCGTCGAAGGTCGCGGCCTCTTCATGTCTCCCTCTCCGAGCTCCATGGGTTCTTTCCTCTTCACCTGCACGTCAGACACAACAACGTATATCTTAAGCTGCGTTCACACTGCAGGCAAAGAGTGGCCAGAATCGTACTCGTATGTTTTTTTTCATGACACAAATCGCATCGAATCTCATCTTTTCAATTCTTGATTTGGCCCACTTTCATATGTGGTCCTAAATCAGATACAGGTCCGATTCCTTTTGCAATGCGACCTCAGTCTGACCAGTCATATCAGAATTGATGCGACTTTTACATCACTCTAGATTAACATTCTTCACAATTCTGTGGTGGGAGTCACTCTGTGAAAACAAACATGGGAAGACAGCTGTGATGGAGGTGGTCAGTGGAGGTATTTAGTATTCGGGGCGATACTTCTGGTCAAGCAGAACCTGAGGGGACGTATCATAACCACTCTGTGTTTGAAAGCATATTGAAAGAAGAAATGCCTCTCATTCACCTCCTCCTCGCCCCCATTATATCATCTGCTCACAAATTAGTCGGCCTCCACTGCACATCAACTTACAACTTAAACCATAAACTGTGCCTTCAGTGTCCTCCATGTTTACGTCCATCATCATTATTGTTTACTCATGCGGGTCAGTTCAGGAGCGTGACCAGTTCACACTGCTCTCTGATATTGGCCACATTAAAAATAAATACACAGCCAAACAAACAACGGATCTGAGCAATGAATCCGAGTTGAGCACTAAGGCTTGCAGTGTGTGAACGTGGCCTCAGTCGCTGTGGTGTTAAGTGCCTCTTCCTCACATCTGAACACGGTCACTGTGGTGTTAAGTGCCTCTTCCTCACATCTGAACACGGTCACTGTGCCGACCCTCCTCTTCCTCACATCTGAACACGGTCACTGTGCCGACCCTCCTCTTCCTCACATCTGAACACGGTCACTGTGGTGTTAAGTGCCTCTTCCTCATATCTGAACATGGTCACTGTGCCGACCCTCCTCTTCCTCACATCTGAACACGGTCACTGTGCCGACCCTCCTCTTCCTCACATCTGAACACGGTCACTGTGCCGACCCTCCTCTTCCTCACATCTGAACACGGTCACTGTGCTTGCATGCATGGCGTCGCAGAGGCATCTCAGGGCCATCAATCAAACAGGCCGCTGCCGCCCATCTTCTACTGTGGCCGACTGCGTGTTTGCACAGGGTGTGTAGAACCCACACACTATACGACTATAGTAATAAACTAATCCAAAGCTGAGACACACAGCTTGACTTGTCCTCATCGGGTCTCAGTGTCCTGATATCGACCCGGAAACCGAGGAAGGGTGTGTGTGAACGGAACCTCAATTTCTCAATTCTTACCGTCTTTGTACGATTATGTACCTTCTACTATACTTATACTACTACCTATCATGCTAATATGTCTATACTACTATGCACTCTGCATGTCTGCCTGTTTGCATGCCTACATGTTGCTGATGTTACATTGTCCCCGTCTTGTCTCAGCATTTCTTCCTGTATTCTGTATTGTATTCTCCCAATCTTATTCTGTATTTTCCCCACTTTGCCAATAGCAAATTGTGTATTTAATAACCTTAACCACTTTTAACTATGCTGTTACATTCAAATATTATAAGCATTATAATTATGCTCTTATTTTACATCTTGCCTAGGGACTGCAGTTGAAAACTAGCTACCCAGCTAACACTGGCATACAGTGGTGGTACTTTGTCTCATCATTACCGTTGTATAATGATGTGCACTGTCCCTATTCAAATGAACGTAATAACTAACCAACTAGGTAAGTTCGACACTATTTGACAAACAATGCCACTGACCCTTAGCTGACTTGTTGTTCACACTGGATCAAAAGTGTCAGCTAAAATAATGACTAAATGTAATTTGACCCATCTCAAAGCCTGCCCTCTCTTTCCTTGATCCTCACAATCCACAGAGGGAAGCGACGGTTGCGATTGGAGGTTCAAGAAGAGAGGGTCGGAGCTGGAGACAGGTGGCTGTGACGGTGTGTTGTTGGTACCTTGAAGGAAGGCAGGCACAGCGCCCCTCGAAGCGAGAAGCCCTCCATGCCGCCGCTCTTGGCCCAGTCCACCAGGGACATGAGAGGCTCTCGGGGACGGCTGGCCTTCTCCTCCTTCTTCTCGTCGTCCCGCAGGGCAGACACGCCCCTCACCATCGTCTGGAAAGGCTGGAGGGAAAACAACGGGGTTTGGAACGGTCAAAACATTCATTTTTTCATTTTCAATTCAATTCAATTAAATGGTGCGTTTATATATCGCTTTTATCCAAATGTCTTGTTCCTCACGTTCACTCACACAGCGATAGCGGAGGAGGCCCTGCAAGGTGCCAACCTGCTCATCGGGAGCAATTAGGGGGGTTAAGTGTTTTGCTCAAGGACACTTCGACACGCTGCCCGGGAGGAGCGGGAATCGAGCCGGGGACCTTCCGATTACCAGATGACCGCTCCTGAGCCACTTTTACTTTTCTATAGTGTAGCAATGGTATAGGGGCGCAGTGCCACCATGTGTTCTATTTTATTTAATTGATCTTTTCATATTTATTTAATTAATTTACCTTTAGCTATGAGGGCCGACGGTCCACTCTACTGGTTAAAGTTGCTTACTTGTGAGTAGTACGTTCGTTGATAAAGAAAAATAATGTCCACAGCCGCTCCGGTATTTCCCAGTCTCAAATCACCGCAGACTCAACACATGAAAATTCCTCCACACCTGAAAGCCGTAAATCAACTTGCCGGCTCTTTCCACAGCAAAACGGTAGCCAAGGCACCCGGGTCTAGAAATACAGGCTTCAATCTATGTTGTTTAGTCTATCTGTTCAGTACTGCTCAGCACTGTTTCAAGATGCACATGTTGAATATATATAGATACACAAATGTTCTAGAATGTTTGATTATGACATCATACTGTGCCATCACAAAATGTTCTAGAATGTTTGATTATGACATCATACTGTGACATCACACATGTTGTAGCATGTACTATTATGACATCATACTGTGACATCACAAATGTTCTAGAATGTTTGATTATGACATCATACTGTGACATCACAAATGTTCTAGAATGTTTGATTATGACATCATACTGTGACATCACACATGTTGTAGCATGTACTATTATGACATCATACTGTGACATCACAAATGGTCTAGAATGTTTGATTATGACATCATACTGTGACATCACAAATGTTCTAGAATGTTTGATTATGACATCATACTGTGACATCACAAATGTTCTAGAATGTTCTATTATGACAAATAAGACGGTTCAATGACTATCTAAATCCAATCAATATTCCTAATTCCATTTCAATGTAAGGTTATAAAAATAAACATAAAGATTCATATAATACAATAACCTAAATATACAGCTACGTCCCATTGTATTCTGAAATGTAGACCTAAACAGTGTAGCCAACTAACGTCACGGTGACCAATCGCAGCCACTCTTGTCTGGGACCAAATACGGCCACGCCCCATTCCCAGTAAAAAGTGGGAATCTCTAGAATGGGTTTCGGGCGACGCTGTATACGGAAGTGACGATAGACAACACTTTCTGTTGTCAGTAGATGGCAGCATTGGTTTAAAATTAAAATGTGAAAATGTTGAAAACTACATTTCCCAAGATCCTTAGCACAGGTCACAGGTCACTGGGATGTGTCTATTCTTCGCCGTGATCTGAACAGCGGTAAACTATTACTGCGACCTCGGTATAGGGACCGCGAATGGTAAACTAATTATCTTAACAAAAGTGCGCTGGTAGCATTACATATGTTGTCTAAAGGGGGACATATGGTACAATTTAAGATTTTAATGATAATCGGCATATAAAAGGACAACATAAAGCATCGTTAATTTGTAAGAAACCTCAAAACGGTAATATTCGCTATTGTTATGAAAATGTGCTAGAATCCTATAAAAATGTGGACGCATTTGGTCTACGTTCCGTTAAGCAAATAGAAATAAGGTATAACTCATGAGTGCTTTGGCTCCTATACATTAGCCAAGGTAACGTTAAGCTAAAACTAGCTCTTCAGCTAATGCTAAATAACACCAGCAACTAGCAAGCTCCCTGTCACACCGCTGTCGGGACGATGGAATTTAAGAATGTATCTGCTGTTAAACAGCATTGACACTTTAATTCACGGTCGATTAAAAACACGTTTGTTTTATAACGCTCACTCTCAGCAGGATACCGCACGTGTTGTTGAGAAATTACGTCATAATGGTATCGGAGCAAAGAATTAGAGAGTACTCGCCGATACCAGCATTTTAGGCAGTATCGGAGGCATTTCCGATACTGGTATCGGAACAACTCTACAAGATAATGATAAAAAAAGACATCATATCACATTGTACTTTGCACTGGGAAAAAGAAACGCCCGTCAAACACCGGTATACCGTCAACACTGAGACAAACAGCGTTACCTTGGCCTTGGTCTCCTTCCGCTCCCACCACTCGTCGAAGGTGGCGAAGGCGATGTTCTCCACCATCTTGCGGTTCAGGTCCCTCTGCATGATGCTCTTCATCTCCTGGATCAGGGTGGCCAGGGCCATCTGCACCGTGGCCTCGTGGGGGTTCTCCGGCTCCAGGGGCATCTGCTCGGCAGGGAGCCCCCGGTGGTCGTCACCCTCCCCCCCGGGCGGCGCAGCGCCGTAGCCGGGCGGGGGCATGTAGGAGGCGAAGTGTGGCAGGAGGTGCGGCGGCCAGCCGGCGACGGGAGGCGGGATGGCGTGGTGGGGAGGGGGCGGGATCTGGGAGCCGTGCGGGTCGGGGTAGACGTAGGGCATGTGTGGGGGCATGTAGCGGTGGTCCTGGTCGTAGTGTCCCGCCGCCCCGCCTCCCTCTTGGTCCATGTAGGGGTGGTGCGTGGGCGGAGGAGCCATGGAGTGGAGGTGGTAGGAGGAGGGGGGGTAGTCCGTAGGGGGGAGCGCCGCCTCGCCGGGCGCGGTCGTGCTGTTGGCGGTGGCCGTGCGGAGCTGGTGCAGGCGGCTGAGCATCTGAGTCTGCATCTGGAAGGGCATGGTGGCCCCGCCGTAGTACTGGTGCATCAGCTCCATGGAGGCATAGTCATACATGTGCGGCATGGGAGGGGGGTACTCGGGTATGTGCAGCTCCATGTGGGGCAGCGGGGGGATGCACGGGGGCCCGAGGGAGTAGCCGGGGGGCGGCGGGGGCAGGTGGGGCGGGTAGGAGGGGTGCATGGAGGCGACAAAGTGCTGCGAGGAGTCCGAGAGGGGCGGGGGCGAGGACGAGGGGTCCGCCGCTTGCGACGGCTGGGCGACCTGGGACGAAGACGGGGAGGAGCCCGAAGGGGGCGGGGGCTGCTGGTGGTGGGTAGTGACCGTGGTGATGGTGCTCTCCTCCTCCTCGTCGGAGATCTCCATGTCCTCGCCGGAGGAATGAGGTGATGGCTGCGAGGAAAGAGAAAACATGTGGGGTCTTTATGTGGATAACAGAAGCCTTGAGGAAGGACGATGACAATCTGACCATCCCGATTAATGAACAACAACAATCCACATTCCATGACCGACTGACCATGAACTCTGAGTCAACCGAGAGGCGGGAAGCGCAGCTAGTGGGGATGTGCTGTCCTCCCCACCATGACCAAATAATACATCATTCTGTTTTCATCATAAAACAACGATGAGTGCTATATATATATAATATTACCTGCATTTAATCCTTCTTTATACCTACTTATACACCTGCATACAGTATAACCCATATAACTCTGTATGATAGCATGTACAATAATATACTAACTAGACATATTTATTCTCACCATATATATATCTATCCTATCCACATCTGTCAGTACATGTACATACCTGCACATAATCCTTTCACATATCTGTAGATACTATATCTATATCTGTATATCCCTTACCTACTCTTACTAGGTACGCTGCTGGCCAGTATGACTTACTACCATAGTGTCTTACTGTCTTTATACCTGTATCACTGACTGTACATATTAATACTACAACTCTGTACATGCATCTGATTAGCACTACACTCAGTAGTACTAATTTATATATTTTATACCCAGCTTAATCACCTGTACATTGCTGTTGCACTTTACAGTTACATTTGCATTCTGGTTGGATGCCAAACTTATTTTCATTGTCATTATACAGCACACAAGTACAGTACAATCAATTTGAATCTATCTAATGACTTAAAGTTATCAGGCATGCACACAGAATTCATTATCATTGTTTAGACTGACTTCAATACACCTTTGTTTTGTTTGGTAAGGCGAATCACATTCCTTCACCCACAACCGTGAAGGAATGTGAATCCTTACCCTCCTTCAAAACCGCTCCCCTGTAAATGTCCAAATCCTAGCCCCCCCCCCCCCCCCCCCCCCAATGTAGTTTCTTCCCCTTCGGATGTATATATATTTTTATGATCCCTTTTTACTACACGGTTCTGTATGTCTTGTATGTCATAAATGTCCTGATGAATTGAAAATGGGGGACCCCGATGTAAACAAGACGAAAGTCTTTTTCTGGTCTGCATCCTCTTAGCAGTTGTTTTGTATTGAGCCGTACTACTGTATTGTACCCATTGTTCTGCAATCTGTTAATAAAGTTGCAGAACACCTGCAATCACCTTTTTCTACAAGAAGTTTTCCACATAGACCCATTTTTCTATTTTTTGTTTATGGGGGGGGGGGGGGGGGGGGGGGGGGGTCTTTAGGGGCGATAGCAGGTCAACAGTAGGCTTGCCGCGGTAGTCAGTGATACCAGTGTTACTCAGGTGTTCAGGCATCCACCAAGTACATTACTTGCCCACTGCACCCACCCACCAGTGTATGATGGGTAAAACCCACTTCGTTCATTTTCACATATCAGTGCCCACGTTCATCAAATTCAAAAAACTACCAGCCAGATAGATTTTTACCGGCCATAAATAGCTTTTTAGTATATTTCCATGAATTATTATTCATGGAATATGCTACATTGATCCATCATTGATCTGTCAATGAATGGATAGAACATTTACAGAAGGTGTTACTGTCTGTTGGTTTATTTTTAGATTAGAACATCAACTATGTCTGTCCAACAAATGGATATTAGTAATTGAAAATGAATTAAAAACAGATAATACCGGTGTTGTCGTGGGTTAATTAGTCATGGGAAATGTCACATCACCGCGGCAACCCTAGTCAACAGTAGATGCAAACTAGAATAGACGTGTTATACATCATCTGAAAGCTGGGGACCTGATTATTAATTTGAGATGCAGCTCAGCACTGCAAGTTTCTTTTTGTCATAAATCTATAATAAACATTATGTTTTGGTTTAGGTGCCCATTACGATTTTGAAAGTCTAGAGTGTATAAGGGCTTAGAACGTTATGATTGAAGCATAGGATGGTTATTCCCATGCTCATTTATGTCTCCTAATTTGTTGCAGCAGGTTTTATGGTTTGGTGTAAGATTTAACCATTTATCGAGAATTGATAAACATGGTAAAAAATCCCTCCAAAATACCACATTAAGACACCAAGACCTTGAGGAACATTTCTGTAAGAATTGCATTTTTTCAGGCGATTGGATGATGAACACTGCTGTTCTGGAAATTGTTTAGAAACCCCTCCTTATGGTCAATAACCGAGGAAGGCCATACATTCTCTGAATGCCCCAGGTCTCTAGTTTGTGGTTGTAAAGTTTTATGAGGCTGTGATTATCCTAGAGTAGGGCTGGGCGATATGGCCTAAATATGATATCACGATATTTTCTGACCTTTCGGCGATACACGATACGCATCACGCTGTTTTTCTTTTTTCCCCCAAACAATTCATTATGAGGCTTACCAAGACAGTATTTGAGTTTGCAAGCTAACATTAAAGACAAAATAAAATACCCATGCATTTAGCATTTTTATATTATATATTAGATTTAGATTATTGGATTATTAGATTATATATTGCATATATTTAGCAATGAGATATTATATGATTTAGATATGAAATATGATGAATTGAAAATGGGGGACCCTGATGTAAACAAGACGAAAGTCTTTCTCTGGTCTGCATCCTCCAGTCCACTGTTGTTGTATTGAGCTGTACTGTATTGTACCCATGCTGCAATCTGTTAATAACGTTTTCATTCATTCAGACGGCAAACAGAATCATTTTGATTGACAGTCGAGTCTGCCAATTACGTCACACCGCTTGCACCCGCCCTGCTGTTCTTAGCACCAATCGGCAAGCGCGTATTAATTTTTTACTTCCGCCATTGGAGAGCTCAATGACAACAACAACAATGGTAGCGGTAGCTCCCCGCGGCCGACGTTTAGCTTTTAGCTCCGCAGGATGACTAAACGACTGGAGGCATAATGATTTTACTGCAACGGATGTTATAATAAAAGCCTTTCCATACATCTGTCTGATTAAAAACTTTATTAACAGACCGCAGAATGGGCACAACTGAGTCAGCACGGGCTGAGATATGAACGACTAATGCTTGCTATATCTAGGTCGACCTCGGACGTTGCTATGTAAATACGCTGATGTTATTGAACGTGTAACTTAGGGCTGGGCGATAAAACGATAACGATAACTATCGCGATAAATTATTTCCTCGAAATAAACATGAAACGTGGTCGCAAAGTTTCGATATATCGATTTCCAAGCTTGGCTCCGTTCAGCCTCGGCTCACCACACTCACTAACAACAACCAACGTTACGTGATGACGTGACGTGCATACGCACAACAGCTAACAACCAATCAGTGAAGGAGATGGCCGAGAGCGAACGAGATCCGGAAGGAGACGTACTAGGACTCACTCAACAACAAGGCTTGCTAGGCTAATTAGCTTGCACGCCCGTTGTTTTATATATTTACGTGCCGAGTATGTGTGTGTTTTGAATTCTGAGGCCACGTTTAAGTAGTGTGGGGTATACAGTGGACGTCGTTTCAATATATTGTGGCGGAAGAGAGTATTTTAGTGTCATATTTAGCACATTGTCGTGGAATACATCGCTTAGAAGCAACAGGCTGGCTAGGATACCTAGCTTGCACGGCACTGTTTTATATATTTACGTGCCGAGTATGTGTGTGTTTTGAATTCTGAGGCCACGTTTATAGTAGTGTGGGAGTGGACGTCGTTTCAATATATTGTGGCGGAAGAGAGTATTTTAGTGTCATATTTATTGTCATGAGATACTCCGCTTGTCGGCTAACTGTTAACGTGCGCGGACTGATGACGACATCAACTCGACTTGAGACATTCGCAGCAGGATATTAGAAGTTAATTAAACTTGACAGACATTATATCGACGATAATTATCGATATCGAATTATATGAAAATAATTTAATAATTTTATCGCGATAACGTTTTTGGTCATATCGCCCAGCCCTAGTGTAACTATATAACGTTAATGCCACAAAACGAATGCCTTTGTTATCATAAGTAGTAACTTTGATGCAGTAGTGTGTGTGTGGGGCGGCGCTGTTCAAAAGTTTCAACGTGTGGACCAGATTGACGCGACACAATCCTCTTGGGCAAAACATCACGATATCCACGATACGTTTAAAAAGTGTATCGTTAATGAACTGTACCCGATATTTATATAATATCGTCATATCGCCCAGCCCTATCCTAGAGGTCCCAATAGGTCATTTATGTCAAGTAAAAAAATTAAAGAGGTCTCACTACAATGAAATGGCTACTATGGGGACTAACACCATCATCACACATGAAGACAACTGGGCTCATTCCATCCACAAGAGTCTCAGATTCAGTTGTACCCAATTTATCCAATTGCAAGACTGTTTAGGGATCCCAGTATTCAGACATGGTCAAATAAAATATAACACATTTATACTGCATGCAAAGAACTGCATGGTTCTTGCCCCAAACTACATGGGATTAGCGTACATGAGACCCATAGAACCCATTTTCACTCAGATACCTTGAGGTGAGAGGTCTTTGAAAATGGCCTAATTTATCTCATCTTTGGAGCATAATTCAGCCCCCTTCCCGACAAGCCAGCATGACATGGAGACCTCGGTCGTCTAGTTTCACACGACAGCAGTACTACTAGCTTTAGCACCGAGCCCCGCTGCGGGTCTCGGAGGGTTAACGGCAGCTAAAGGGTCTGGAGGATCAAAGCCTGGAAAAGACTAATCTACTTCCTGATTTGAACGATCCCCACTGCGCCCCTCTGGCTCAGGTAACTCATTATTATGACCCATTCCTTCCTTAAGCGGTTTAAGTGTTTCCGAGTTGCTACCTGACTATTCCCGTTGTAGGGAGGCGTGTGCGCCCCCTGGCGGCTCCGCGGATCAGTGGCTCCGGCCAGCGGCGCCTCCTCCTGCAGGGCCCCGGTCGTGGGGAGGCCGGCCTGAGCGTGGGGGTCCTCCGAGGAGGAGGCCAGGATGTGGGGGGAGTAGGTGGAGGAGGATGGCGTGGCCTGTGCGATCACAGGGGGACTCTTCCTGCCCTCGTCCCCCTTCTCCTGTTTCCTCCCCCTGCCTCTGTCCCGCTCCCCTTTCCTCCTCTGCCCCTTGTCCCGCTCCTCTCCCCGCTGGCCGCCGCTCTTGCCCTCCCCCGACGCGTCTCCCTGCCCCCCGCCCGCCGCTGCCTTCTCCCTCTGCCTCTCCTCCTTCCGGTCCTCCTCCTCCTCCTCGTCCGACGGCAGGAAGGAGAACTTGGCTTTCTGCTCCTTCAGGAGCATCTCGATACGCGAGTCGAGGCTGCTGCTGTGGTAGACGAAGGGCAGGCTCTCGTTGGTGGAGTCCGGCTCCGGGGAGGAGGAGTCGCGCTGGGGGGGCGGCGGGGAGGTGGAGGAGGAGGGGAGATGGTGCGGCAGGGAGGTGGAGGAGGGAGAGGTGGAGGAAGACGCGATGGAGGAGTGGGGCGGGGAGGAGGGCGGCGGCGGCGTGGTGGGGGGCACCGGCGGTGTGCTGGGACGGCGTTTGGGCTTGGTCCACGGCTCCTCTCGGGCCGGACTGTCCTGGCTGAAGTCCAGGGTCCCGAGCGTCTCCGCCACGGCCGCCGCTATGACCGAGGCGGGCGGGAGGGGGGGCGGCGGCGGGAGCGGAGGCGGCGGTAGGGCGCTGTGGTGAGCCGCGTGGTAATCCTTGTCAGCGGCCGCCGCGCCCGCCGCAGAGCCCCTCTCCCCGAGGGCGGCTCCCGCTAGGCGGGAGGAAACGGGTGGTTCGTGGGGAGGAGGCGCAGCGGGCTCCTTAGAGGAGGAGGAGGAGTACGCAGAGTACGAGGAAGGGGGCGGAGACATGCTGTTGGAGGAAGACCGGTGGGAGTTGGAGTTGAACCTGGGGTCGGAGCTGTTGGAGTAGTCGCTGTCCCGGTCTCGGTCCCGGTCGTGGCTGCTCCGCCTCCTGCTGCTGCTGCCGCTGCCGCCGTGGTGGTTGTGCGAGTGGTGGTGGTTGCGGTGTCTCTGGTGGCCGTGTTCCCCGGAGCGGGAGCCCAGGCTGTCGCGCCTGTAGCCCCGCTCCTCCCGGCGCTCCGAGTGGTGGGAGTGGTGGGAGGAGTGGTACTTGGAGGAAGAGTTCGTCTCCTGGTGGTAGGACGACCTCCGGGAGCTGATCCCGCCGGGCCCGTAGCGCCCTCCCGAGTCCCTGTCTCGCTCCCTCTCCCTGTCCGACGGCTGCTCGTACTGGGCCGTGGGGAGCGGGGGAGGCATCGCGGGGTGGTGCGCCATGTGCTGCCCGGGCCCCCCGGCGTTGGGGTACGTGGGGTAGCACGGCGGCTCGTTCGGACGGTAGTTGGGGGGGTACATGGGGCGACCTCTGTGGTACATGGAGGACTCCTGCGGATCCTCGGGGTAACGGGACACTTTGTATCCCCCGACGGAGGATGAGACAGCGGAGGAGGAGGAGGAGGAGGGTAGCATGTCCTGGGGAGGGTAGCCACTGCCCAGTGCACCAGCGTTGTAACCAGTGTGTCTGGAAGACAAGAGTTACAAACAGTTGATGTTAGTTGACGTTTCCACAGTGTTCCAACGGTACAGAGTCACTGGTCAAGGATGAGCACATATACCGATACCAAATATATATACAGACTGGTGACAGATTCTATTGAATTAATGTAGGGTCTTCTTGGCAGTGGTGGAAGAAGTACACAGTTCCTTTACTTCAAAGTAGAAATGCCCAGATAAATGAGTAGTGTAAAAAGTAATCCATTCATATTCTACTTAAGCAAAAGGATTTGCTATTGAATGTACTTAAGTATATAAAGTAAAAGTATGCATTCTACGTGACGTTTGTGTATTCCAGTGCTTGGGAGCATTCAATTCTTGATCCATTGACCTCTAAAGGTTATGTTAACGTGGTATGTGGTCCAGTTCTGCTGCTCTGATTAAAGGTGATGTTAAAGTGGTATGTGGTCCAGTTCTGCTGCTCTGATTAAAGGTGATGTTAAAGTGGTATGTGGCATCTTCAAATTAACTAGTAACTGATGGGTTCAGATAAATGTAGTGGAGTAAAAAGTACTTTTACTTTTTAAAAGGTTTAATACCCCGCAGACACCCTGATACATTAGTTGAACGTGTGCTGGGTCCATGTGTGGACCTACCTGCTGCCACCAGCGTACCCAGAGTCCTGGGAGAAAGGAGTCCCGGAGCGGTTGGAATAGGGCGTCCCTCCACCCTGGGAGGAGGCGGAGGAGCCAGGGGTGTATGGACCGGAGGAGGGCGGCGTGTCGTGACGTGGATCGCTGAGCGCCGTGTCGACGGCGCAAGGGGTGATGCTCCCGGGGGTGACGGTGGGCGGTGCCGCCGCGGTGGACGACCCCGCCTGGTCACTGGAGAGCCTCCGCCTTATGTCTGACGACTGCGGGGGGAAGAGGAGAGAGAGAGAGACGTCAGACCCGTCGACCACGTGGACTAAGGATGGGCTAAACTCACAAAGTTACTATTCGATAATCACTGGGAAGGAACTATTCAAATACTATTCTGAAATCCAAAAGCACTCATTCCAAAAGTTACATCGTTGATGCTTCAAATGTCTGAGCTTCCACGTTAGCGTATGGTTTTGTTTTTACTTAACAGCGAACGTGAGATAATCCAACAAGCGAGCTAGCGGACTGCTGTCATTGCTAACAGCCAACACTAGTGGACCAGGTATATGTATCGGTCTGTAAATTTTTTATTCACTTGCGTAAATATAGCCTACCAAGGAACACAGTTTCATTCAGGTTACACACTTTACACCTCCTCAACACTCACATTTCCACAACAAAGGTGAATTTTAAATTGTGTCTTTCCCAGATGTTTTCAGCTAAATAATAAAGCTAATATGAAAAGATGACGACAATGTTGCAGAGTTGAGTCCTTGGACCAAAAAAGCCTAACTGTGGCCTAAAAAGACTACATATACTATGGCTATATGGTGAAATAAAACATGTTGATATATGCCAATGTTCATGGCTACTGAAACCAAACGCAGCAATCACATCCCTCTTTACATAAACACTGTGCAATCCCTAAAATATTTGTTGAAGTATTTGGCTCTGTACTCCAGCACATTAAAACGGAACAATGACTGTGAGGTTAAAGTATTCATGCATAGTCTCCCTTATTAGGGAACCAAAAGTAATTGGCTAAATGAATCATAAACTCAAATAAATCATATCTAAATCGACGAGTCGACGACTCTTAAGCGGTCATTCGTGAAATGATTATCTTTCCTGCTAAAGCGCCTCAATACATTTGACAGGATTTTAGGTACAGTGAGTGGGGACTCTCCGTCTGAAGACTCAAACACAGTATGGGATGTATAGCTGGACTTCTGAGTGTTATGTGTGTAAATGATCACGACACTGAGGGTCAAGGTCAGAGGGTGTTGTTCCATCGCAACTCTTTTGATACATGTACATTTACAGTCATTTACCCAACGCTTTTATCCAAAACAAACATGCAAGTGTACAACAATGTCGACAGGAGGGGTGCCACTCTGGCGGCTAAGGGTAAGTTAGCCAGGGTGCAGCATCCTGACTGGCAATATCACCTCCTGGTTTGGGAATAGCACTGCACAAGACCGTAGCAGACTACAGAGAGTGGCACGTTCAGCCGAACGCACAATTGGAGGGGGGCTTCCCACCCTCCAGAACATTTACAACAAGCGGTGCAGGGGTAAGGCCAAGAGAATCATCAAGGACTCCAGCCACCCAAACCACTGCCTCTTTGAACTGCTGCGGTCAGGCAAGCGATACCGGAGTCTCATGGCGAGCACAGAAAGACTCAGAAGAAGCTTCTATCCCCAGGCCATCAGGCTGCTCAACGAACAATAAACACTATGCAACAACCATCAAATGCACACAGCACACACATCCACACGCGCACACTCACTTTAAACAAACACACTGCAGCACCCACTCTCCACACTTTAGATCACCTAAACACACTTTATATTTATTGGTAAAGGATTTGCACTACAACTCGTACACCTTACTGTAAATTGTACCTAAATTGTACCTCATCCCATTTCTGCTTTGCACTATATAGTATTGTATACATTGCATAGTATATTGTATATTGTATGGTAACTCAGTTACTTCTATTCTGCATCGAACATTGTACATATGTCTAAACACTGACTTCTATTTTTACTTCTATTACATGCTATACTATTTTATTTCATACTTATCTTGTCTAGCACAGTCTCTGGAGCGTAACAGTAAGAAGCATTTTGTATAAAAGTATTCTGTACTTCTGTATGACAACTATTAAAGAAACTTGAAACTTGAAGTGGTATCGTTCGTCTGGCAGTGCAGAACTTGAGTGCTACGCTCTGAAATCATCACATGAAATCATCGGCGTCAGCCCAAACTCCCTCACCCGCTCCACCCAGGATTTCACAACATCGACGCATCCATTGTCACTCCCTCCGCTCACATCTGCAACCTTGGTATCGTCCTCGACCCCGTCCTCTCATTCCTCCCCCATGTAAACACAACATCACCAAAGCAGCCTTTTTCCACCTCGGGAACATTGCCCTGCCTCTGACTCTCTCTATCATTCTCTGCCAGTGAAACACTGGTCCGTGCGCACGTTTCATCCAGGCTCCATTATTGCAACATCATCCTGTACGGCTCATCAAACAACATCCGCAATAAGCTCCACCCGCCGCTCGGACACCAACCCTGTCCTCCACAACCTCCACTGGCTCCCGATCAAATATACACTTCAAAATACTTCTCATCACCTTCAAAGCCCTCAGCAACCTGCTGTTTTTAACCCACACTGTAAGGCGTCTTTGAGCACTGTGAAAAGCGCTATATATATTGTATGTATTATTATTTTAATACACTCCCAAGTGCATAGTAGCATAGTAGATAATAGTATAAGACAGATGTAACTGTGATTAAGGGCTAAACAGATACACTTGACTACGGTGATGCGTGGCGATGTAGTGAATGTACCGTGTCGGGTTGCGTTGGGGGCGGGGCCTGAGGTTGGAGCCTCTCTGTCAAAGCCTTGCCACCGAGGGGCACGGTCTGAGGAGTGTAGGAGCCGTTTACTAACAGGTCATAATACTTCTGCCTCTGCTGGCCTGGAAGAGAAAAAGAAAACAGTATAAATATGACAGAGGGAATCTGTGGACGCCCTGTGGACAGCCGTGCTCCTCACCCAGGGTGCAGCCGTGCTCCTCACCCAGGGTGCAGCCGTGCTCCTCACCCAGGGTGCAGCCGTGCTCCTCACCCAGGGTGCAGCCGTGCTCCTCACCCAGGGTGCAGCCGGGGCAGGAACGACACAACGTTCAAGATAAATCCAGAGGTTGTAGTGCTGAAGTCCAGGGTTTTCCCCAGTGTATTGCAAGCCCACCGGCCCACCGGGCCTAAACATTGGGGGACTTTTTAAGATGTTTGTTTAGTGGGGCAGCTCGGTTGGAAAGCTCACAGTCACCAGCGACGTCTCTGAGATCAGTGTTCATTACCCTCCTTGTGCGTAGAGTGACATTCAACTCACCCAATCATAAACTCTGCCATCCATGCCTAGCAACGTTGGCTAGCTAGCCTGACAGTAGGGATAATAATTAGGTATAATGTAAGGGGGGGGGGGGTAAATACAAAAAAACAGACGGCCAAATACTGCAGTCAACAATGTCCACCGAGTCAGCAACAGTGCATTGATAATGGTATTGTCAACGTTAACTTCAAGCAGGAGTAAACACAATCCCGAATGGATGGTCGACCCAAAATATAGCTGGCCAGAACGCGGTAAGCTAAAACATGTTTTGGCTTATATATATGCATCTAAATCGACCTCTTTGTGTTTCCCGTTGCAATGTTTGTTAAGACAATTGCTGACAGGAAATAAACAGGGACCAAAAGCCGTTCTCTTAGCAACAGAATACTTCTGAAAAGGTCTATACTGTAGTTGTTACTGTACTGTAGTTATTATTATAATTAATTTTTTGTACTCGTGTTGAATAAATGGTGTATTTATAACAACATTCACATTACGTAGTCATATTTTCAAATCTCCAGTCAGCTTTTAGCAGACTTCATGTAGGGCCCCTGTCACTTGGCCACTGGGGAATCCCCGATAGAGAGCATTGCACTAGCACCAACAATACCAGGGTTAGGGGTTTTATTCCCACTGGGGCCATCAACGCTAAAAATATCCTATGCCCTTGTGGTACTTTACCCAGGTGCTTCTGAGTAAAGGATCCAACAAGCGCCTATTTAGGTTATGAGGGCGGTGACAATGGCACACCGTGTGTCCTAAGTGGATCCCTGAAGTACGAATGGTCACAGTAAACAATCAACTATTGGATTTCCTTGCCGATACATTTCGCCATAGTCTTTATCGTTATGTTTTAATAGCAGGTTTCTTCTAAATAGACTCACGGCACGCCGTTGATTAACAGCAATAGATATTAAGTGCTTTACAGCATCACATCGATCACTTGGCAACTCATTACCAGCTCGTAATCTTAAGAAGCCATGTGGTTCTTCTAATCCCACCTTTGATGTCTAGCTGAGCGTGAATCATGTTGCCCATGACGGAGGTGTTGTGCAGGTGCTTCACGGTGTCTTTGGCTCCTCTGGTGCTGGTGAACAGCACTCTGGCCAGACCCAGGTGCTTCCTGGTCTTGGGGTGAAACAGGATCTCCATCTCCTCCACCTCACCGAACTTGGCACACATTTCGGCCAAGAAGGGCTCCTTGATGTTGTCATTGAGCCTCGCGAACGTCACCTCCTTGAGGGGTATGGCACCCACGTAGAATTCATCGAGCTGTCGAGGCAAAAAGATCCAGAAATGAGATTCAAGTAATTTGGGGGAGATTGGGAGCTGCTGGAAAGGAGAGGGAGGGAGAGGAAGACGAGAGTAATTCTTCTAACCTTTAACTTGGGCACTGGCAGGGATAGCTCCGTGTACCTGGACCAGATCCTCCGAGGTCTGGGGTCCCGCAGGTCTCCCACCGGAGGGAACCCAGAGTCCTGGAAAAAAAACTCTGGTTTAAGTCACAAGCCAGTGTTTCCCGTGCCTAGATTCATTTGTGGCATCCCATAACTACAGTGTATCAGACAAACCTACTAACCTAGCACAATGACATATTAAGAGCATTTGTGGCATTTGCATTTTTCCCACTGCTGACATGTTGCCCACCCAAGTCTGCCACCTCCACAAACAACAAGAATGTGCGCACAGACACACACACACACACATCTTTCATTAGCTGCGACCAGCAGCTCTTTAGGTCACTGTTGGTTGGACGGTCCACAAAAATTCCCCCACCCTCTAGCAGCCACAGGTTTCACGGAGGTCAAGTGTGTGCTGTTCATGCCAATTGGATAAAAGGGGGCGTGGCCGGTCACAAAAATGTCACAGCTATTGCAAATTCGTGCTTCTTTTTTAGTATCATTATTATTGAAAAACATACTCACTGGCACACTGAAATGTACTCCATCATATCTGTATATTTTCTGCGTGACCCTTCGGATGGCTGGGTCTTGGACGAGCTTGTAGCTCTTCCACTGCAAACTAAGAGCTCGTTGTGTTTCGGCCCCACTGTCTGGATCCATCCTACAACTGAACAATAAAAGAAACATGCAGTTTGAATGATGCAGCAAAGAAAGAATGCTGGGACTTACTACCATATATGACCAGAATACCAACGACGACACCTGGAGCAGTACCTTGTTATGATACAGTAATAATAACGCTACTGACTTAAGTTATAGCTCAGGTCTAAAATGCCACTGCATGCAAGTATTTTACTCATATAATAATATGCTTTGCATGCTAACATTATCAGAAGGTGCGTCACACAAAAAAGACCCAAGTGAGTTGTACGATCATCATCTTTGTAAGCTGAGTTTCTAAAAGAAAAGACTAAGAGTGCATGCTGCTAACTGGCTCACCATGAACTCGTCCTGCACACACACACAGACACACACACACAGACACACACACAGACAGAGACACACACACACACACACACACACACAGACAGAGACACAGACACACACAGACAGACAGACAGGGCTGCAGAGCTGCTGTCAAAACAATAACTACGTTACGTCACTTCACGACTTCGGCTAATGTTAGCAAACGTTAACAAACATTACTTACGCGTTTACAATATGATCCAATAGTTAACCAGTTACAACACGCGAGTTAATGTCTAACATCGTGGAAACGGAGAGCAGTTGTGCTGTTAAGACAACCTAGTTTGCTGACGTTGTCTCAGTTTGTGCCCCTTGCTCTGCTGCTATGGGGCAGGTTAGCTCCGGGGCTAGCATCCCGAATAGCAAGTTTGAAATCAAACTCTGATCACATTCCACCTCAGCCCGCACTCCGAAAACGATATCGATAACACCGTGTGCTACACACCTCTCTGTTACGACCGAGCACGGCGTGTTGTTTTGACCCAATCGTCCTTAATTCCGAACCCGCCTCTTTGAAACAGATCGCCCGCTCATCCCAAACTGCCAGCCCGCCGCTGGAGTGGAGCGTTAGGCCTCGACGAGCAAGAAAAACACTGGGTCCGTAACACAACAGATGCCTCTCCGATGCGACCCCCAGGCTCATCCGATCCACTAAAACGATGCCCCTAGCATTCCGGTAGCCGGTAATTGCTATATTGTGTCCGACAAATGACGAGCCCGTTGTTTTAACTCAATATCACAATATTGTTGCCCGAGCGGCCATCGCGTAAACCAACCTGAAAGCCTCGCCTGTTCTCCATCAGTCTTTGCGAATGCAGTGTGCGATTCGTCACGAACACTTTCCACACTAAGACAGTCCCCGTAATATTATTATAAGCAAAAAAATGCACATATCTCATCGTGAAACAAAATTAACTGTAATAAATAAACACGATTTTGTGTAAATAAACACCCTGACAACACTTTCAGATTGTATTCTTGAAAGAATATGCCTGAAATGAATCTGCCATTCGGAAGCACAAACTTGTGAAAGGGAGGTGTGTGTGGAACGAAATACGCCCTCTTGAGATGAGAGTGAGAATTACATTGCTATGGTGCCATTTGGGGTGCCATGGGGCCTAACATTATCATCGTATTGCAACATACTTGCTGCAAATTAACCATATATAATATGATTTCTGCTAATATATTTCCCAAGTGGGCATTCAAAATAGATACTTTTAGAACATTCATATTATGCTGCTAAGAAAATAGACGGTGTCCCTTTGAAATGGGGTTGCAAATTAATTGAGGATGGGTCAGAAAATGGACATAACCCACTGACTGTAGATGAATGAGCCAATATAGCTAGTGCACAACCAAACCCTATTGGATCCTGAAAGAACATGAACTCCACTCATAAAAAACTCAATCGTGTCAGCATAGTTAGTAATGAAATGAATCACCCAAGAAAGACTAAATGAAAAGAGAAAGTTGGAATGAGAAGAGTCCAACATTATAATAAACAAAGATCATATAACCTTTACATAATATTGTATGTTTTCCACAGCTAAAAAAAACAAAACACAAACCTTTTTTTTAAACTTAAATTTGTATTTGCATTTTTTATTTACAAACATCTCAGACTAAACAGACAGAAACAGTAAAGAAAAAATTATAACATCAAAAAGAAAACAGAAATAAAAGAAAGGGGTGACATGGGTTCATCGGTCAATTCTATCTTTACCTTGTTTATTTACATTTCAATTTATTTTCTTGTTTCCTTTTCATTCTTCTGTGATGTTGTTCCTCTTCTTCCTATATTCCTCCCACTTTTCCCATTTTGACTCAAATTTCTCCTCCTGTAGCCTCAGCATATGTGTGATTCTCTCCATTTCCTGTATCCCCTCTATTATTTCTATCAATTTTTCCTTCGTCTGTGTTTCTACCCTGTACCACAGTTTAGTCAATACTTTCTTGGCTGCTACTAATAGTATCTTAATCAGATATTTGTCTTCTCCCTGAATTTCTTTCTGTGTCAAGTTCCCTATAGTACTTGACCTGTCTGGGGCATTTCATATCCTACTATTTCATTTATTATCCCTCCTATCTCCTCCCAATAGTTTCTTAATTTCTGACATTCCCAGAATATGTGTGTGTGGTTCGCTACTTCTTGCCCACATTTTCTCCAACATGGCTTCTGTGTTGGCATGTAATTGCCATGTATTTCTGGTGTTATAAAGAATCTAATTATGTTTTTCCACCCAAACTCCCTCCATATCCTTGATCCTGTGGTTGATTGTTGTATCTTGCATGTGTTATACCATTCCTCCTCTGTTATCTCTTCCTTCTCCCACTTTTCTTTTATATACAAGGTTGTGATTTCCGTACTGTCCATTATTGCCTGATATACTGCTGATATAACCCTCCCCAATTCCTTCCTTCATATGTTTTTACCATTATCTTAATTATCCCATTCTGTTCTTTGTCTCTGTCTTGTTTTATTTCTTTGTTATAGTAATCTCAAATCTGTAAATATCTAAAATGCATGGTCTCTATTCTCTAGTCCGAATCTTTCTTTCAATTTCTGTAGAGTCTGCATCTCCCCTCCTTCTATCATTGTACATATTGCTGTTACCCCCCCCGTTCCCATCTTTTGAACCCATGGTTGTCTATCCCTGGTTTGAATTTGTTGTCGTGTGCTATCCATCTCAGTATCTTGGATTCTTTTTCTAGCTTGTATTTCTTTACTATTGTGTTCCATATTTATAGTGAATTTGGTAATTGGGTCTAGTAGTTGTTCCTGTCTTCTGAACAGCTCCCTATCTCATATTAGTGCCTGCACTTTGAATCCCTCTCTTTTGGTTTCTATATCTTTCCATTTGGCTTCATAATTCACATTGCACTAGCATGCTACTGTCCTAAGCTGTGCTGCATAGTAATAGTCTTCTAAACTGGGTACTGCCATTCCTCCTTTCTCCTTTGGTAGTTGTAGTCATTATCTGATCCTTGGTCTTCCCCCCCCCCCCCCCCCCCCCAAATGAATCTTGATATCTGTCTATCACATTCCCTGAATTGTTTTTGTGGTATTAATATAGGTAAAGACTGAAATAGGTATAGTAATATGTTCATCTTAATGATTTCGATTCTTGAGCTGAAATCTAGGGGCATAACTGTCCATCTTTATAGGTCTCTCTTGATTTTCTGATTAATCTGCGTATAGTTTGCATCGTATAACCCCTCCACCCCTCTTGTAATGTTCACCCCTAGATACTTGATCCTGTCCATGTCCCATTTAATTTAGTATTTTTCTTTGATCTCGGGTATCGGGAAGCTTGTGTCTGGTTGTCTCATATATACTATCACGTCGTCTGCAAACAGTCCCAATTTATGTTCTGTTCCCCTTATCTCCACCCCTTTGATGTCTTTGGTCTGTCTAATTAGTTGAGCCAGTGGTTCGATGAATACATCGAAGAGCGTCGGCGAAAGACAACAACCCTGTCTGGTAGCTCTCTCTAGTTTAATCCGGTCCGTCAGACTACCATTTACCTTAATCCTTGCCGTCGGTTCTTGATATAATGCCCTAATTGTTTTCATAGCGTTTTTGTCTAATCCAAATTTCTCCAATACTTTATATAAAAATATCCAGCTCACACTGTCGAATGCTTTTTCTGTGTCTAGGCTAACTAATACTGCACTTCCTCCTTCCTTTTGTATCTCCTCTACTATCTGCACTGTCTTCCTTATGTTATCCTGTGTCTGTCTTCCTTTAATGAATCCGGTCTGGTCTTCGTCTATAATATCTGTCATAAATGTCTCAAATCTTTTGGATATTATTGATGTATATCTTGTAATCTACATTAACACTTTCTATGTCACGAGGTGGCGCCAGAGTTAGCGCTTGAATGCCACCATCCACTTTAATGTTATCGTTAATATCGCCTAATCTATGTTTTAAATTATGGCTATGTGTCTAATCTGCCCGTCGCTTATCAAAGAATCCTTTTCCAGTCAGTGCTGTCAAGGCAGATTGGTTTTTTATCGCTTCATTTCCGTTTGAGAGCATTTTGAAAAGCACCCGTTTTGAGCTAAAAACCCTTCCATTCTGGGCCATTCTATGATAATCGTCTTTTACTGGAATATTCCAGAACGTTGATATTTGTCTGCCTATTTATGAATTGTTTTCAAATAAACGCTAGATGATCAATATTATATATACACGCACGCCCATTCGAGCCGCGCACGGATAATCGCCGTGTTCATTTCCTCTTGGATTTTTTCAGTAAAACCGATAGAGGACATTTCACAAAACAGCTTATATCTTCATCAAAATGAGTCTGATTATCCTAACACTGATAACATAGATTCCTTACCTGACATCAGATGGTATCCAACTGATATATTCCTATTCCTGATCACCATTCGAAAAAATCGATAAGTGTATAGATCCAACGTGTGTACAGTGCAGTACATGATTCCGCGGGGCTCAGAGTCTCCAGAATGAACTGTGATAACCCCGGCTGCATCAGTGGACTGGAAAATGTGGAGTACAGGATTTTTTTCCCCATCCATTTTCATTGAGTCTGTTGTGAAGGGCCAGATTAAAAGCTGAGAATCTACATTTATTGTTTTATATACCTTGTATATTATTTATATATACACGTTATATCCCTTTAAGCCTGCGTTTGAATCCCAGTAATATTCACTTTCCTCATTGGATAACGTTCTCGGCGCCAGGCGGCGAGCCCCCAAAGTCAGGTTCAAAGGCGAGTCCAGGCATGTTGGAACATGCCTGGAGACGGCGCATTGATTCGAGACGAGAACTGAGGTTCGGCACTAGAAAGCCACTTAAGTATATATATTGCGGCAGGTGCGAACAGTAGCTGTTCATCAAGTTCAGCGTGATTCTAATGTAGTGAGAAGCAGTTCGTCTAACAGAGCGTTGAGAACCACGTGCGAAGTGAATAGTAAAAGTGTCAGATTTAATGCAGTAACGTCAAGTTCGACTTAGCTTAATGTGAAGTAAAGAGTCGTTAATTATTGTGTATCGTGCCAACAGCAGTTCGTTCGTGTGCAGCATTACCCAGCAGTTCGTTCGTGTAGCTAGTGGAACCTTAGCCAGTGTGCGTGGACTAAATACATTGGTGCCAGTACACGAGGAGGGCCTAGTCGGAGAACCTACTGGACATGTGCATATTGGAACCGACGGCGGCGATTGCAGAACCAGTATTGGTTGGATTATAGTGATTGTGGAACGTACTACCCTTGGAGAAGAGCATCGTTAATACCCACTGTCGTTTGGATTTAACCACCGTGAGGATCTACTTCGGGCTGGCTTCATGGACCGAGGCTAGCTGGCTATCATCATTGCTATCGTGCAATTGGATTACAGTTATTGCTTTGTTGCTGAGCATTTGGATTACAAGGACTGGATTCTGTACGTGAACCCCCTTCTTCTTCAATTGAACAGACTGAGTATCCGAACATTCTTCTTCCCTCCAGAGCTTACATCTCTGGGAGGAAACCCCTTGTCTCCAGCGGTACCAGCGTTTCCCCCTATAATTGCCATCCTACGCCAGGCGGCGTTAGCCTAGTACCCCATCGTAGGAATTATTCTATTCCCACTGACTTTTGCTACTGACTGACTTATGCATATTCTTCGCCATACAAGCGCGACCTTAATTCTCATATCTGTACAATTAGCTGCATAATAATAAATACCCTCAATGATATTTCTTTGTCACCGTGCCGTGTTATTATGAGTGTCTGCCATAATTAGTTGTACTGTCTGGCAAGTAATACTAAGTACATAATTAGCAGTGGTTTAATCTATCACAATCTTTAATACAGTCAGGGTTTTGTAACCCCTCAGTTACAATTGGTTCTTCGAGCCGGAGGGTATCAGTAATCTTAATATCATATTAATATTGATATGGCCAGCGGCGGACACTCTCCAGACGGCTCTCCCAAACTAGAGCGCCCTAGGCGCAAACGTCAGCCCCCTCCACAACTGGAGGACTACGCTTTCGTTTTACCTCCTAGCTTATCTAAAAAGACGTTAAGCACGGATAAAACTGATAGCTTAAGCATGCCCAATCCTATCGACTTGTCGGCCCCACCAGTAGAGACCCCAGTGGGTTCAAACGAAACTGACTTAGCTCACGGGGGGGAACAAGCGGGACATGACGTGACTATACCCCAAGACAGCGCCACCGGGATAGACCCCGGAGCGCCCAAGGATAAAGAAAGCGCCACCGGGATAGACCCCGGAACGCAAGAGACCCAAGAGCGCGCACCCGAGATAGACCTCGGCGCGCACCCAAGAGAAGAGTACCGCGTCTTAGAGATGGACCTCGGGGCGCGGGAGAAATCAAGAAGCAGCGCTCAAGAGATGGACCTCGGAGCGCGCCAAGAGAACAGGTCCCCACCAAGTCCTGTCAGCGCCCGATCACCTCCATCAGTGTCATCCCCCAGCGAGGCTGACCAGCGACTAGCACAAGCCTTGATCGCCACACTAACTGCATCAACCGAAAGAGACCGTCTCCAAGCACAGACACTTAGTGAGCGCGAACACTCTGCAGTGGAACGAGAGCGCCTCCAAGCGCAACAACAGAGTGCGCGCGAACAGTCTGCAGTGGAGCGAGAGCGCCTCCAAGCGCAACAACAGAGTGCGCGCGAACAGTCTGCAGTGGAGCGCGTACGTCTCCAAGCGCAACAACAGAGTGAGCACGAACGCATCCGACTGGAAGAGTCGCCTCCAGGCTGACGCAGCGATGACTATCAGACTGGAAGAAAGGCGCCTCCAGGTTGAAGAGAACATTCAGCGAGACCGCACCAACGCGCAACGCGATGCACAGCGCGACGCCGCCAATGCACAGCGCGAAGCGGAGCGAGACCGTCTGCAGGCGCAGATGATAGAACAATTGATCCAGAGGGCGACACCCCCCTCCTCCACACGGAGCTCCCGGAGATCATCACGACACGGGTCGAGGGCACCTTCCCCTACCCGACAAATCTACACGGGACCCAGCCAACAGGAAGAACCTGCCTACGTCGCCGAGCCCCCTCCCCGACCGGTCTATACGGGACCCAGCCAACGGGAAGAACCTGCCTACGTCGCCGAGAAACTAACTAGAAGACTCCAGGACCTAGCGGAGGACGAGGGAGGACAGCAAGCCCACCAGCACGAACCTACTTTGGACCAGGAGGCCCAGTACAGCCCCGACCTCAGCCCCGAGTCACTGCGTTACAAACCCCCGACCCAACCCATGGGTGAGTTTAATACACAGTCAGCACCGAGGAGCAGCACCTGGGGGCCCGGCCTCTGGTACCCACCCAGCACTAACCCACGACCACCCGTACGGGGAGACTCGCCCAGGAGGCCTCTCCCCCTACGCGCATCGGTGTCCCAGCCATCCATGGCATCTTACCTTGGAACACCCACGTTCCCAGACTTTACGCGTGAGGACAGAGCACAGTATACGGAACTACGCATGTGTTTAGAGACTATAATGTCCGACGTACACGACGAGTCTTATAAATATGCCATCCTCCTCAAGCATCTTAAAGTGCCCAGAGCGCATAACATAGCGCTGGCATATTCGAACTCAAGAACCCCCTACTCAGATGCTCTGGTGGCCCTCGACGCACGCTATGGACGCATATGGGATTACGTGATCCAAGAAATACGAGATATCGACCGCCTCCCCCCAGCCAAAGACAATAGAGCACTAGATGACCTCTCTATCAAGGTACAATCCCTTGTGGGGATGCTGGGGTCACAAAAGGAGAAGGGGAGATATGAACTATATGCAAATTCCAACGTGGAGCGGATACTGGAGAAGCTCCCTCCAGCCCGCCAAGAGCGTTTTCGGCGGCAGAAAGACCACCGTGACCCCCACGGCCCAGAACCATCCCTCCTAGACCTGGCTGATTTCCTCGCCAGGGAGGTCAGCAGTCTACGACTAGACACATTCGTGTGGAGTGGCTCTAACCCTAAAGATGGACAGAGGAGGTTCAATGACAACCGCCGGTCCGTGACCGTTATGCACCAGGCCGAGTCAGTGCCGCAGCACAAGAACCACAACACCCCCCCCGCGAAGGGAAAGTGGAAGATTGCCTGCCAGTATTGTGAACATGAACATTGGCTGTCTCAATGTGACACCTTTAAGAAGCTGACTGCTGAAAAAGTGAGTCAGTGGATCAAAGCGAACCACCGCTGCTTCCGCTGCGCGCGCAGCCACATGGCAGCTGAGTGCCGCCTGAAGAAAAGATGCAGCAAGTGCGACGGCGCCCACCTGGATGTCCTACACGACAGCAACAAGAGGAGACCCGTACCACAAAGCAGCTCGAGAGTAAATGTCATGTATATAGACCCTGCGAAGAGCGGGAGCTCCCGAGTGCTCTTGCTCCTAAGCTACGAGGACAAGGTCCTGGACACTTACGCCGTCCTCGACGATGGGTCTGAAAAGACTCTCCTCCTCGCTTCCGCCGCAGCCCAGTTGGGCCTGTGGGGTACCGAAGAAACAATGACAATCCGTACTATTCGGCGAGACCTAAAGACCATAAAGGGCGAAAACGTCTCATTCACAATAGCAGCGGTCGAGCAGCCCGAGAAGCGGTACAGCATCACTAATGCCTTCACAAGCCATGACATAGGTCTGTCCCGTTATACCTACCCCATCCCACAGCTGATGGAGAAATACGTGCACCTACGCCAACTGCCTATACCGTTCATCGACGGCGCCACCCCGACCCTGCTCATAGGCTCCGACCACGCAGACCTCATCGTCCCAACGGACCAGGTCCACATCGGACCCAGAGGCTGCCCAGCCGCGGTCAAGACCCGCCTGGGTTGGACGCTACAAGGCCCCCTCTCCGGGTCTTCCAACCGACCGACAGCCACCCGCTGCCTCTACACGAGGGTAAGCGACGACGACACCACCCTCTTGCAGCACGTCGAGAGACTATGGACATTAGACTCGATGCCCTTCAAGAACGAACGGAAACTAGTTCGTTCCAAGGAAGACAAGTATGCCATAGCTCTCCTCGAGCAGAAGACAAAGAGGGTCGAGGTTGACGGAGTGATGAGATACGCAACTCCACTCTTGAGGCGAGAGGGGATGCCCACCCTCCACGCATCAAAGGAAGCGACACAACGCTATCTACTGAACACCGAGCGGCGTCTAGCCAAAGACCCCCCTCAAGCCACTATATACCGCGCTGAGATCGACAAACTGATCACAGCGGGTCATATAAAGAAAATCGACAATCAAGAGGCAGACCAGACGACTGAATCCTGGTACGTGCCCCACCACAAGGTCCACCACAACGGCAAGAACCGCATTGTATTCAACTGCAGTTACCAGATCGGACTACAGAACCTGAATAAATTGCTCTTACCCGGCCCGACACTCGGCCCCTCCCTCCTCGGCGTACTACTACGTTTCCGCCAAGACAAAGTGGCCATCAGCCATCAAAAGGGATGTTCCTGCAGGTGCGACTGATGGAGGAGGACAAGCCCCTGCTGCGGTTCCTGTGGAGAGAGAGGATCGACGATGAACAACCCTCCATCTATCAATGGGAGGTCCTCCCCTTCGGCACCACATGCAGCCCATGCTGCGCCACGTTCGCACTCCAAAAGCACGTGACCGAAGACCCTGGAGCTGACGAGGAGGTCAGACAAAGCGTAGAGAGGAGTTTCTACGTGGACAACTGCCTACAAAGCGTATCAACGCCAGAAGAAGCCGAAGCCATCCTACTTAAGCTCCGAGCCTCCCTGATCAAAGGCGGCTTCGACCTTAGGCAGTGGGCCAGCAGTGACCCTCAAGTACTTTGCAGCCTCTCCCCAGAGACAAAGGCAGCAAGCAGCGAGACCTGGATGGCGACCACCCCAGGTGAAGCACAGGAAATTACATTGGGCCTCGTCTGGCACTTCAAAACAGACTCGCTCCATTATAAACACACACACCCCTGACCCAGGAGCAGGGAAGGTCGACCCCTCTACCGACCACTCGACGGAGCGTATACAGAACACTCGCAAGCCAATACGACCCGCTGGGGTGTATCCTACCTTACACCACTCGGGCGAAGATGCTTGTGCGAGAACTGTGGGACAAGGAGCAGGGCTGGGACGACCCCATACCCGACCACCTGGCTTCCACCTGGAGAGAGAACTCAACTCGCTCCAAAATGTGAACATTCGCCGGAGCTACTTCCCACCCACAGTGCGGCTGGAGACGTGTCAGATGGACCTGCACGTCTTCAGTGACGCCTCAGAAGTAGCTTACGGTTCGGTGGCTTACTTGAGAGCCCGAGAGGAGGGAGGAGAAGTACACACAGCCTTCGTCCTGGCTCGCTCAAGAATAGCCCCCCGCAAGCAACAATCTATCCCGCGTCTAGAGCTCTGTGCAGCTCTGGTAGGCGCGCAACTCGCCACGCTGATACAACGTGAACTCACCATAACGGTGCGAAAGACAATCCTGTGGTCAGACTCCATGACTGTGCTCACATGGATCCAGTCCGATTCTTGTCGATACAGTCTTCGTCGGAGTCCGAGTCACAGAGATTCAAGACTTGGTAGGATCAGCGTGCTGGAGGTACATTGACACCAAGCAGAACCCAGCAGATGTCATCACACGGGGGATGTCCCTAGCCGACCTCACACGTCCCAACATTTACAGTGACGGTCCTGAGTTTCTCAAGCTCCCGGAGGAGGAGTGGCCTACCCCCACACCACGGGAGGCGAGTCAAGAGAAGGCAGAGATCAAGAAGTCTATGTTCTGCGGGCTGACGCACGTCCCAGCTCCAACGGACCCTAATATAGACGACTGCTTAACCCTTGAGAGTGCTCAGAAAAAGACATTCTTGTGGCACCACCCTGAGGTTCCCCCCACCACAGACATTGACGCATCGAACTACGCAGAGGCAGCACTCCTTCTGCTAAAGAGAGCTCAAAGAGACTCATTTCCAGATGAGCTAGACTGCCTGCAAGGGAAAAAGCCAATCCCCTCAGACAGCCGACTGCTCACTTTGGCCTCCGAGCTCGACACCCAGGACCTCATCAGGGTGGGTGGTCGTCTGAGACTGCCCCGGACTTGACGGATGATGTCAAGCATCCTATCGTCCTCAACAGCCGACACAAGGTAACCGAGCTGATCATACAGAAGTACGACGAGGATGTGCACCACGCAGGGGCAGAGAGAGTCTTCGCTGAGATCAGACGACGTTACTGGATACTGCAAGGGAGAGAAGCAGTACGTCGCTTCCAACGGACTTGTTTAAACTGTCGCAAGTGGCGAGCACAGCGCAGTATACCTATGATGGCCGACCTGCCTCCCTGCCGCCTCCGACTCGGCGAGAAGGCCTTCCACTCCACAGGCGTGGACTGCTTCGGCCCTTTCTACGTCAAGAAAGGAAGAGGGACAGAGAAGAGGTGGGGCATTGTGTACAAGTGTATGACCACACAAGCTGTTCATATAGAAATCCTCCAGACCATGAGTACGGATTCATTCCTCATGTCCTTCCGGAGATTTCAAGCCCGAAGAGGAAGCCCGTCTGTGTTGTTGTCTGATCAAGGGACAAACTTCAAAGGCGGAGAAAGAGAATTGAGAGAGTTTCCAGGCTATGGGTGAAGGACTTAAGACCCGCCTCGCTCCCTCTCAGATCAAATTCCAGTTCAACCCCCCGAACGCCCCTCATTTCGGGGGAGCCTGGGAAAGAGAAGTCCGTTCTATAAAGACTGCTCTGTACGCCGTGCTTGGGGCCCAGACCGTGGCGGAAGAAGTCCTCACGACAGTCCTCACGGAGATCGAGGGCGTCTTGAACTCGAAGCCCCTCGGTTACGTCTCAAGTGATGTAGCAGACTTCGACCCAGTCACCCCAAACTATCTCTTGATGGGGCGGCTGGACCCTACCCTTCCACAGGCGGTGTACAGACCTGAGGAAGTGAACGGCCGAAGAATGTGGAGATACAGTCAGGTATTGGCTGACCAGTTTTGGACCAGTTTCCTCCTCCACTATCTACCGTCTCTCCAAGCCCGTCAGAAGTGGGTAAAGGACCGGGACAACCTGAAGGTGGACACAGTCGTTATGATCATAGACCAGTCACTACCCCGAGCTACGTGGCCGGCCGGCCGCATAAGCAAAGTGATTACTGGTGCCGATGGGAAGGTCAGAGCGGCAGAAGTCGTAGTCCAAGGGCGGACTTACACCCGACCCGTGGCGAAGCTGATAGAGTTGCCGGAGCTCCCTGACTTCCCTGATGACGACCATGACCCACTGACTTTGTAGATTGCCCTACTCCTCACAGCAAGTATTGAGCTGTTGACCGGACTATTAATCTGTCTCCCTTAACTAATTAGGTGCGGACTAATTAGGAGGCGGCTGTTGTGAAGGGCCAGATTAAAAGCTGAGAATCTACATTTATTGTTTTATATACCTTGTATATTATTTATATATACACGTTATATCCCTTTAAGCCTGCGTTTGAATCCCAGTAATATTCACTTTCCTCATTGGATAACGTTCTCGGCGCCAAGCGGCGAGCCCCCAAAGTCAGGTTCAAAGGCGATGGAACATGTTGGAACATGCCTGGAGACGGCGCATTGATTCGAGACGAGAACTGAGGTTCGGCACTAGAAAGCCACTTAAGTATATATATCGCGGCAGGTGCGAACAGTAGCTGTTCATCAAGTTCAGCGTGATTCTAATGTAGTGAGAAGCAGTTCGTCTAACAGAGCGTTGAGAACCAGGTGCGAAGTGAATAGTAAAAGTGTCAGATTTAATGCAGTAACGTCAAGTTCGACTTAGCTTAATGTGAAGTAAAGAGTCGTTAATTATTGTGTATCGTGCCAACAGCAGTTCGTTCGTGTGCAGCATTACCCAGCAGTTCGTTCGTGTAGCTAGTGGAACCTTAGCCAGTGTGCGTGGACTAAATACATTGGTGCCAGTACACGAGGAGGGCCTAGTCGGAGAACCTACTGGACATGTGCATATTGGAACCGACGGCAGCGATTGCAGAACCAGTATTGGTTGGATTATAGTGATTGTGGAACGTACTACCCTTGGAGAAGAGCATCGTTAATACCCACTGTCGTTTGGATTTAACCACCGTGAGGATCTACTTCGGGCTGGCTTCGTGGACCGAGGCTAGCTGGCTATCATCATTGCTATCGTGCAAATTGGATTACAGTTATTGCTTTGTTGCTGAGCATTTGGATTACAAGGACTGGATTCTGTACGTGAACCCCCTTCTTCTTCAATTGAACAGACTGAGTATCCGAACATTCTTCTTCCCTCCAGAGCTTACATCTCTGGGAGGAAACCCCTTGTCTCCAGCGGTACCAGCGTTTCCCCCTATAATTGCCATCCTACGCCAGGCGGCGTTAGCCTAGTACCCCATCGTAGGAATTATTCTATTCCCACTGACTTTTGCTACTGACTGACTTATGCATATTCTTCGCCATACAAGCGCGACCTTAATTCTCATATCTGTACAATTTGCTGCATAATAATAAATACCCTCAATGATATTTCTTTGTCACCGTGCCGTGTTATTATGAGTGTCTGCCATAATTAGTTGTACTGTCTGGCAAGTAATACTAAGTACATAATTAGCAGTGGTTTAATCTATCACAATCTTTAATACAGTCAGGGTTTTGTAACCCCTCAGTTACAGAGTCCATTCCAAAATCCCTTATGTCATCTGGGAGACGATAGGTGGCGCTTTTTTCCACATCTAATCGCCGGCGGCTCTCGGGTAGACTAGGGTAGGCTCGCGTGATGCAATATGATTTCAGATTGCTAAAAAAAAATAAAATAAAAAAATAAGAGAAATCTCGTGAGTGGCTTTCAACAAGATATTAATAATTCCGAGAAAACTCGTGAGTGGCATAGAAAGTGTTAAGTATGGACACTGTTGACAGAGTCACCTGGGGAGCAAAATAACTGGTCATGACAACGAGGTCCTCTTTAGCCTTAACTGGCGTGGTTTATTTCATATGTACATTTCGGGATCATCCCTATGTTCCCCGGGTCCTATGTTCCCCGGGTTCTATGTTCCCCGCTTTGATTGATTAATAGATTGAACATTTTATAAATTTTTATTATTTTATTAATTATTAATGTCTGCCTTGTTTCGAACGGTTAAGCTTAGGCCCTCTTTCGAACTGGTTAAGGTTAGAGTTTGGAATCAGGGCTGGTGGTCTAACATTTTCAATCAATCAATCAATCAAAGCGGGGAACATAGAACCCGGGGAACATAGGACCCGGGGAACATAGACATGCTCCCTACATTTCCACCAGTTAAGGCTAAAGAGGACCTAGTTGTCATGACAGTTATTTTGCTCCCCAGGTGACTCTGTCAACAGGTTATGGGCCCAGATCACGGAAGAGCAAAATAACGATAGCTAGTTAGCTGAAAAGTTTAGGCTAGTTTAGCAGCGGGAGAACCGCGAGACGCTAAAGCTAAGCTAACGGGCAGCTAAGCTAAGTTACAATCAAAAGATGGCGACCAGAGGCAGGAGCAAGTGGCCCACGTTTAACGGAAGGGCAGAAGAATACGAGCTCTGGGAAGAGCGGATGTTGTGCTGTATGCACGGAGTGGGGCTGAAAAAGACCATTTTGACGGGCCTCACAGGAGAAATAACGGCGGCCGCGCAAGCCCTGGATACTAAGCTGAATGCTGACGCATACTGCGAGCTAGCACCACTCCTAGACAACACGAGCTTGGGGCTGATATTCCGGGACACAAAGGACAAAGGCAGAGAGAGTCTAAAAGTGTTAAGAGAACACTACATCGGCAGAGGTAGGCCCCGGATTGTATCCCTGTATATAACTTTGACCGCGCTGAAGAAAGCTAACACAGAGACTGTGACTGAATACGTCATCAGGGTGGAACAGATCATCATGGCGCTCAAGAGTGCAGGAGAAGCACAGAGCGATGGACTAATGATGGCTGTAACTGAGGGGTACAATTCCCTGACTGTATTAATCAAGTATGGTATCATTAAACCACTACCGTCTTATGTACATTATACTGGCCATACCGTACACGAGTATATGATGAGAACACTTCCCCACAATGAATCGGTTCTACACAAAGTTGTCTTTAAGTATTTATTAGCAGCAAGAATACATAATATACCTTACTTGAATGCGCTTATAAGGCAAAGGAATGTGCGTAGGCAAATCAATAATGAATGTCCATTCTCTGGTTACGCATGAGATAAGAATACAACCTGAATATTAGGAATTATATCTAGGGGATACTGGTAGGGGGGTTCCTACCGGTTGTAAGCCAGCAGGGGGAGCAAATGCTCTAATGCAAAGTCTGGTTCCACGGGGACTCAATAAGCTCCTGCTCGGGGAGGCGGTATTACTCCCTGGATCAGCGGACGAAAGGCAGCCGCTGTAATCCCAGTATGCGTGCAGCACAGGTGGAAGCCGGTCAGCCTCTCCAATAGAGACGGGCTCGAATGATGTTCCTCGAGGTAGATCCCACAGCAGTGGGTGTAGACGACTCTTATCCGATCCAACAGCCTGGTTCAAAGCAATAAGAATAATAATCCAGCCGGAGAGGGGCTCTGCATTCACCGGTGTAGATCCTCCGGTGCGCGGTACTTCACATTAACTAAGTTGAACTTGACGTTATTCAACCAAGCTCTGATACTTTCCTATCCTATTCGCACGCGGCTATAAGTGCTCTATTTAGACGCACAGTTGCTCACTTCACTTGGTCTTTGACTCGTGATGAAGGCTTACTAGTAAGGAGCGAACGATACGTTGAACAAACGTATTAGGATAAGCAAGACTCTATCTTTGGGGCAATACGGGCCCACTTCACAGCACGTTGTATCGTAGTGTGAGGCTTCAACTTGTTACTAAGACTGAACTGAACTGAACTACTTCTGTATTCACCTGCGCCATATTTATATGTTGGGCGAATAAACTAGTACCAGCCTTATTTCTGTCTCGTAGTCCTGGGCAGAACCGGGCATGTACAGACATGTCTTGACGGTAGCTTTGAACTCGACTCTGGGGGTAAGACACTGGCGCTGGTGGCACGCCATCCAATAAGAGAACGAAATATTATGGTCTGTAGTAGGTTAAAGGGATATTCCGTGTATATGTACAAAGAATACACAAGGGATATCAAACGATATACAAATATTATGCAATATATATCAATCAATAAATACATATATTCGGTTTAATCTGACCCTTTGTAACAATGGCGATGGTTATGAGAGGACTACCGGAGATGTATAAACCATTCACACTATTGGTGACACACAGTTCAGCGGAAATGTCGCTGGGGGAGTTCAAGGCCAAGCTGCGGAAATTCGAGGCCTCAGAAGACTCAGACCCGGTCGCAGAAGAGGCTGGAGAAAGGGTAATGAAGGCCCGGGCAGCGCCAAAGAAAAAGACCGGACCCCTGACGGAGATGGCGTGTTGGCGATGTGGAGAAAAGGGTCACCGAAAAGATAAGTGCATAAAAACCGTTTGGTGGAGTTTCTGTGGAACTTCGGGACACGCGGACAGAGTGTGTAGAAAGAAGCGTGAACAGAGCGCTCGGTACGCGCACGTGCAAGATGCCGGCTGTGTGCAAGATGGCGGCAGCGGTGGACGTGAGGCGAGTCGAGACGGCGTCCGGAGAGCAGCGGGAAGAGAGGACTTCACCTTCGGGGCGCAGACAGCATACGTCAGCCAGTCAACGCAGCAGCAGCAGCAGCAGGTCCAAAGGAAGGGACTGATCGTGGACACAGGTGCGTCGTCCCACATTATCAACGACAGGAACCGATTCAAGAACTTTGACAGCACCTTCGAGCCAGAGAGACACAGCAGACGGGAAGCGCACATTTGGGTTGGTGCAGGGGAGAGGAGACGCACAGGTATGCCTCATAGACAGTGAGGGGCGCCGGTGTACAGTGACGTTGAAGAATGCCCTCTACATACCCTCGTTCCCACAAGAACTATTCTCTGTAAAATCTGCTACTGCAAACAGTGCCAAAGTGTTCTTCAATGAAGGTAACGATGTTCTTGTGGAGCCTGACGGACGGTACAAGGTTTAACATTGAGGTGTACAAGAGAATGTATTATCTACAAACAGAATGTAATGAAAATGATATGTGTAACGTCAGTCATGATATTCAGACATGGCATGAGATCATGGGTCATTGTAATTACGAGGATATACTGAAGCTGCAGGCAGTGACAATAGGCATGCACATTAACGGTGAAAAGCATAGACCTAACAAAGAATGTGATGTGTGTATAAAGGGAAAGTTCACTCAAACAAGGAACAGAGGTCCCACGGAAAAGGTAAATACACCACTTGAGCTAGTTAACACAGATCTAGCCGGTCCAGTAAATAATTAGTCCATAGGTGGCTTTAAATATGTGCAGTCTTTCACAGACGTGTGTACAGGGGCAGTGTTTGTTTACTTTCTCAGAGCAGAGTGACACACTCCAGGCCACAGAAAGATTCCTTGCAGATGTAGCTCTGTATGGAAGCATAAAATGCTTAAGGTCCGACAACGGAACAGAGTTCACAAATAGAGAGTTCCAGTCACTGCTGAGAAGGAACAAGATCAGACACGAGACGTCCGGTCCTTACTCCCCGCACCAGAACGGGATAGCAGAGAGGGAAGGACGCACTCTTTTCGAAATGGCTAGGTGTAAGCTAATAGATGGTAACTTATCTAAGAGTCTATGGCATTATGCGGTACAAGAAGCCGCTTACACCAGAAATCTGTGTTTTAACAAGCACACGGGCACCACCCCGTATACAGCACTGACAGGAAAAAGGTGTGATCTAGCCAGGATGCACAAGTTTGGGTCAGTGTGTTATGCTTACCAACAGGACAGAGGAAAGCTCGAGTCCAGGTGTGAAAAATGACTTTTTGTAGGGCATGACAAGGGCAGCCCCGCTTTTCTAGTCTATTATCCCGGTAAGGGGAAAGTGCAAAAGCACAGGTTAGTAAAGTTTGTCACAAAGACAACATGTGAGAACGAGACACAGACACAGGAGCCAGAGCTGGACTCCAGAGTAGGGTGTGAGGAAAGAGAGACACCACAGCCTAGTGTACTGAGAACAGACATGCAGACAGACGGTCAACAACCCCCAGAGGATGATGACGAGAAGCACCCTAGGGTGACATCACGTGCCTCATGCAGTGGGAGATATCCCTCCCGGGAACATAAACCCCCAAAGTATCTGAAAGACTATGCCCAGAGAGAAAGTGACGAGGATGACAGTACACTTACCAGCATAGATTACTGCCACAGAGTAGTGAGTGGTGTACCTCAGACCTTTAAAGAGGCCATGATATCCCCTGAGTCAGGAAAATGGGAGAGAGCAATGGATGAGATGAGGTCCCTAGGACAATCATACTTTTACTCTAACAAAGTTACCAGAGGGTAGACAGAGTGGGTGGCAAATGGGTGTACTCAATCAAGGAGGGTATTGAAGGGCACGACAAGTACAAGGCCAGGTTTGTGGCTAAAGGCTACAGTCAGAGGGAAGGAATAGACTACGGTAAGACATTCTCCCCTACAGCCAATCTGACCAGTGTACGGGTAGTGATGCAAAAGGCAGCTGAAGACAACTTGATTTTACACCAATTGGATGTGAAGACAGCCTACCTGCACGCACCCATTGATAGAGAAATATATATGGAACAACCTGAAGGTTACGAGAAGAAGGGAGAGAAGCTAGTGTGTAAGCTAGAAAAATCCATTTACGGCCTGAAACAGTCTGGGCGAAATTGGAACGAGATGCTTCATACATGTCTAATTGAAGATCACTTCATACAGAACCCAGTAGACACCTGTGTTTACACAAAGGAGTCAAAAGAGTCAGGAAAAGTGATAATTGTGATTTGGGTGGATGATTTAATCATCGCAGCAGACAACACTAGAAACCTAGAGCAGGTGAAAGGTATATGCTCTCCACCAGATTCAAAATGAAAGACCTAGGTAGGTTAAAACATTTTCTAGGCATGGACTTCGAACAGTCTGCCAGTTGTGTAAAAATATCCCAGAAGAGATATGTGGAAAAGATCCTGAATCGTTTTGACATGCAAGAATGTAGAACTAGGGAAACACCATGTGATCAAAAGCTAGACTACAAAGAGGATGCTCAGAAATTGACAGATGTAAAAATTTACAGAGAAGCTGTAGGCAGCCTCATTTATTTGACAACATGTACTCGCCCTGACCTATGTTTTGTAGTGAGTAAATTATCACAGCATTTTGCTGATCCCACAGAAGAGCACTTTGTTTATGGAAAACAAAGAAACAGCCCACAGTGGCACTATCAACTTGTGAAGCCGAATATATGGCTCTAGCTTTGACAATACAGGAATTTATTTATCTAGAACTGCTTGAAGGAATGGATACCTATGTATATAAGAAAACTGTTGTTTATGAAGACAACCAGGGAACCATTGCACTTGCCCGAAACCCTGTGTGCCGACAGAGGTGTAAACATGTGGATATAAAATATCACTTGATTAGATCTGTCATCAGAGAAGAAAAGATGACACTCGTTTACTGTCCTACAGACGACATGGTTGCAGACACTATGACCAAGCCTGTCTCCGAACTAAAATTGAAAAGATTTTCAGGGGTCATGTTTGGTGTGTAAAATATTGCCTGTTATGTAATATTGACTGCCATGTTCTTTTGATGTTTTGAACTGTATTTTTTCTTGGAAAAGTTGTACAGTATACACGTCATTCATAAGTGGGAGTGTTAAATGTAAGTAATAATATGATTGAATATAACTGCACTTTAACTGTTCCACAAGAGGGCGCTATAGGCGTAAGGAGACACAGCTATAGCAGCTGACGTCAGGTAGCAGGTATAAGGGAATGTTCCCTCCCCCCCTGTCTCTCTCTCTCTAGCTCTCACAGAGAGCAGGTCTCGTGGTGGAAATGTACATATGAAATAAACCACACCAGTTAAGGCTAAAGAGGACCTCGTTGTCATGACCAGTTATTTTGCTCCCCAGGTGACTCTGTCAACAGACACTGGTCTGAAACTGCTACATAGTTCTCTATCTTTCCCTTCTTTTGGAATTGTAGTAATTATGGCTTCTTTCCATGAAGGTGGCATTGTGCCTTCTTTCATCGTGTGTCTGAATGCTGCTTCTAATATGGGGCTCAGTTCCTGTCTAAATGTTTTGTAGAATTCAGAGGGGAATCCGTCGCTACCCGGTGACTTACTGTTCTTTGCTTTACTGATCGCATTCCCCACTTCCTGTTCTGTAATCTCTGTGTTTAATATTTCGTTCTGTTCCTTCCCTATCAACGGTAAATCTAGTTTTTCTAAAAAAATCTCTATCTCCTCTTCTCCTGCCGCTATCGGTTGTGTGTATAGTTTCTTATAGTATTCTTCAAATGTCTTCTCTATTTCAGCGGGTTCTCTTAGTATTTTGTTTGTGTTCGTGTCCCTTATTGTGTGTATTGTGTTCAGTTTTTGTTGTGTCCTAATTCGTCTAGCTAAAAGTCTGGTCGCTCTCGGTCCTCCTTCATAGTATGTCTGTTTCATGTATCTAGCTTTCTTCTCTATTTCTGTCAGCTGTTCTTTGTTTATCTTTCCTCTAACGTCCTTTACCTCTCTAAATAGCGCTTTTACACCGCCCGGGCTCCGGTTCAAGCTCCAGCTCCGTTCTGAACCCTCTGCACCTTGGTGCTCTCTGGCGAACCACCCCGCGTTTACACCCATTTAAGCAGAACCAACATTCCACCGTCTCCGTCATCAACGGGGGCGTTACCCAGGCGGAGGTAGAAAAAATGCACGGAGAGCGAGCCTCAACGCGCGAGCGCACACACAAAAGCACACACGCACACACACGCACTGTATAGGCTACGTTTGAAATGAATCGTTCTGTGAGGTTCGCCTTTCCCTTGACCTTTAATTCCCTGTCTCCTCACCTCACTAGCCCCCACCCTCGCGTTCGTTCACTCTCGTTTGCTCTTCAGCAGCCACACCCTTGGACTACCTGTCATTATGTGTTTGATTGGTCTGGTGCCGAACACACACTTCTAGTTCGAGTATCAATTACCATCACGCACCTGATGTGTATTCTAATTAGTGCCCCTGTGGGCTTTAAGTACCTCGCTCTTCCCCTCAGTCCTGGTTGGGTCGTTCCGTATCATATCTCTATCACCAAGACACCTACGGGAGGTTCTCTGTCTGTAGGCTCCTACGGGAGTTTCTGTTTCTGTCTTTATGCTGTTTTCATCTCCGGCGTGAGATGCGCTCAAGCCTTCGCCTCCTGTCGCCGTTTGCCTGGAGGGAGACACTGAACTGCGCTCTCTAATCCTCTACGGGAGGTATTCCAGTGTTCCACTTCAGACCTCCGAGCCAGACGCGCATCCAGACGCGCATCCAGACCTCCGAGCCAGACGCGCTCTTCACTCCAGACGCGCATCCAGACGTGCATCCAGACCTCCGAGCCAGACGCGCTCTTCACTCCAGACGCGCATCCAGACGCGCATCCAGACCTCCGAGCCAGACGCGCTCTTCACTCCAGACGCGCATCCAGACGCGCATCCAGACCTCCGAGCCAGACGCGCTCCTCACTCCAGACGCGCATCCAGACGCGCATCCAGACCTCCGAGCCAGACGCGCTCTTCACTCCAGACGCGCATCCAGACGCGCATCCAGACCTCCGAGCCAGACGCGCTCTTCACTCCAGACGCGCATCCAGACGCGCATCCAGACTCCGCGCCAGACGCGCTCTTCACTCCAGACGCGCATCCAGACGCGCATCCAGACTCCGCGCCAGATGCGCTCTCCGTACCGGCACGTACTCCAAGCAGACGCGCACCACTCAGACCTCCGCGCCAGATGCGCCCTCCGTACCGGCGCATACTCCAAGCAGACGCGCACCACTCAGACCTCCGCGCCAGATGCGCTCTCCTCCAGACGTCTAGCCTGCGCCTTCCTACTCCTCCCTGTAAGCAGCTCCAGCCCTCGCCCTGTTCCAAGGCCTTACCCTGTTTTCTCTATCCCTGTCCCCAGCCCGCCTCCGTGGGCCTCTGTCCCTGTTTCCCCTCTCTAGTCCTCCTAGTCCTCCCTGTCCCCAGCCCGCCTCCGCGGGCCTCTGTCCCTGTTTCCCCTCTCTAGTCCTCCTAGTCCTCCCTGTCCAGTCCTTCTAGTCCTCCCTGTCCAGTCCGTCCAGTCCGTCTAGTCCTTCCTAGTCCTCCCTGTCCAGTCCTCCTAGTCCTCCCTGTCCAGTCCTCCTAGTCCTCCTAGTCATCCCTGTCCAGTCCTCCTAGTCCTCCCTGTTCCTGCCCTTGTCCCTTGCCCTGGCCCTGTTCCCTTAGCCTTCCCCTTAGCCAGCTCGCCTCTTAAAGGCACTGTGCCTATTTTCCCATTTCTTGTTTTCCAGTATTTTGTGTTCTCCCTTAAAGGGACAGTGCCGTTTTCTGTTGTATACAATAAATGCCCAGTTCCTGTCTTGTGTTGTGCGATTGGGGTCGGTTACAAACCATAACACGTTCCAGCAAAGTAGGCTTCTATTATTCTAATTACTGTTTTAATGGGTATCATAGTCTAAAGCCTACTGTAGAACATGACATATTAGCATGACATCTGATTTATTAATGCCAATACTAAAAATTAGGGACAAACGCAATTGGCACAAGTGTAAATGATGGATTAGTCACTTAGTTTTAAAATCTGACTGATTAGCTCAGCTTGTTAGTCCACTGGCTGAGGATCCTATGGTCACAGGTTCAAATCATTCTTGGTTCCAAATTTCTTTACGTTTAATTAATTTATCCACTCTGGTTGGATGGTGTGTATGTATATGTATGTATTGTGCTGTATAATGACAATACATTTTAATCGAATCTCATTTTGAAATCGCTACGCTGCCTATGGACACGACAGTGGCAGACAGCTTCGGAGGTGATTGCATTCCACCATGCTGATCCACTCAACAGGTAGCGATTTCAAAATGAGATTCGATACACTACACTTGTGCCAATTGCGTTTGTCCCTAATTTTTTGTATTGGCATTAATAAATCAGATGTCATGCTAATATGTCATGTTCTACAGTAGGACTTAATACTATTGTAGACACCTGAATATGTCTAACAATAATTCAATGTGTCTAACGTTAATTCCTTGCATTCTCTGTGTTCGCGATGACGTTGTGTAACTTGCTGACCGCTCTTGATCCTCCCTATCCTAACATTGACACTTAACTTGCTGACCTCTCTTGATCCTCCCTATCTTAACATTGACACTTAATAGTGGGACATGATACAGGTACCGCCAGGGGGAGCTGGTGGCGACGTTGGGCAGGGACACAGGTGAAGAAGGATGGGCTCAGGGCGCGGCGCTGCTGATCGCCCTGGAGGGCAATAAGGACCAGCGCACCATCCCTAGGTTAGTGAATCCTAGGCCCCATCCACTCTCGCTGCTCAACCTCCACTTCAATACTCCTGGCCTACAGTCGGGGACTCAGCCGGACCCAGCTCTGCTGCGTTCTCACTACCAGGTGGCCGTGTACATCCACTCCCATAAAGCAGGGATAATCCACCCTGCTACACTATGATACCCATTAAAACAGTAATTCAAATAATAGAAGCCTACTTTGCTGGAACGATTAATTTCAAACGTAGACAGTGCGTGTGTGTGCGCTCGCGCGTTGAGGCTCACTAAGCCTTTCTCCATGCATTTCTGGAGCATTTCTTTATCCACTCTGGTTGGATGGTGTATTGTACTTGTGCTGTATCATAACAATACATTTAAATCTAATCTTGTTTTGAGAGCAGTCGCAAATCGCTTCCTGTTGAGTGCAATGCCGACTCGCTACTTTCCCTTGTTCACTCGTCTTCACACAGCCTATGACACGCCCACTGTTGACGTCACGGTTCGCGAGGAAAAACCAACTATTTTTCGGTGCCAGCTGAGCACCGATTTATCACGTTCTGAACCAATTAATCCCGGTCTGAACTCGCCGGCCGGTGCGAGATTACGTTCGGGAACCGGCTCCAGCACGGAGCCTGGCCGGTGTAAAAGGGATGGTTCTTTGAGTTTTGGTGTTCTTTCTCTAATTCTTTCAGTTTCTTTATTAAGTTCTGGTATGTCTCTATTCTGGCCTTCTTGAGTAATGCCGTCTTTGCTATCAATTTTCCTCGTATTACTACCTTTAGTGCATCCCATTGTCATTTTCTTCTCTGTATCTAATTATGTCTCCTTTTACTTCGTTAACCAAACCTTTGTTATTTAGTCCTACGTTCAGTCTCCAAACTGTATTTCTCCGTCTACTTTTAAGTTTCACTGTCAGATATATTGCGCTATGGTCTGATATGTCCGTTACCCCTATGCTGCAGTCTTCTACCCTATATCTGTCCCCTGTTGTCATGAGAAAATAGTCTATCCTTGAATATGTTGTGTGTGGATGATGTGAATAATGTGTGTATTCTCTGTCTAGTGTGTGCATTTCTCTCCATATATCCATGATTCCTAATTCTGTCATTTGTATATTCATATATTTGCTAATGTTTGTCCTCCATTTCTTTGTGCTTGTCGTGTCTATGTCATAGTTCAGTACTACATTAAAATCACCTGTACAGATTAGGACCAACACAAACCTTCTTATTGTCTTTTTACTATTATGTACCTTCAGGGTTCGAAATTAAGGGGGGCTTGGGGCAAAATGCCCTCGAAAATTGACCAAATGCCCTCGAAAATCAGTTAAGGGGGGCAAGAAAAGCCCCAGACAGTTGACTAATTATATATATATAATTATATATATGCTCTACAGTGCGAGCATTTCACTCGTATTTGCCCCTAATAATATGTGTGTGCGAACCGGAAAAATCATTTACTCGCAGTGTGCAAGTGAAGATTACAAACAGCTCCGCTGTTAATAGTTCAGAAACTACAAGTCCCACATTCCACAAGGCGCATAAACGTCCAATCACAGTAGTTTCCTGCGGTGACGCGGCTGGTTTCATGCGAGTGAAAGGAAATGAGAACACAGTACGCGCTGGAAAACAAAGTCACGGTACCGGCATAGGCAAGTTATACATTCAGAATCAGACAACGCAAAAAATTCAGCCAGCCATGAAGCCCATTCATTTTTATTTTGAGCAAAAGAGAGACGAGGAGAAAGAGGAATCCGGCGAGGCAGCTAATGTTACTGAGGCGGATAACGTTAGCGAAGTTAGCACACGCACATGTACGCACACTGTGGGCCAGCCAGTGACTTTGGTGGTGTGTACTATTGCACAGATGTGTGTCCAGTTTGCACACGCACATACACACACACGCACATAGTAAGCCATCACTGGGAACGCTCAGAGGAAAGGGGGGCTGAGAATATCTGTGTCTATCTGTGTGTGTGTGTCTCGCTCTCTCTCCCTCTCCCTCTCTACATCTCTCTCTCCTGAACCTATTTCATTCAAAAGGAAGACATTGATGGACAGTAGCTATACGTATAAATTATAGCTCAGTTGACATTACACACACTTCTGCAGTCCCTCCCGCCGTCCCTCTCTCTCTCTCTCTCTCTCTCTCTCTCTCTCTCTCTCTCTCTCTCTCTCTCTCTCTCTCTCCCTCCCTCTCCTTGCTAGTTCTCTGCCTGTCAAACCCTGTTTGAGGAAGTGTCGGGTTACACTATGCCTATGTCCCCGACATACACGCAGTCAAGTTTGTGTATGTGTGTGTCCCCGACGAGGGAGAGAGATGGCGCACACACATTACACACACTTCTGCAGTCCCTCCCGCCGTCCCTCTCGCCTCTAGCACGCCCCCCTTATCGCCCACTCTCGCGCTGTGAAGCGGAAACGCCCAGCGGGGCGAGGCGGTGGTTTCTCCCCGGCTCGGCGGTGGTTTCTCCCCGGCTCGGCGGTGGTTTCTCCCCGGCTAGGCGGTGGTTTCTCCCCGGCTCCGTGCGCCGCTGACTCGGCCCAGCTCCAGCGGCCGTCTTCCGCCTGCGATATCCTCTCTCCGAGGCGGCTCGTTCTTATTGATCCCCCATTGTTCAGGTCGACATGGTCGCACAAATACCCGTTGGAGGAGTAGTGGGGGAGAAATGAATGAATGAAAACTTTATTTAACAGATTGCAGAATGGGTACAATACAGTACGGCGCAATACACACAATTGTTAAGGGGATGCAGTCCAGAGAAAGACGTTTGTCTTGTTTACATCAGGGTCCCCCATTTTCAATTCATATCAACATTTATGACATACACAACATACATGACATTAACATGTCTGACGAGCACAGAGTTGCCAGTCGATAATTCTTGCTATTTAAAAATATTCCTCTTCTTCTCCCCCACTACTCCTATGTTGTGTATGTCATAAATGTCGATATGAATTGAAAATGGGGGACCCTGATGTAAACAAGACAAACGTCTTTCTCTGGTCTGCATCCCCTTAACAATTGTGTGTATTGCGCCGTACTGTATTGTACCCATTCTGCAATCTGTTAAATAAAGTTTTCATTCATTCATTCATTTATTTCTCCCCCACTACTCCTCCAACGGGTATTTGTGCGACCATGTCGACCTGAACAATGGGGGATTAATAAGAACGAGCCGCCTCGGAGAGAGGATATCACAGGCGGAAGACGGCCGCTGGAGCTGGACCGAGTCAGCGGCGCACGGAGCCGGGGAGAAACCACCGCCGAGCCGGGGAGAAACCACTGCAGAGCCCCGCTGGGCGTTTCCACTTCACAGCGCGAGAGTGGGCGATAAGGGGGGCATGCTAGCGCGCGGGATAAGGGGGGCGTGCTAGCGCGCGGTCACCTATAGGGGGACCCTGCTTTTCTTTATCATAAATCGATAAATAGAGACCGTATTATATCCCCAATTATCATATCATGGGGTATCATTGGAAAGCCACACTCATTGGCTACAACCCTGTGCAAAGACTTTCGAGATCGCCAAATGATTGACGGAGCTAGAACACCGGGAGTCGGGGGTGGTAATGTGTACTTTTGCATACTTTCGGGCACGCCTCACATATCGGCATGTAACTCGAGAACCACTGAACGGATTTTGTCACCTGAAAGGGCAATCGACAGGTAACAAATAGGGCTTTAATTCTATCTATATATTGTATTAAAAGAAATGCACACCCGAGCCACTAGAGGTCGGCAAAGAATCGTCCACATTAAAAGAAATGCACACCCGAGCCACTAGAGGTCGGCAAAGAATCGTACACAAGAGGAGCATTTTCCCTATCCATAGATGTATGATTTGGCCATAATAAGGTCAAGGTCAAGTTCAAGGTCAAATATGAATTTATAATTAACGTCGATTATCATTAATTACTGTATCTACAAATCCTTCTGTTTAATCATCTTCCCGCGGTTCATTTGCTTAGATTTTTTGTACACATGATCTCAATAAGGTGGTGAATGAGCTCAGTGAGCATTTATCAGAAAATATCCATTTTTGATCATCATCAAAATCATAAATCATAATTAATTTATTCATTACAATTTACTCAGCCTAGTAACAGACACAATATTTCTGACACTGGAAATACATACCCCCAGGTCCCTAGATGTTCCTAGATACCAAGAACATGCAAATTGACCTTGCAGAAGTGGAGCAATCTTCCATTTACTTAGGCATGTACCTGAAGTAACAATTTATGTTCATATGGTCAATAGAATTGATATTATCGTGTATATTTGACTAATGGGTTATTCAACATTATTATAGCATTATTCAGAATGGCTAAGCTGAAAACAGACAACAGTTAGCTTGACTTCTGTAACTGAAATGATCACACACCCACTCTATCTCACATAACCCCCCCCCCCCCCCCCCCCCTAGGAACCAGTTTTGTTGTAAACCTGATGACCAAGAGGCACACAATAGAGGCATACACACACACACACACACACACACACACACACACACACACACACACACACACACACACACACACACACACACACACACACACACACACACACACACACACACACACACACACACACACACACACACACACACACACACACACACGAACATTGTACATATGTCTATACTGAACACTGTGACCTCATTTTCTACTTCTAAATTACATGCTATACTATGTTATTTGATACTATCTTGTCTAGCACAGTCTCTGGAGCGTAACAGTAAGAAGCATTTTGTATGAAAGTATTCTGTACTTCTGTATGACAACTATTAAAGAAACTTGAAACACTAGCAATCTGATCAAACACACCCCATGACCGATTGATGAATGACACACACACAGAAACCCCCCTCCCAGACACTCACACACACCCAGTACCCACACGCAGACAGACCAAACCAGTTTACCAACTATTGGCAGGGGAGGACCAGACCCACTTGTGTATTGGAGATAGGATTTAAACAACTTGTTGAGAACAGTAAGGGACTCAGTCTAGCCGAGGCTGGGTCACAGATGGACGTCTTGTTACTGTGCTGTGGAAACCATGTATGCTGCATTAAATCAACTTCTTCACCAACTGAGCCATTGTCTCTGAAAACCATCTCCAGTCTGAATTCCTCTTGAAACCAGCGCCTACCCTCATCAATTCTACTTCATACCTTTAGGCGAAAACGGTCTACAGATTAACAGGTTAAATCAACCCTGTCAACTGTCAAATGATGTCAACTGTCAACCTGAATTAACATTCAGTATTCAATATGGTCTGATATTAACATTCAGTATTCAATATTGTCTGATTCAATATTAACATTCAGTATTCAAGTAGAACAGATAGATAGCTGTTGTGGACACTCACCTTTCCACAGCAAAACGGTAGGCAAGGCACCCTGGTTGAGAAATGCAGGTTTCAGTCTATGTGCAGTGTAGACACATCATGGATATATATAGATACACATGTTCTAGAATGTTTGATTATGACATCATACTGTGACATCACAAATGTTCTAGAATGTTCTATTATGACATCATACTGTGACATCACAGGTTTTGGGGACAGCCGTACCATTATTATTTATATTATTCAAATGGCACTCAAACATGTTCCGTTGTGATGTCACAGGATGATTTAATGTTCTAGAATGTTCTATTATGACATCATACTGTGACATCACAACGGAACATGTTTGCGTTTCATTTGAATAATATAAATAATAATGGTACGGCTGTCCCCAAAACCTGTTTTTGGGATTCAAACTTCGTCAGGGTTCTTCGAACGGACGTTCGAACCTTCTTTTTTAATAAAGAAAAATATTTTTTTTATATCCTCAAACTAAATCCTCAATTTGAATAAAGTGATTCATCTGATTAAATTAATCTTTTTTCTTTTATTATTTTGTTAGTGATGTAATAAAAAATAACACTGAACAAAAAAAAATGATAATATACGATTGGTAAACACTGATTAACCAAAACACATAATAGAAAACTGGATGAATTATTATAATAATATGTGGTTGGCACTTCTTTATCGTTGCTATTGTAGATAACTGTGGCAATTCTAGAGTTAATACATGTAAAAAAAATTATTCATTGATAACCCAAAAAAAAACATTATCTACTTGAGGAGAGAATGTGTATATCTGTGTTTTCACTTTGCCATAATGGGCGTAGGTATGTGTAACAGAGGCAACTCGCCCCTGCCACGAATTCGACCATGCCTTGAGTGGGAGTCGAACCCCAGGCGTCCGCACTGCGGGCGACATCACAAACCGCTGCGCCAAGAAAGGAATTCCCTCCTAAGCGCTCAGTTTGGATGCCTCTGGGGAGTGAGTTTTACACCCGTTACACTCACCCCCCCTAAACTCACACCACCCAAGGCATCCGGGTCTACGGCACCAGTGTAACAGAGGCAACTCGCCCCTGCCACGAATTCGACCATGCCTTGAGTGGGAGTCGAACCCCAGGCGTCCGCACTGCGGGCGACATCACAAACCGCTGCGCCAAGAAAGGAATTCCCTCCTAAGCGCTCAGTTTGGATGCCTCTGGGGAGTGAGTTTTACACCCGTTACATATGCGTTCCTCATAAATTGTTTCTGCTTGGGGAGAAGTCTTGGTTTTGGGGAGAGTAATAGGGTTTCCAACCTGCTCTACTTCTAGAAACAAAACAGTGAACAAAATGTGTATTTTAGCAGCTTTAGGGGCTACAGGCGTGTAGTTCACATGTGTAATTAATTAATCGAATTAACGCGATAAACTGACAGCCCTACCTTTTTTTTGTATCCACTTTTTCTCCCCATTTTCAATTTTCTCCCATCCCATTCGTATTTATCCAATTCTTCCCTCCTGTTACATCCCAATGTATATATTCCCCAGTGTGTGTCTCCATGTGTGTGTGTTCTCCATTTTGTTTCCTCCCTCCAGCCATTGTTCCCTTCACCATTGGTCCCTGCCAGGCCTGCCCTTCCATTATAGCAACACAGCACCGATTGGTGGATGGCTTTCCAGACTCCAACACTCAATCCACACCACCCAATCATGGATCACCCCACACCTGTTAAAACATGGCTTCTCACTTCAGTCTCTCTCTCTCTCTGGCATGAGGCTAGGCCTGTTGTGATTTTGTAAACCTGTAACTTTGACAGTATTGCATTTCGTTTATTGGCCTTTGGTGCTTAGTAGAAATGTCCTTGTGTGTGTATGGCCACAGAGAGAGCATTGTTAGTTATAGTTTGTTTTTGTATATATTCTGCCTTTGTTTCTGTATAATTGATGTGTTTTTTCTCTCTTTCTCAGGAAGCACAGATGGGGTGAGCTGCCATTTCCTTTGGATATTGTTTTCTCCTGTTTTGGTTAGGTAAGAGTAGTTTAGGTAATGTAATCTCTTTTACCATAGATTAGATTTGGGTTTATTTGGAGTATAGTGGTGTTTGTTTGTTGTTTTGGCCTGGGCTCACCCCTGAGCTACATGTGCTTCCTTTGCATCTATTCAATAAATATCATTGTTGTTTACAAACGTGGTCCATCTTTTCTGTCAACCAACTGTTATGTTACAGCCCTTTACCCTTAGACTCACAGGGGTAGTAACATAAATGGGGGCTCGTCCGGGATCTTGTAACCCGTGTTCAATTGTTGGTTGATGGATTTGGTGAACTGTGTTTGTTTACACTTGTATAGTTATTAATTAATTTGTGTGTAAAAATGGCATTTGTGTAAAAAAAATAAAAATAAATGGCAGTTAGTCATTCTATTAGAAGAGTTTAAGAATCGTTTGCCAGAGCGTATTGTAATTTACCTGAGTGAGCAGAAAGTGTCCACTCTGCAGCAAGCTGCTGTATTAGCTGATGAGTTTGCGCTAACCCATAAAACTGTGTTTGTAGATAGGCGTGACTCGTTTCTCCCCCATGATTTCTCTCAGAAACATTCTGTCCCCAACCATTCAGAATTCACACACCCCCGACCAAAAATGTCACCTCCACGCTCAAAAGAGGAGCGGACATGTTACTACTGTCATAAGCCTGGTCATGTTATTTCTGACTGTTTAACATTGAAACGTAAGCAGCAACCGTCCTCTCAGAACTTTAGACAACCCAAAGGGGTTGGTCTGATTAAAATGGCACCTGATTCCGATCAACAGATGCACAATGATCAGGATGTTCTCGATCCTTGTTTCAGGCCATTTACTTCCAAGGGTTTAGTTTCCTTGACAGGGGATCCAAAAGATCAGTGTACAGTTCAGATCTTACGAGATACTGGAGCCTCACAATCCTTTATCCTCTCTGATGTACTACCTCTGTCTGAGAAATCTTCCTGTGGTTCTAGTGTCCTAGTTCAAGGTATTGAGATGGGTTTCGTGCCAGCCCCGTTACACTGTATTCATGTACAATCTGATTTGGTCACTGGGTTCTTTAAAATAGGGGTGAGACCTTCCTTGCCAGTTAAAGGCATTTCCTTTATCATGGGAAATGATTTAGCTGGAGGACAGGTGAACGCTGTGCTGGAAGTGTTGGATCACCCAGACACAGATTCTCTGCCTGATGACTTGTCACAGAACTTCCCTGAAGTTTTTTCTGCAAGTGTTGTCACTCGGGCTCAATTGAAAAAGAGAGGTGATGAAATTAATTTGTCTGACTCTGTTTTTGCTTCAGCCTTTGTCAGGGAGGAGTTGCTGGCTCCAACTTCTGATACCGCTGACAAACCACCGACTCATAGTAAGGTACCCCCACAGACAACTGTAACTAGTTCCGACGCATTGAAGTTACCCGTTACTCGTGAAATGCTAATTACTGCCCAGAAGGCTGACCCTTCTCTTGCAAAATGTTTCTCTTCTCTTGAAATAGAACAGAGGAGAGAGTTGCATTCTTATTTTGTGGATGAAGGAGTTTTGATGCGTACATGGAGGTCCCATGGTACTAGACTGGCAGAGCATGCACAATCGGAGATGGGGCTACCAGATCAGGTACCAGACTGGAGCACTGTTTATCAGATTGTTGTCCCTGCAGTTTATCGTCAGCATGTACTGTTCTTGGCCCATGACCACCCTTGGTCTGGACACTTGGGAGTCACTAAAACATACAACAGAATACTTCAACATTTCTTTTGGCCCGGTTTGAAGTCCGATGTAGCACAGTACTGTCGTACCTGTAGTACTTGTCAGATCACCGGAAAGCCAAACCAGGTAATTCCACCTGCTCCCCTCTGTCCTATACCAGCGGTCGGTGAACCATTTGAACATGTCATAGTTGACTGTGTTGGTCCGTTGCCAAGGACCAAAGCCGGCAATCAGTTTTTGTTGACAATAATGTGTACCGCCACCCGTTTCCCTGAGGCTATCCCTCTTCGCAGAATTACAGCGCCTGTAATAATTAAGGCTTTGACGAAGTTCTTCTCCACGTTTGGACTGCCTAAGGTAGTACAAACGGACCAAGGCACCAACTTCCTGTCTAGGTTATTTGAGCAAGTGTTACAGTCCCTGGGTATCCGACATATAGTGTCCAGTGCCTACCACCCTGAAACTCAGGGGGCTCTAGAACGTTGGCATCAGACCTTAAAGTCCATGCTGCGTAAATATTGCTTAGACACAGAGAAAGATTGGGATGAGGGTGTCCCCCTTGTTCTATTTGCTGCGCGAGAGACCATACAGGAGTCTCTTGGTTTCAGTCCTGCTGAGCTCGTTTTCGGGCACACTGTTAGAGGGCCTCTGAAAGTTCTTAAAGAACGGTTCATGTCAAAGGGTGCCAGCACACCCACTAATGTTCTAGATTTTGTTAGCCAGTTTCGAGAGCGACTGCATCAGGCATGCTCTCTCGCAAAAGAAGCGCTCTCTTCTTCCCAGAGAACTATGAAACGGCACTATGACGAGAAAGCTGTTTCTCGATCTTTCCAGCCAGGTGATAAGGTTCTAGTCCTGTTACCTATCCTTGGTTCTGCTCTTTCCGCTCGTTTTTCCGGACCATATGCAATAGACAAGAAGATAAGTGATACAGACTATGTGGTTCGCACCCCTGATCGTAAACGTCACTCTCGTGTTTGCCACATCAATATGCTTAAACCATATTTTTCCAGAGATAGTGTGCAGGTGAAGACCTCAGACCAGACAGCCGGACTGGCCGTCTCTGCTGTTGCCTCAACTCCAATAGTTCCGGACTCTCCTGACGTTAGTGATTTCTCCCTGCCGTTCCAGCTGGAGGTGGATGCCAGCGGGGTGGGAGCTGGAGGAGTGTTATTACAGGAAGATCACGATGGTGTCAGTCACCCGGTTTGTTATTTCTCCCGGAAATTTAACAAACATCAACTAAACTATTCCACTATTGAAAAGGAGACTTTGGCTATGTTGTATGCGTTGCAACATTTTGAGGTGTATGTCGGTTCGAGCGTATTACCAGTGGTAGTATACACCGACCACAACCCATTGGTTTTTCTGTCGCGGATGTACAACCACAATCAGCGCCTCATGCGTTGGGCGCTCGTAGTGCAAAATTATAACCTCAGCATAAAGCATAATAAGGGGTCTGAGAATGTGTTGGCGGATGCTCTATCTCGGAGTTAAATCTCTGTTGCTGTCGACTCGTTGTCTGTTGCTGTCGACTCGTTCTACTGTATATTGCTGTCGACTTGTTCTATTTTGCTGTCTACTCGGTCTATGTAGCTGTGGACTCGTTTTATGTTGCTGTCGACTCAGTCTCTCTTGCCGTCAACTCGTTCTGTCATTGTTGACCCGTGTGGTTGTACCAACTGCTAGTTTTTTCATAGCTCTTTGTTTTGGAGTACATGTTATCTCGGGGATGTTATCTCGTTGTTAAGAAAAAAAAAAAAAAAACATGTTTAGTTGGTGTTAGGTGTCAAACATGTTTTTGTCTTATGTATGGGGGTGTTACATCCCAATGTATATATTCCCCAGTGTGTGTCTCCATGTGTGTGTGTTCTCCATTTTGTTTCCTCCCTCCAGCCATTGTTCCCTTCACCATTGGTCCCTGCCAGGCCTGCCCTTCCATTATAGCAACACAGCACCGATTGGTGGATGGCTTTCCAGACTCCAACACTCAATCCACACCACCCAATCATGGATCACCCCACACCTGTTAAAACATGGCTTCTCACTTCAGTCTCTCTCTCTCTCTGGCATGAGGCTAGGCCTGTTGTGATTTTGTAAACCTGTAACTTTGACAGTATTGCATTTCGTTTATTGGCCTTTGGTGCTTAGTAGAAATGTCCTTGTGTGTGTATGGCCACAGAGAGAGCATTGTTAGTTATAGTTTGTTTTTGTATATATTCTGCCTTTGTTTCTGTATAATTGATGTGTTTTTTCTCTCTTTCTCAGGAAGCACAGATGGGGTGAGCTGCCATTTCCTTTGGATATTGTTTTCTCCTGTTTTGGTTAGGTAAGAGTAGTTTAGGTAATGTAATCTCTTTTACCATAGATTAGATTTGGGTTTATTTGGAGTATAGTGGTGTTTGTTTGTTGTTTTGGCCTGGGCTCACCCCTGAGCTACATGTGCTTCCTTTGCATCTATTCAATAAATATCATTGTTGTTTACAAACGTGGTCCATCTTTTCTGTCAACCAACTGTTATGTTACAGCCCTTTACCCTTAGACTCACAGGGGTCATAACACCTCCCCTGTCTTACACGTTGCTAGACTATGCCTCCCACAGGTCGGTTGTAGTGAGGACAGAAGCCTATTGCATCACGTGTCCCCTCCGGTACACGAGGAGGCAGCCTGTCGCATCTTTTCACCGCAGCAGCTCGAACTCTCAGGCGTCGGTTACACACAAGGTGTTTTCGTTTCGTTTTCAAGATGAGTTTCGCTTTCCAGGTCGCAACGTAGTGGCAGCCGAGTTAGACATTTGTTTTGCAACCTGAGCACTTTCGTTTTGCCTCCTGAGCACAGTGATGTACAATGCCAAAGCAGTAGGTGGCGAACATGAAGGCAATTTTCAACCAATCAGAACTTGAATGTGCCAATACACTTCCTGCAAAAAAATATCAACAAGCCACCATCTTTAAATGCCTCCGTGAGCCATTTTAGCCAATGTAGCATTTATTTTTCAGCAAAGAAAGTGCAATAAAAGTGCAATAAACAAAACGGATACATTCACTGTGTGTTCTGCCTCTCATTTGTTGATGAAACAAAACTAACATCAACACAATTGACCACCAAGAGCGGAGTTTAGTCTCATCTGCACCGATTTTGTTAGCTTACATGCTAACGCAATAGGAATATGCCATTATAACAGTATAGCATTGTGGCTAGCAGCTAACGTTAGCTCACGTTAGCCAGCCAGCACCAAACTGATGATATCAGGAGCTATCAGTAGCTAGATAATATTAGACAACACCTCATGTATTAAACAAAGGTGAATAGATGACTGGGCCATTTTGTTTAATGCTTGTTAAGATTGAAAGAGGAGCTCTGAGCTAACAGGGTCCGGTAGCTAACGTTAGCTCACGTTAGCCAGCTGCTCATGCAATCGTTAATGCTAGCAGAATGAATGGATGTAAACTTTGTTTAACAGATTGCAGAATGGGTACAATACAATACGGCTCAATACAAACAATTGTTAAGGGAATGCAGACTGTTGTAGCTTGGACTGGGGTCCTTATAACAATAACTTGACAACACATGGTAGCTGCAGCTATTTGGGACAGCTCTGTCGTAACCGGACGTTGGTGAGGGCACGCAGATGTCGGTATCTACTGCGCATGGGCGTTGAGCAACAACGGCTCCGTGCAGATTACATGACATGTTGTCAGCGAGTTTTGGCGAGTATCCAAAACGAAAACACCTTTTCAGCGTTGTCAGTAGGGCAACGCGTTTTCCTGCCAAAACGGCATTTCTATTTAACTGGGACAGCAAACGTATTCATTCAGCAACAAAATGAAAACAAAAACACCTAGTCTAACCATGGCCTCAGTGGCGAGGAGTAATGCGTGGGAGGCGCGTGATTTTTTTCCGTAGCCTCATTTCTCTGAGACGCTCTCTGATTGGCCGACGCCTGTTTATACACTGGTTAAGCTTAGGCACTTGTCGCGGTGGGGGTATGTGTGTGTCTGTGTGTATTCATGGAGCGGTGGGATCTACCCATGGGCGTTCCCTCTCTTGCGTTACAGGCTGTGCCGTTGGAGGAAGCTGATTGGCTGGCTGGCGCATAGGGGCGGTGCCCTGGAACCCCGCGAACTCGCTCAAAAGGGAGGCGAGTATTGTCAGCTGGGGGCGAGACACAGAAGGACGAGACCCGGAGCAGAGGAGGAAAGAGAAACCCGAGGACGCCGACTGGTGATATTGCTGGTACACACGGCGCTATTGCTGCTTCCTTGAACGAAAACGGGAGTCGAGAGGACGCTAGCAGAGGACGCAGGGCTGCGAGGATACACGGCTCTTTTTGTGTTTTACCTTTCCTCCAGTGGAACCAGGTCATAGCGGCGACTGCGGTGTTTCCTCCAGAGTGGAAACGAGTGGAGCTTCAGACCGGAGGGACATTATCGCCACACCGGGCGCCGTGAGTAAAGAACACAAGACAGTGGAATACGTGCCTAAACAAACGAACTATTTTCCCGAGTGGTAAATGAAGACATAGACGAACGGTGACTGCATTTGAATTAGGAATATTATTAGTGGCGTGAAGCTGAAGATTATCGGAACGGCATACAGTAAAGCCAGTAATACTGTCGAAGACTGGAACCTAGTATTGTGGATTCTCCATCCTCTGTGAACTACCTTTTTCTCTCTTTACTAAATCATATGGAGGATATCTAATCAAGTGTGCATTGTGACGAACCCTTGAACGGGGGGGGGGGGGGGGGAACCTTGCTCTTACTGACTGTGCCTTTCATTACAGGCGGAAGGACATTATTGCACGCCTGGTGCTTGGAGGGCCTAAAACACCCCAGTACAGACCGAACAGTTTTTAGCCCGAAGCCGAGAGGGGCTACGGGAGCGGAAGGAGGTGACGTCCTTCCGGCCCTCAGCTTCGGGCCCCGGTTATTATTAACCTTTCTTTTTGTATTGTTTGTAACTCAGCGCTTCCACTGCCCCAGACCTAGGTTAGGATATGGGAGGAATATTCTAGGCCTGGTCATAACCCCTAGTGGTGAACAACACCCACTATCCTATCCAAACCCCCTTAATTTACCGTGTGAACACTTAGTGTGTATTTATCTACCTATATTCTCCCTAAAGCATTTGCCGTGGCTCCCCGAGGGATAGTGTGATATCGATGCTTATTTCAGGACGTTTTGCAGTGAACCGTGTGGTATAGTGTGATTCTAAGTTGACGTTTGATAAGTCATAGACCCGTGTGCAGGGTAGACTCTTTTTGCCTTCACGTGTGTAGTGTCTCAGGGGTGGGGATAGGTGACGTGGGTGGGAGTAACAGTCTGGGGGTGGGTTTACGGGGCATGGAGCACTTCCTCTTTTAAACTACCCTAGGCTTAAGAGGCGTGGGTATTTTAATCTAGTCTAATAGTGTTTAGGTAGGTTTATGAATTTGTTCTTATGTATTAAAGTATTGCCTGTTTTTCTTAAATACCATTATGTAATAAAGTATTGCTTGTTTTTGCTAAACATTCTCTCCTTGTCTGTCTGTGGTCCTGGGGAATCTGTTGTGGTAGTTCAGCTGAGCTCTTTGGAAAGTACACCTGTGCGCTTGCACTTCCTAGCTGTAGACTGGGGTGCTTTTCATTGGGGTCTGGTGACACACTCTTTCGAAGTTTGTCTTAGAGCGTGACGGCAAGTTCTTTCGACGGTTAAGCTTAGGCACTCTTTCGAAGTTGGTTAAGGTTAGAGTTTGTCTTAGAGCATGGCGATAGAACGCCAGGTAGTTTGCAAGCTGTTTGACGTGGAAATGGGCAAAGACACAGCTCGTCACGCGATTGGGCAAACGCGTCAGTGGCCAATCAGAGAGCGTCAGTCAGTGCCAATCAGAGAGCGTCTCCGAGAAATGCGGCTACGGAAAAAAATCACGCGTGGGAGGCTCACGCTGCCCCCGCTACTTCCTGCTTCCGTCGCACCGGCGTCACCAAACCGACCTGTAGGAGTCGCTGTCCACAACGTCAAATCCCCACCCACCGGCTTTCCCACCCTCTAACACTTGCCAATTGTGTTAGTATGAACGACCGGCCAGCCGGTAGCAACGCCGAGAGCGTCTCCTGCGTTAGTGGCGAGCGCCTTGCCCACTGCGCCAATCAGCCCTTGGAATGGGTGTCTGGGAGGAAGTGGGGGGTCTTTCGATGTTGATTAAACGGCAAGCAACTAATGTCATGAGTGCAAAATTAAAGGACAATAAATCTAATCTAACTGAAATTGTGTACAGACCTTTCTATGGATCAAAACCTCAATATTATTATGGTGTAGTTAATACTTCATGTATCCTTAATCCCTAGGCTAATGAGGCACTAAGATGTTAGTAAAAAAAAAAAGAACGTATGCCAATGACAGGAAGTAACGGTATATGTGTGTGTGTGTGTGTGCGTGTGTGTGTGTGTGCACTGTGCACGAGTGCACATCTAGGGGCGGGGTGTAGATTTGGTCTCCCTGATGTTGACTCCTTAGCCACAGTCTTGTTTAATACTGGACGAGTGTTTCATAACGGCCGTTGTGTGGGCCGGTTTCGGGGCCGGTGCGTGGGCCGGTTTCGGGGCCGGTGCGTGGGCCAGTGCATGGGCTGGTGCGTCTGAATGTCCCAGGCTGAATTTGTGTCCCAGTCCGCCCCTGGTTGTAGCTGTAACAGAATAATTGTATTAACTATTAATTAACTATTATTCAATAGCGTTTCAATTCTAATGAATTAAATAATTGTATAAAGAATTTACCATGTTCTGTCATCTAATAATATATTCCATTGCCTTTCCTGTAAGACTGTAAAAAAAAGTGTCGACAATGTTTTATAATCTTTGTTAATTTTCATCAAAATAATGCGGTGCCCCCGAAATACAAAAAAAGCCCCCGAAAATCAATTAAGGGGGGCAAAAACAGCCCTGGATTTTTTTCTTTATTTCTAACCCTGTGTACCTTACTACTATGCTACTATACTTATACTACTACCTACAGTATCATGCTAATATGTCTATATACTATGCACTCAAGTGTGTAACACTCAAGTTCAACACTATTTGACAATGCCACTGACCCTTAGCTGCCAGAGATGTACCCCTCCTGGTGACTTCTTGTTCTTCAACTACTTTCAAGAGAAGAGAATATAATTGGTTTTGAAGTTGAAGCCTGCCAACTTTAAAGGGGCACTTCACCGAAAAACAGATTCATTTTGGACATAATCTCACACATATGACAAGGCTCGAAACACACATTAATTTAGTTTGACAGTTATTGAGATGAGTTTGAATATCTCCTCCCATGATGCCATCAGAGGTGTAGAGGTCCGTGTTCCTTCGCTCTCCATGCTCAATGTAGAGGGTTCTGTTTCTTCGTCATCAAGATTCATATCTTGCATCATTGTGGAATCAATGGAATTTTATAGATGAAGAAATATAGAAAAGGATTGCAATATGGATTGTTATTTTTTCATCTACATGATTTAATTGAGCTGTAATTAACACAACACACATATTCAGTGTCCTCTGATGACATCAGAGGGCCTGGTCTACAAGATACACTACACCACACAGGTACCCATGTACATGTCGAAATACTTCCCAAAGGTCAGTGAATACCACGCCCACAACACCAGAGGGAGTTCCACAAATCATGTGCAACCCAGATTCTGCACAAACAAGGGACTAAACACATTCCGCAATTATGCCACAACAATGTGGAATGCCCTACCCACAGCGGTAAAAAGATGTGAATCCCTACCCACATTCAAAACCCCTCTCAAAGTGCACCTACGGGAGGCTGCAATTCGAAACTGGCCACCGTTTAGGTCCAACACCCCCCCCCCCATATAGACAATCTCCTCCCCACTGTATGTATATTTTTTCTTTCAGTACTGTATTTTTGCATATCGTATGTCACAAATGTAACAGTACTATATACCTGTATGTCATGTATGCCATAAATGTCATGATGTCATGTATGTTGTGTATGTCATAAATGTCCCTATGAATTGAAAATGGGGGACCCTGATGTAAACAAGACAAACGTCTTTCTCTGGTCTGCATCCCCTTAACAATTGTGTGTATTGAGCCGTACTGTATTGTACCCATTCTGCAATCTGTTAAATAAAGTTTTCATTCATTCATCACAGGAGGAGATATTCAAACTAATTATCTCAATAACTGTCTAACTAGATTAATGTGTGCAAAACTGTTTAGAGCATATGTGTGAGATTATGTGCAAAATAAATTGGTGTGGTTTTTCCGGTAAAGTGCCATCTTCTTCACACCTTTGTTTACAAAAAGGGACATTTCTGAGGAGACAAGCAATGCTGTTTATATTACTGAGTAAGAAACATGAATGCTATCCTCCTCATACATTATTATTACAGAATTAATATACATTTAATTCATATACTGTATATTATAATTACATTGCCATTTTATTCAAAAATGTATTGATATTGGATAGATTTTGAATGCATGTAATTCAGTGAGGGTAAATGTATAAATATTAGAACTTTTGCAGTAAAAGCCATATACAGCATTCATTCATTAACCAGAGATCAAACATGGCATTATTCTGAGCAATATCTCTGAGTTGTGATAGAGAAATGTCATAGTTAAGATTTGAGGTCATGCTTTTTCAGCAGGAAAGATTAATTCACCGTTTAAAAGACCAACCATAAACGAAAGGATAACCCCATCACTGAAAATAAATAAATATAACAGCACTGGATATACATTTTCCTTCTCTAGTTGATTGACTGAGCTCTTGATAAAATGACTAACGCAAGACAACACAGGTAGATGAGTGTTCAATTGTATTTGCTGTATTTTTAGGCTGTAATTTTTTTTTTTTTTACATTGGTAATGTTTGTAAAGATTGAAGTAAAACAGACCTATGCTGATTCATGAGTGGTTAAAGAAAATAGAAAGTTCAAAAAAGGACAAAAGGAAGGAAAGTCTACAAGTCAAACTCTGCCAGATTAGTGTGCACCCCCCTTTTTTAAGTGTGTGTGTGTGTGTAGAGGAGGCAGGGCCAGAATCGGTACTTCCACAAGAGTGCGCCATTGTCCACTTGGTAAATCCATTGGGTATTTGTAGTCTACATTTGGATCCCAGATCCACACACACACAATAAATCACATGGAGTGGAGCGGCAGTGCAGAACCTAAAATGTTAACCAGGTAGTCTGTCCGACAGATCAAACCCAATTTACTGTAAAGAGGTTGCAATGCTCCCAACACATTCAAATAAATGGGAAATAATTGTTTTAATTTAGGATGAACTGAAGTGACATTAATACCCTCTGGACCACCATCGTAGACAACATAGGTGCATTTCCGCATCCCCTTCATACCTATGGAGCTTCCCAAGTGTGAGGGTACTTGCTGGAAGACGGAACCATTGTGTTCCATTTCAACACCTCAGTGGAGCTCCCTTCTGTAACTCAATCTAATCCAGTCACCCCATAGAGACTGCTGACACAATCTTAAGTTAAATTTAGCTCACGTCTCTCCCTCTTCTTGTCCCCTTATAGACACCCACACATTCAGCCGTGTTTAGTGGTCAACATTGGTTGGCTAGTTACTGCACACAGCAAACTCTAAACTACATAGTTCAGAACTTAAGGAATGAAAGAAAATAAAGTTCTTCAGTAGTTTCCAGTGCATTTTATTATGTTTGCTCGGACATTCATCAGAGACAGACATAGCTTGTGAGAAAACCGGTCACATAGTAGATATAAATTAAAAATTCCACAATAGTTCATGATTTTAGATTACTTTAATGCTAAACAAATCGTCATGAAACCATAGCATGTATGCCTTCATTCCTTTTAAAATATGAACTGTTTATTACAACCATATGGTCCACGTCATCCCTGTAGATCAAATTTAAAAGAGCTCACCGAGCTATGCTGCTTGAAACAGAGCTTTGACGAGCTTGGAGGAAGACAGCCAAGCGGAGAAATTGGCATGAATTTGTGGCGACAGATTTCATATACAAAAAAAAATATCCTCAGTCCCTTTCACTTGACACTAACAGCTCACTCACAGCGACCTTAAGCCACATTGATTGGACAAAGGTGTTTCCATGGGGACAGAAACAGCAAAGCTCGACAAGGGTGTGTCCGTTGAGTATCAGTGAGCCTATGAGCCGGAACCGTGTATTGAAGTGAAGAGAGAAGCTGTAGAAAGTAACCATCCGAGCGGAGCACTGTCTGCATGTGTGCTTGTATCCCTGTAAGAAGTCCGTCCCTCTTCACATGGCTTTGACCTTGATCTGCTTCATCTTCATCTGCTTCTTCTCGATCTTCTTCTGATCACGGCGCTGAGCAGCTTCCTGGAAGAAGAATAATAATAATGATAAGGAAGATAAATAGAATCAGGCTAAAGACTGAAGATGCACAAGGATTCTCCCCCCATTTGAATACTGGAATATCTACAATATTTATTCCATGTGTTCTTTTTGTTCCCCTCGCAGTCCTACCTCCAGACGGCGTTGTCTCTCAGGGTCCTCCTCGGCCATGATCCTCTCCTTCTCCGCTCTCTTCTTGTCCTCCCTGCGGGTCTGGGCGGCCTCCTGCCGCTGGGCGTGGGTCTGCTTCAGGAAGTTCTCCTCCACGCGGGCACGGTTCCTGTCCGCCTTCTGTTTGCCCTGGAAGAGTGGGAGGAGAGACAAACCTGTGAGATGGTGGGGCGTCTTGTTGGCTCACCAAGCTAATGCACATGCCATAATAATCTAAAGCCACTTTCACACTGGGCATTAAAGCTGCGGCTCGTCATCCTGGCATGAATGAATGAATGAATGAAAACTTTATTTAACAGATTGCAGAATGGGTACAATACAGTACGGCTCAATACACACAATTGTTAATGGGATGCAGACCAGAGAAAGACGTTTGTCTTGTTTACATCAGAGTCCCCCATTTTCAATTCATAGACATTTATGACATACACAACATACATGACATTTATGGCATAGGGACATACAGGTATTTAGTACTGTTACATTTGTGACATATACGATATTCAAATATACAGTACTGTTACACATAGATCCTGACAGAGTATATACATATGATGGGGAGGGGACTGTACATTAGGAGGTGTTGGGTGGGTGGGAGAGAAATATACATACGGTGGGGAGGAGACTGTACATTTGGAGGGGGTGGGTCGGTGGGAGAGAAATATACATACGGCGGGGAGAGAATATATACATGCGGTGGGGAGGAGACTGTCTATTAGGAGGGGGTGGGGGGTTTGGACATTTACGGTGGCCAGTTTCGAATTGCAGCCTCCCGTAGGTGCTCTTTAAGAGCGGTTTTGAATGTGGGTAGGGATTCACATTCCTTTACAGCTTTGGGTAGAGCGTTCCACATTGATGTGGCATAATTGCGAAACGTGTTTAGTCCCTTGTTTGAGCCGAATCTGGGTTTAACATGATTTGTTCTGTATGAAAGGAATGAAGGCGGAATGGGGGGTAAAATTTGATGAAGCATTTTGCCATCTTCAAGTATAGTAAAATTGCCATGTTGGTTTTGTCCTGGCTTCCGTGTGAAAGGGACATCCTGGCATAGCGGGATAGGGTGCGCGACCACGAGTCTATTCTATCCACACTGCGTCTCCATCTATCCGACTCTGGAACGCGGCATCCCGTCTGAACGCACACACTTATACCGTCTCGCTAGGTTCGATGTGGACAACGCAAAGCCGGCAGATTGGGGGGGGGGGGGGGGGGGGGGGGGAGGAATCCATATTGCGGTATAATGCCGCAAAGTCTGTGAAAAAGGCTTAAATCTTCTTGGTTTGAATCCGGCCCCGGCCTTTGTTACATGTTGTCCCCATTCTCTCTCTTCCCCACGTCCACGTTTCACTTCACTTCTCACTATGGTACTACATCAAAAATGAATGCCTAAATAGTAAATATACATCTTAAGAAGAACAACCACCTGTGAGATACAGTAGAGCTGGAGAGTCCCATGACAGTTCTATAGATAGCAGGTTGGGTGGAGGAGCTCAAACACAGTTTATGGCCTCATGAAAGTCAAGAGCTCTATTGACCATCTATGGAGCAGCGCCCAAAATTTACATCCCAGTGACATCAGATTGGAGGGTGTGCGAAAACCGACTGAACTGCCCCGGGGCACAGCAAGAAATTCTTAGTCGACTAAAAGTTGCCAGATTTTCTCGAGAAATTGATTAGTCCATTTCATCGATAAACGTGTCAAAAATATTTCCCATTGTCCTTCTGCAAATTAATGTAATATTTAAATCTAGCGCTTATTATCATCATTATTATTATATTATCATGTTATTGTAATGCCGGAGGCATGCTTATAATGTAAGACATAATTACTAGTAATCATTAGCATTGGATTAAAAAAAAACTACAGCCCTAGCACACATCAACTGAGAGGGTGCAGCCCTAGAGAGAGAGAGGGTGCAGCCCTAGAGAGAGAGGGTGCAGCCCTAGAGAGAGAGGGGGTGCAGCCCTAGAGAGAGAGGGGGTGCAGCCCTAGAGAGAGGGGGTGCAGCCCTAGAGAGAGAGAGGGTGCAGCCCTAGAGAGAGAGGGGGTGCAGCCCTAGAGAGAGGGGGGTTCAGCCCTAGAGAGAGAGAGAGGGTGCAGCCCTAGAGAGATAGAGAGAGAGAGGGTGCAGCCCTAGAGAGAGAGAGGGTGCAGCCCTAGAGAGGGTGCAGCCCTAGAGAGCGAGGGGGTGCAGCCCTAGAGAGAGAGTGCAGCCCTAGAGAGAGAGAGTGCAGCCCTAGAAAGAGTGCAGCCCTAGAGAGAGAGAGAGTGCAGCCCTAGAGAGAGAGAGAGTGCAGCCCTAGAGAGAGAGTGCAGCCCTAGAGAGAGAGTGCAGCCCTAGAGAGAGAGAGCAGCCCTAGAGAGTGCAGCCCTAGAGAGAGAGCAGCCCTAGAGAGCGAGAGTGCAGCCCTAGAGAGAGAGTGCAGCCCTAGAGAGAGAGTGCATCCCTAGAGAGAGTGCAGCCCTAGAGAGAGGGTGCAGCCCTAGAGAGAGAGTGCAGCCCTAGAGAGAGAGTGCAGCCCTAGAGAGAGGGAGTGCAGCCCTAGAGAGAGAGTGCAGCCCTAGAGAGAGAGTGCAGCCCTAGAGAGAGAGTGCAGCCCTAGAGAGAGAGTGCAGCCCTAGAGAGAGAGTGCAGCCCTAGAGAGAGAGTGCAGCCCTAGAGAGAGTGCAGCCCTAGAGAGAGAGAGGGTGCAGCCCTAGAGAGAGAGAGGGTGCAGCCCTAGAGAGAGAGTGCAGCCCTAGAGAGAGAGTGCAGCCCTAGAGAGAGAGTGCAGCCCTAGAGAGAGAGGGTGCAGCCCTAGAGAGAGTGCAGCCCTAGAGAGAGAGTGCAGCCCTAGAGAGAGAGTGCAGCCCTAGAGAGAGAGAGAGTGCAGCCCTAGAGAGAGTGCAGCCCTAGAGAGAGAGTGCAGCCCTAGAGAGAGAGTGCAGCCCTAGAGAGAGAGTGTAGCCCTAGAGAGAGTGCAGCCCTAGAGAGAGAGTGCAGCCCTAGAGAGAGAGAGTGCAGCCCTAGAGAGAGAGTGCAGCCCTAGAGAGAGAGGGTGCAGCCCTAGAGAGAGAGTGCAGCCCTAGAGAGAGTGCAGCCCTAGAGAGAGTGCAGCCCTAGAGAGAGTGCAGCCCTAGAGAGAGTGCAGCCCTAGAGAGAGTGCAGCCCTAGAGAGAGAGAGTGCAGCCCTAGAGAGAGAGTGCAGCCCTAGAGAGAGAGTGCAGCCCTAGAGAGAGAGGGTGCAGCCCTAGAGAGAGAGAGTGCAGCCCTAGAGAGAGAGTGCAGCCCTAGAGAGAGAGTGCAGCCCTAGAGAGAGTGCAGCCCTAGAGAGAGAGAGTGCAGCCCTAGAGAGAGAGTGCAGCCCTAGAGAGAGAGTGCAGCCCTAGAGAGAGAGTGCAGCCCTAGAGAGAGAGTGCAGCCCTAGAGAGAGAGAGTGCAGCCCTAGAGAGAGGGTGCAGCCCTAGAGAGAGAGTGCAGCCCTAGAGAGAGAGGGTGCAGCCCTAGAGAGAGAGAGTGCAGCCCTAGAGAGAGAGTGCAGCCCTAGAGAGAGAGTGCAGCCCTAGAGAGAGAGTGCAGCCCTAGAGAGAGAGAGTGCAGCCCTAGAGAGAGAGTGCAGCCCTAGAGAGAGAGTGCAGCCCTAGAGAGAGAGAGCAGCCCTAGAGAGAGAGAGAGAGCAGCCCTAGAGAGAGAGTGCAGCCCTAGAGAGAGAGAGAGAGTGCAGCCCTAGAGAGAGAGTGCAGCCCTAGAGAGAGAGAGTGCAGCCCTAGAGAGAGAGAGTGCAGCCCTAGAGAGAGAGTGCAGCCCTAGAGAGAGAGAGAGCAGCCCTAGAGAGAGAGAGAGCAGCCCTAGAGAGAGAGTGCAGCCCTAGAGAGAGAGAGTGCAGCCCTAGAGAGAGAGAGAGAGTGCAGCCCTAGAGAGAGTGCAGCCCTAGAGAGAGAGTGCAGCCCTAGAGAGAGAGTGCAGCCCTAGAGAGAGAGAGAGAGCAGCCCTAGAGAGAGAGTGCAGCCCTAGAGAGGGTGCAGCCCTAGAGAGAGAGTGCAGCCCTAGAGAGAGAGAGTGCAGCCCTAGAAGAGTGCAGCCCTAGAGAGAGTGCAGCCCTAGAGAGAGAGAGTGCAGCCCTAGAGAGAGAGAGTGCAGCCCTAGAGAGAGAGAGTGCAGCCCTAGAGAGAGAGAGTGCAGCCCTAGAGAGAGAGAGTGCAGCCCTAGAGAGAGAGAGTGCAGCCCTAGAGAGAGAGAGTGCAGCCCTAGAGAGAGAGAGTGCAGCCCTAGAGAGAGAGAGTGCAGCCCTAGAGAGAGAGAGTGCAGCCCTAGAGAGAGAGAGTGCAGCCCTAGAGAGAGAGAGTGCAGCCCTAGAGAGAGAGAGTGCAGCCCTAGAGAGAGAGTGCAGCCCTAGAGAGAGGGTGCAGCCCTAGAGAGAGAGAGTGCAGCCCTAGAGAGAGAGTGCAGCCCTAGAGAGAGAGAGTGCAGCCCTAGAGAGAGAGAGTGCAGCCCTAGAGAGAGAGAGTGCAGCCCTAGAGAGAGAGAGTGCAGCCCTAGAGAGAGAGTGCAGCCCTAGAGAGAGAGTGCAGCCCTAGAGAGAGAGTGCAGCCCTAGAGAGAGAGAGTGCAGCCCTAGAGAGAGAGTGCAGCCCTAGAGAGAGAGTGCAGCCCTAGAGAGAGAGTGCAGCCCTAGAGAGAGAGTGCAGCCCTAGAGAGAGAGTGCAGCCCTAGAGAGAGAGAGAGTGCAGCCCTAGAGAGAGAGAGAGTGCAGCCCTAGAGAGAGAGTGCAGCCCTAGAGAGAGAGTGCAGCCCTAGAGAGAGTGCAGCCCTAGAGAGAGAGTGCAGCCCTAGAGAGAGAGTGCAGCCCTAGAGAGCGGGTGCAGCCCTAGAGAGAGAGTGCAGCCCTAGAGAGAGAGTGCAGCCCTAGAGAGAGAGTGCAGCCCTAGAGAGAGAGTGCAGCCCTAGAGAGAGAGTGCAGCCCTATAGAGAGAGTGCAGCCCTAGAGAGAGAGTGCAGCCCTAGAGAGAGAGTGCAGCCCTAGAGAGAGAGTGCAGCCCTAGAGAGAGAGTGCAGCCCTAGAGAGAGAGTGCAGCCCTAGAGAGAGAGTGCAGCCCTAGAGAGAGAGAGAGAGTGCAGCCCTAGAGAGAGTGCAGCCCTAGAGAGAGAGGGTGCAGCCCTAGAGAGAGAGAGTGCAGCCCTAGAGAGAGAGAGAGAGCAGCCCTAGAGAGAGAGTGCAGCCCTAGAGAGGGTGCAGCCCTAGAGAGAGAGTGCAGCCCTAGAGAGAGAGAGTGCAGCCCTAGAAGAGTGCAGCCCTAGAGAGAGTGCAGCCCTAGAGAGAGAGAGTGCAGCCCTAGAGAGAGAGAGTGCAGCCCTAGAGAGAGAGAGTGCAGCCCTAGAGAGAGAGAGTGCAGCCCTAGAGAGAGAGAGTGCAGCCCTAGAGAGAGAGAGTGCAGCCCTAGAGAGAGAGAGTGCAGCCCTAGAGAGAGAGAGTGCAGCCCTAGAGAGAGAGAGTGCAGCCCTAGAGAGAGAGAGTGCAGCCCTAGAGAGAGAGAGTGCAGCCCTAGAGAGAGAGAGTGCAGCCCTAGAGAGAGAGAGTGCAGCCCTAGAGAGAGAGTGCAGCCCTAGAGAGAGGGTGCAGCCCTAGAGAGAGAGAGTGCAGCCCTAGAGAGAGAGTGCAGCCCTAGAGAGAGAGAGTGCAGCCCTAGAGAGAGAGAGTGCAGCCCTAGAGAGAGAGAGTGCAGCCCTAGAGAGAGAGAGTGCAGCCCTAGAGAGAGAGTGCAGCCCTAGAGAGAGAGTGCAGCCCTAGAGAGAGAGTGCAGCCCTAGAGAGAGAGAGTGCAGCCCTAGAGAGAGAGTGCAGCCCTAGAGAGAGAGTGCAGCCCTAGAGAGAGAGTGCAGCCCTAGAGAGAGAGTGCAGCCCTAGAGAGAGAGTGCAGCCCTAGAGAGAGAGAGAGTGCAGCCCTAGAGAGAGAGAGAGTGCAGCCCTAGAGAGAGAGTGCAGCCCTAGAGAGAGAGTGCAGCCCTAGAGAGAGTGCAGCCCTAGAGAGAGAGTGCAGCCCTAGAGAGAGAGTGCAGCCCTAGAGAGCGGGTGCAGCCCTAGAGAGAGAGTGCAGCCCTAGAGAGAGAGTGCAGCCCTAGAGAGAGAGTGCAGCCCTAGAGAGAGAGTGCAGCCCTAGAGAGAGAGTGCAGCCCTATAGAGAGAGTGCAGCCCTAGAGAGAGAGTGCAGCCCTAGAGAGAGAGTGCAGCCCTAGAGAGAGAGTGCAGCCCTAGAGAGAGAGTGCAGCCCTAGAGAGAGAGTGCAGCCCTAGAGAGAGAGTGCAGCCCTAGAGAGAGAGTGCAGCCCTAGAGAGAGAGGGTGCAGCCCTAGAGAGAGTGCAGCCCTAGAGAGAGAGGGTGCAGCCCTAGAGAGAGAGAGTGCAGCCCTAGAGAGAGAGAGAGAGCAGCCCTAGAGAGAGTGCAGCCCTAGAGAGAGAGAGAGTGCAGCCCTAGAGAGAGAGAGAGAGTGCAGCCCTAGAGAGAGAGTGCAGCCCTAGAGAGAGAGAGAGAGTGCAGCCCTAGAGAGAGAGAGAGAGCAGCCCTAGAGAGAGAGAGAGAGCAGCCCTAGAGAGAGAGTGCAGCCCTAGAGAGAGAGAGAGAGTGCAGCCCTAGAGAGAGAGAGTGCAGCCCTAGAGAGAGAGTGCAGCCCTAGAGAGAGAGAGTGCAGCCCTAGAGAGAGAGTGCAGCCCTAGAGAGAGAGAGAGAGAGTGCAGCCCTAGAGAGAGAGTGCAGCCCTAGAGAGAGAGTGCAGCCCTAGAGAGAGAGTGCAGCCCTAGAGAGAGAGTGCAGCCCTAGAGAGAGAGTGCAGCCCTAGAGAGGGTGCAGCCCTAGAGAGAGAGTGCAGCCCTAGAGAGAGAGTGCAGCCCTAGAAGAGTGCAGCCCTAGAGAGAGAGAGTGCAGCCCTAGAGAGAGAGAGTGCAGCCCTAGAGAGAGAGAGTGCAGCCCTAGAGAGAGAGTGCAGCCCTAGAGAGAGAGAGTGCAGCCCTAGAGAGAGAGAGTGCAGCCCTAGAGAGTGCAGCCCTAGAGAGAGAGAGTGCAGCCCTAGAGAGAGAGAGTGCAGCCCTAGAGAGAGAGAGAGTGCAGCCCTAGAGAGAGCAGCCCTAGAGAGAGTGCAGCCCTAGAGAGAGAGTGCAGCCCTAGAGAGAGAGAGTGCAGCCCTAGAGAGAGAGAGTGCAAGAGAGAGTGCAGCCCTAGAGAGAGAGAGTGCAAGAGAGAGTGCAGCCCTAGAGAGAGAGAGTGCAGCCCTAGAGAGAGAGAGTGCAAGAGAGAGAGTGCAGCCCTAGAGAGAGTGCAGCCCTAGAGAGAGAGAGTGCAAGAGAGAGTGCAGCCCTAGAGAGAGAGTGCAGCCCTAGAGAGAGAGTGCAGCCCTAGAGAGAGAGAGTGCAGCCCTAGAGAGAGAGTGCAGCCCTAGAGAGAGAGTGCAGCCCTAGAGAGAGAGAGTGCAGCCCTAGAGAGAGAGAGTGCAGCCCTAGAGAGAGAGAGTGCAGCCCTAGAGAGAGAGTGCAGCCCTAGAGAGAGAGTGCAGCCCTAGAGAGAGAGGGTGCAGCCCTAGAGAGAGAGAGTGCAGCCCTAGAGAGAGTGCAGCCCTAGAGAGAGAGAGCAGCCCTAGAGAGAGAGAGAGAGCAGCCCTAGAGAGAGAGTGCAGCCCTAGAGAGAGAGAGAGAGTGCAGCCCTAGAGAGAGAGTGCAGCCCTAGAGAGAGAGAGAGAGAGAGTGCAGCCCTAGAGAGAGAGAGAGCAGCCCTAGAGAGAGAGTGCAGCCCTAGAGAGAGAGAGTGCAGCCCTAGAGAGAGAGTGCAGCCCTAGAGAGAGAGAGAGAGAGTGCAGCCCTAGAGAGAGAGTGCAGCCCTAGAGAGAGAGAGTGCAGCCCTAGAGAGAGAGTGCAGCCCTAGAGAGAGAGAGAGAGTGCAGCCCTAGAGAGAGGGTGCAGCCCTAGAGAGAGAGTGCAGCCCTAGAGAGAGAGTGCAGCCCTAGAAGAGTGCAGCCCTAGAGAGTGCAGCCCTAGAGAGAGAGAGTGCAGCCCTAGAGAGTGCAGCCCTAGAGAGTGCAGCCCTAGAGAGAGAGAGTGCAGCCCTAGAGAGAGAGTGCAGCCCTAGAGAGAGAGAGAGTGCAGCCCTAGAGAGAGAGAGTGCAGCCCTAGAGAGAGAGAGTGCAGCCCTAGAGAGAGAGAGTGCAGCCCTAGAGAGAGAGAGTGCAGCCCTAGAGAGAGGGTGCAGCCCTAGAGAGAGAGAGCAGCCCTAGAGAGAGTGCAGCCCTAGAGAGAGAGTGCAGCCCTAGAGAGAGAGTGCAGCCCTAGAGAGAGAGAGTGCAGCCCTAGAGAGAGAGAGTGCAAGAGAGAGTGCAGCCCTAGAGAGAGTGCAGCCCTAGAGAGAGAGTGCAGCCCTAGAGAGAGAGAGTGCAAGAGAGAGTGCAGCCCTAGAGAGAGAGAGTGCAGCCCTAGAGAGAGAGAGTGCAAGAGAGAGAGTGCAGCCCTAGAGAGAGAGAGTGCAGCCCTAGAGAGAGAGAGTGCAAGAGAGAGTGCAGCCCTAGAGAGAGTGCAGCCCTAGAGAGAGTGCAGCCCTAGAGAGAGAGTGCAGCCCTAGAGAGAGAGAGTGCAGCCCTAGAGAGAGAGTGCAGCCCTAGAGAGAGAGTACAGCCCTAGAGAGAGAGTGCAGCCCTAGAGAGAGAGAGAGAGTGCAGCCCTAGAGAGAGTGCAGCCCTAGAGAGAGTGCAGCCCGAGAGAGAGAGAGTGCAGCCCTAGAGAGAGAGAGTGCAGCCCTAGAGAGAGTGCAGCCCGAGAGAGAGAGAGTGCAGCCCTAGAGAGAGAGAGTGCAGCCCTAGAGAGAGAGAGTGCAGCCCTAGAGAGTGCAGCCCTAGAGAGAGAGAGTGCAGCCCTAGAGAGTGCAGCCCTAGAGAGAGAGAGTGCAGCCCTAGAGAGAGAGAGTGCAGCCCTAGAGAGAGAGTGCAGCCCTAGAGAGAGAGTGCAGCCCTAGAGAGAGAGTGCAGCCCTAGAGAGAGAGAGAGTGCAGCCCTAGAGAGAGAGAGTGCAGCCCTAGAGAGAGAGGGTGCAGCCCTAGAGAGAGAGAGTGCAGCCCTAGAGAGAGAGAGTGCAGCCCTAGAGAGAGAGTGTAGCCCTAGAGAGAGAGTGCAGCCCTAGAGAGAGAGAGTGCAGCCCTAGAGAGAGAGAGTGCAGCCCTAGAGAGAGAGAGTGCAGCCCTAGAGAGAGAGAGTGGAGCCCTAGAGAGAGTGCAGCCCTAGAGAGCGAGTGCAGCCCAAGACTCGAGAGTGCAGCCCAAGAGAGAATGAGAGAGAGAGAGAGAGAGAGAGAGAGAGACGGATAGAAGATATAAGGGTTAAGAAGGTCAGAGTATATGTGATGTGAGGTGTTTCCTCCTGCTCACCTCTCTGTTGAGACGGAGTTTCTTGACTTTGTCAATGCTGTAGATCACCATGTTCATGAGGGGGAGCAGGGCATCCATATCTTTGGGAGACGTGTTGCCCATGCCAGGCACTACACACACACACACACACACACACACACACATCGTCATTTAATACATTTTATATCTTTAGCGTCTGGGTCCTCCTAATCTAAACTAAGTTTGACTTGATACAGAATATAACATTAGTATCAATTCTCCTTATTCACTTCGCTGCCATATTGGTCAACTTTGACACAGGTGCCCAGAGGTATAAGTTAAAGTGCCCATTCACTTCATTGGCAAAACACCACTTGAAGAACAGAAGTAGTCAAAACAGGCAGAAGACAAACTCAAGATAACCTGACTGTTTTTCACCACGGTAGCTTTTGTGGTTTAACATGTATAAAAGTAATTTGGTCATTGAAATGCGTTCATGCTAAGAAAAGATGGAGGTTATGAGTCATGAGTTATTATAGAAGCAGAGACAAGTTGTTCACCATTAAATGTAAACAGCAGCGTCTTCTTGGTTTCGGGCAGCTTTAAGGGCTGACCCTCCCTGAAACACAAAAGTAATGACAATAAGGACCACATAGAACCAATCACCACAGATTAAAGGAACTAACTGAATTGCCCCATCTCAAGCCACAGCCCTCTTTCCCTGGTCCTCCAATCACAACGGTGGCTTTCCTCTGACAAAAAGGCTTGAGATCAAGTACAATAAAGAAATATGTATATGAAATACTTACTCTTGCATAACTTTTGGACCAGAAAATTGGTCCGAGAAATGGATGGACTCGATCTTGTCAGCATGGTTGGTAATAAAATGTACCATCTAAATAAAAAAGTTTAAAAAAAATAAAAAGGAGAAAGTTAGAATGTGAAGAGTTAAAAATGATAATAGACAAGAGATCATTACAACCTAATGTGGTGTCTTCATTCATCTCAACCACATACAGCAACACTGATTAAGTTCAAAAGGGGCAACTCAAAGTCAACCTTCCAGCAAAAGATAATAATACCACAATAACCCTGTTCTGTACATCATTCTTAGCTGCGACCAGCAGCCCTATAGCTCGCTCTTTTGCTTGCTTGGTCCACAAAAGTGTCCCCACCCTCTAGTGGTCACAGTTTTCACCCTAGGAGGCTGAGATTTTGGATGGAGGTGAGGGGTTTCTGTGTGTGTGCGAATGCATGCGCAGACACGGTTGCAGCAGCTATTGTGGATTTGCGCTTGTAGGAATAACAATTTTGTCTCGATTCTATATGAGAACGCTTAGTCAGTCATCTCCTCACCTTACTGTCCATCACTCCATCTGTGACCTCGCCCATCTCCGTTAGAATAGCCAGGGAGTCTGGAAGACCATACTTGGCACCAGACTTGGGCTTGTCACTGCAGAACTCACACTGTGGACAGAAAAGAGGACCATGAAACAATGCACCAGCACATTCAAGTTGACTCACTGAAAACTCAAAACCCTTGAGCATGTGTAGATAAGTCCAGGCAGAAATGTGGAGGCTTATGCGAAGATTTCCCTGAAGAGCAATAAAAGTGCAATCACAAAGCAATTATATCAGAATGGTTATGCAACACCACAGCAGGTTATAATCAAATATTGTTGCATAGTGTGAACAGATGTTGGCTAGAGTAGGTAATGAAGCTGAGAATGTTAAGAGGGCATGGGGCCGCTTCTTTGCGTGTAGCATTTATTTTGTTTGTTTCGATTGTGGGCATTTGCCCTGGTTTTTGGCTGTTTTATTTTTGTTGTTTGCAGTCGTCTGGTAATCAGAAGGTTCCCGGTTCGATTCCCGCTCCCCTTGGGCAGCGTGTTGAAGTGTCCTTGAGCAAGACACTTAACCCCTAATTGCTCCCGATGAGCAGGTGGGCACCTTGCATGGTCGCCTCCACAGTCGGTGTGTGAATGGGTGAGTGAATGGGAGAATGTGTGGAACAAAATTGTAAAGCACGGTATATAAAAACACCATTTACCATGTTATTTTCTGCAGTCAATGTGTATGTTTGTTTGAATGAATAAAAAAATGTATCCTTACCAAGTCCTGCATCTCCTTCTGAAGCCTGGCCATGGCCTTCTTGGTGCCCACAGCAAACACAAATGTGTCCATGTCCTCTTCATTTAGCGTTACTTTTATTTGCTGTAAAGGCACAGACAGAAACAAGTACCTAGTTAGGAAAGAGTAACAGGAGTCCACACAAATGTAAGTAGTTTATCAATTCTGACTTATAGAGTGGCGTTACTGTTACGTACCACTTGGTCACAGACTGGCCTCATCATCCTTGCCAGCACGTTGAGCAGGTCCTGTCTCTTCAGGAACTGAATCAAGAGGAAATATCATATGAACACATGTACGGCAAAATACATTGATGCAAAACCAATGTACGTTACACATGAGTTCAACGCCCACACACACACCTTGAGCTGGATGAGCATGCCTTCGCAGCATACGCGCCCAGAGCACCAAAGGTTATAGATATGTTCGTTCTCCTGGTTGAGCTTCCCAGTGCTCACTGCGTCTTTACTCGTGCCATCGTCGCCTAATATGAGACATACAAGTTGATGAGGCAAGAGTTAACTTTAAAGTTATTTCAAATTCATAGCAGTCCTCAAATGGGTGTTGTGGAAAACAAGGCAAGAAGTAACTGGAACTGCGAGAACTCACCCACAAGGGCAAAGTTGCTCTCCAGGAGCTCTCGGTGTGAGTTGAACCAGGACTGAGCTAGGCGGCTGTTTTTGTTCTTGCCAATGATGTAGTTCATTATGTAGGCAAGCAGACCGGTGACCATCAGGATCTCCATGTAGTAGCTCTCCCAGCTGTTCTGCAAATGTGCCGGGACCTGCGAGGGGAAACAGCGGGATGTTGTCACCAAAGCAACAGTTGTTACTATCAAACTGATCTGAAGTAAAGATGACGGGAGCCAAAAGGCAGATGTGTAGTGGCATGACACAACGTCATGGTTGTCATTGTTGGGCTTCCACTGAGACTGACTGAGATAGCCCAAATACCATTTTTGGTCCACAGCAGCTACAATATGTAACAATGAATACTTGAATTTTGATAGACCCCCTCCAATGTACAGTAAACTACCAAGTATGGTCTTGTCAATATTCCAATGTACAGTATTGCTTATACAGTGTCCCCCACCCACCCCTCCTACCCAACCCCCCCCCCCCCCCACCTCCAATGTACAGTTTCTACGTCAAATGTATATACTCTCTTTTCTGGACTCTTTTCGTATAACAAACAGTACTGTATTTGCAAATCTGGTATGTCATAAATGTATAGATGTAGCAGTACTGCCTATCTGTATGTCATGTATGTCATATATGTTATGATGATGAATTTAAAATGGGGGACCCTGATGTAAACAAGACGAAAGTCTTTCTCTGGTCTGCATCCCCTTAACAATTGTATGTATTGAGCTGTACTGTACTGTACCCATTCTGCAATCTGTTAATAAAGTTTTCAATCAATCAATCACATCGCCCACTTATTGTTTTGTCTACTCAGTTCACACACGTCATGGATAGTATGTAACAAGAGTACATGGTGGGATTCCAGCAATAAAACAATATCTCACCGTATGGATTATGAGCGGGTCCTTGAAAGAAGGGCCGGGCTTCTCCATGCCTTCAATCCCCTCAAACTCCTCTTGATCATACTTGCTGAATATATCTTGATCCTAAAGAAACGCAAGAGAGCTCAGTGTTACCCTTGGTACTACTGTTGTGCAGCGTTTTACTTCTACTAGCAACAATATTCAGAAGTTGGGACCATGAGCAGCAGCGCCACACACTTGTGTCTCGGAATCATCAAAGCCGTCCTGTCCGTCCTCTAGCTCCACCGTGGCTTCGTCTTCATCTTCATCCTCCTCGGGCTGTGAGGAAGGGGAGGCCCGTGGGGGAGGGGCCGCCTCGGCCTCTGACGCGGGATCCTCGTTCATGTCCTCAAACTCAGCAAAGTCGTTGTCATCGAAGTCCGCTATGTCCTCCCCGTCGTCGAAGTCGTCATTGTAGCGCCCCCTGGAGACAGGGAACACCAGGAAGAGCAGCAGGGTGGGAAGCAGGAGGAGGTACGCGGCCCTCATCGCAGGACCTACACCAGCAGCAAGGGGCAGCAGAGAGAAGGTGAGCCGAGGTGAAGAGGAGACAAACTGGTAAATAAAGAGGGGTGGCTTTAAAGGTGAAAAAGGGGAGGTCAAACAGATGAAGGACAATCGGGTCAAACAAGCAGACAACACATGGTAGTGTGTAAAATACTAAAGGAAAATGACATGGCAATAATGGCATGTGACCAATTGTTCATCAAACAGCTTTTTTTTTGTATGTGTCAGCCAGGGTTAAGTCAAGAATGGTAATTGTATACAAACGTCCTAGTATAATTAACAGCCAGCCGGGTGCTTATAAGCTAAATAGAAAAGCGATATGTGTAAACTATAATACTACTAAAGAACAAAAAGCATGTCATTATTTGTTCTTACAGCCTCTTGTTCATCATCAATATCCTAAAATAAAAGATGGCAAGTTTTCGGTAGCCATATAATCTCCCCCTTACGTTATTAATTTACAAAGAAAAGGAAAAAAAGCAACTCTGATATTGTCAGTAAACAAACATCAAGGCTAACATCCTCTCTCTAGCTGTCACATATAGCTGATATCCAAATGAAACCCATCATCGACCAACAATAGTCGTCGTCATCATTATAATAATAAAGTAGTGGTAACTATAACGTTAGGCCCAGTGAGAAAAGTTCATTGGATAACTTTGCTATGATGATCAGCTTAGCTTCGTGAATGAAACTTACAACTAGCCGACGAGTGATGCATTAATGCGAAACGACCATTCAACATTTGCCTGTATTACTAGCAACGTTACCGTCACCTAGCTAGCATTGATTCGTGTCAAATAATGTTACTCTTCGGCGGCTGAATGGGTTTAAACTGAAGGGGGACTAACGGAGAGAGTAGTGTTAACGTTAACCCCGGTCTTTGGTAATGAGCTGATCATATCGTGCCAGTAATCCCATCCCCCCCAACATTGACCAACACAAGTTAAATCTGCTTTTAGCGAGCTAACGTTAGCTAGCTAGCATGGCAGGTCGTAGTGGGTTTGCTGCTTTAACAAGCCGACCACGTTCCTGGATATCTATCAAGCTTGTCGTTTTTTCGCTTTGACAACTAACTTATGTAGATAAGTATATTAGATAGAGACGAGATTACCTGTGGAGTGTTTGAGTGATTATGGGAAACGTAACTGGCTAGACGACTACGACGACTCTCCTTGCCTCCCGTGCTGCCGAAGATCTGACAGTTTAGATACGCTACCCAGAAGTCTGTGCGGTGTGTCCTGACCTGATTCCATTGTGTTTTCTGGCTGGTAAAGATATGGCTCCTAAAGTGTGAAAACGGAAGTACATGAAGTACCGGCTACAGGCTTTACGGTTTTGACAAAACAATTATAGAAACGTGTGAAGTGCACAATATTTCCTCGTTTAAGCCACTGCAACGGCTTTGCCTGAAGAATTTACTACATGACCGGCAGACCGGGACATTCTAGCTTGTTTGCCGACAGGATTCGGGAAAAGTTTGGTCTGGTCGGAGGCAGCTTGCAGGGGAAGTACATACACCGGAAATTCACACTTTCGGCCGTAGTGCTTTACCAGTCTTTATCTCATGGAGGAGATAAAACTGGGAACGGGGTTACTACTAGTGCCAATTAAAAATAATAACAACAATTAACTTATCAAAAGGGAATTTGAAAATGAATAGCTAATAATACAAATACATTATTTCAAATATAAAAACGCATCTGTGATATGCTTTACATAAATAGAAATATGGCTAGCTAATAGGGAAATCTAATTTCAGATCAGTGTTTTTGCTATTGCGGAGGTTAGTAAATTACTTTGGTTTGAGCATATATGTATATTTTGTCAATCCCTCTGTCTCGTGAAACTAGTGACAATGTACACTTATCAACCCCCCGACATTTTCTTTCTTTCTTTACAAACATCACAAAACAAACTGGTCAGACTACTACTTGACCTTACTCCTAGAACCCACCTCACCCCTGCCCACTTTGACAACCTAGAATGGCTTAGAGTAGACGACAGAGTACAGCAACTTGCAATGGGCCTGGTCTACAAGATACACTATACGACTAAGGTACGCATGTATATGTCAAAATACTTCCCAAAGGTCAGTGAATACCACAACCACAACACCAGAGGGAGCTCCACAAATCATGTTAAACCCAGATTCGGCTCAAACAAGGGACAAAACACGTTTTGCAATTATGCCACATCAATGTGGAACGCCCTACCCAAAGCTGTAAAGGAATGTGAATCCCTACCCACATTCAAAACCGCTCTTAAAGAGCACCTACGGGAGGCTGCAATTCGAAACTGGCCACCGTAAATGTCCAAACCCCCCCACCCCCTCCTAATAGACAGTCTCCTCCCCACCGTATGTATATGTAACGGAGGTACCGCAGTCTATCCACAGTCACGGGTACAAGTAGTGACGTGGCTGTGGACGTTAAGCGGTACTGCAAGTCAACCCACTCCCCAGAGGCATCCAGACCGAGTAGCAAGAGGTGAGTTCACCTCTTGGTACAGTGGTCTGTGATGTCGCCCCCGGTGCGGGAGACCGGGGTTCAACTCCCACTCAGGGCAATCCCTTAACAGGGGTCGAATCGAAATAAACACAACGCAGTAAGATCACACCGGTTACACGTGGTGCCGTGACCCGGATGCCCTGGGTGGAGTGAGTTTAGGGGGGTGAGTGTAACGGAGGTACCGCAGTCTATCCACAGTCACGGGTACAAGTAGTGACGTGGCTGTGGACGTTAAGCGGTACTGCAAGTAAACTCACTCCCCAGAGGCATCCAGACCAAGTAGCAAGAGGTGAGTTCACCTCTTGGTACAGTGGTCTGTGATGTCGCCCCCGGTGCGGGAGACCGGGGATTCAACTCCCACTCAGGGCAATCCCTTAACAGGGGTCGAATCGAAACAAACACAACGCAGTAAGATCACACCGGCTACATATATATTCTCTCCCCACCGTATGTATATTTCTCTCCCACCCACCCACCCCGCCCTCCTAATGTACAGTCTCCTCACCATCATATGTATATACTCTGTTAGGATCTATGGGTAACAGTACTAGAGAATATCTATACAGCGCCTCTATAATAGACGGCCCTGCACAGTAGCGCAGCGACCGGAACAGGAAGCTGAGACGCTATTTGTAAATACACCTGCAGTCGTCCGAGACTTGTTTGTATATTGTCATCGTCCCATATTAAACTGGATGGAACAAATGGAATATCGTTCTTATTTATATACAAACAGGCACCAAGCTGGTCGGGCCCGACATAGTTTCACAGCCAGGGATGCGTTCTTCATGGGACGGGGTTGCACCCCGTGCACCCAAAGATTTGAGCAGAAGCGCGTGCACGCACGTGCACACAGGAATGCGCTGCACTCGCCAACTCGCTATAAGTACCCACCTGGGCTACTTTGCATATCAATAGCGCCGGTCGTCAGGTTTGGTTAAATACTTTCTCAGATACATTCACACCTAACTTGTGAATGAAATGTGTTACATTCCATGCGTAGAGGCAATTAGGCACTGTCTTTAGTCTGTGCTTAAGCGAGGGAACATTTATGCGCATGCGCAGGAGCGTGCGCACGCGCCGGGAGCACGCGTGCACGTGGCGTCATTAGCGTGCGTGCAATCAGAGTTGATATGAGGAACGCACCTCTGTTCACAGCTACTGGAGTGCTGCGAGGAGGATCTGAGGAAGGACCTCACATGCGCGGCGGGCAGGAGCCTAGCGGACAACGACGAGGAGGACGTCCTCACTGCCATGAAGGCACTCGCCGTTCGTACAGAGAACACCATGGTAGCTCGGGCAGCCCTGTCTAACATGCGGCAGGGATATGAAGAGCCCATCCGGTCGTTCCACACCTGTATCAAGGGGCAGGCGGACACGTGCAAGTACCAGATGAAATGCACAGGGTGCGACAGAGTCAACGACTTCACGGAAGAGATCCTACGCGACGTGATTGCCCGTGGCATTGCAGATTCAGAAATACAGCTTGACCTGCTCGGTGAGAAGAACCAGAACATGCCACTAAAGGACATGATCGAGTATATCGAGGCTAAGGAGTCTGGAAAGCGCTCGGCATCGTGCCTCCTCGACCCTCAGAGCGCGGACACGGTCAGCAGTTCGTACAGGCAGCTGAGACAACAGGACACCCACGGCAGAGGAGCCAGGCTAGAGAAACCAAAGGCCAAGCCCGAAGGGGTATGCATCCACTGCGGTGAGGTAGGCCAAACACCCCAGTGGCACGTCAGACGTGCTGAGTGCCCAGCATACGGTAAAAAGTGTCGGAAGTGTGGCCGCCAGAATCACCTTGAGAGGGCCTGCCTGGGTGGCCGATCGACTAGGCCCCCACCCGAGGAGACTGACTGGACGTGTGATGAGCAGACAGCAGCCTTCGTTGAGCTATGCACAGTCAGCACAGATCGTGAGTTACGCACACTTCCCCTCGCTCACCACCTGTACGACGACATGTGCGACAAGTGGATGAAACGTGCGTCCAGCCCGCAGCCATACGTCAACCTCACTCTCACCACCGAGCATGAGGATTACAAGGCTCTGGGTTTTGACCTCCTGAAACGCACCCAGCAGTATCCCTGCCTGCCATGGCCGATACGGGATGCCAAAGCTGCCTGATCGGCATTAAAGTCGCTCAGCAAATGGGTCTAAGCACAGAGGACCTCATCCCTGTATCCATGACCATGAAGGCTGCAAACAATAAGGGAATTCGGATCCTCAGAGCTGCAATCGCCGGCAACAGTGGTGACGCTCGAAGGTTAGAGACGCGCCAAATCGCGTATGTGACGGACACCTCAGACCGCATATTTCTCTCTTGCGCAGCCTGCATGGACCTGGGAATGATCTCCGCCCAGTTCCCAACACTCGGGGAGGTGAATTTGGCGACATCAGAAGTATGTGACTGCCCGCGGCGTGCAGAGCCGCCGACCAGGCCGACCACACTCCCCATGTTGGCGATCGAGGCTAACAGGAAGGCGTTACGGAGACACTTGTTAGAACTGTACGCTCAGAGCACATTTAACACATGCCCCCACCAGACACTACCGAAAATGACCAACCCACCACTCCGCCTCATGCTTAATGAGGATGCGACACCGGTTGCCTGTCACACCCCCATCCCGTGGCCCTACACTGGCAAGAGGAGGTAAAGGCAGGCCTCGACCAGGACGTCCGCCTCGGCGTGTTGGAGGAAATACCTATCGGTACACCGGTGACGTGGTGTCATCGCATGGTGATCTGCGCGAAGAAGACAGGCAAACCGCGACGCACTGTCGACTTCCAGGCCCTGAACAGGTATGCATTTCGCGAGACCCACCACACCCAATCTCCATTCCACCAAGCGAGATGTGTGCCTAACGGGAAACTCAAGACCGTGTTCGATGCCTGGAACGGTTACCACAGCGTCCCATTACACAAGGACGATCGCCACAAGATGATGTCCATAACCCCATGGGGGCGCTACATGTACCTGTCGGCCCCGCAGGGGTACATGGCATCGGGGGACGGTTAATCGCGACGGTACGACGAGGTTGTCGCGGACATAGGCAACAAAACTAAGTGCATAGACGACACGCTGTGACGCTACTATGGTCAGACACAATTGAGGAGAGCTACTTCCAGGCGGTCCAATGGCTGGACATATGCGGCCGGAATGGAATAGTCCTCAACCCGGAGAAGTTCATCTTTAGCGCACCCACGGTGGACTTTGTGGGCTTTACAATCACCATGACTGACGTGCGACCGTGCAGTCGCTACCTGGAGGCGATACACGACTTCCCACAACCACGTAATGTCACAGACATCAGGTAGTGGTTCGGGCTGGTCAACCAGGTGGCCTACATCTTCAGCATGGCCGAGCGTATGCAGCCATTCCAGAAGCTCCTGAAGAGTGGAGAACGCTTCGAGTGGTCCACGGAGTTGGAAGACATATTCCGTGAGTCAAAGGATGTGATCATCCAAGAAATTGAGCGTGGTGTCCGCATCTTTGACAAAACCAAGCCAACATGTATCACCACGGACTGGTCAAAGGAGGGCATTGGATTCTGGTTATTCCAGAAACACTGCCGATGTATGCCAGTCAGACCCTTCTGCTGCACCGATGGGTGGAAGATAACCCTGGTTGGCAGCAGATTCACGCATGCGGCGGAGTCCAGATACGCGCCCATAGAGGGCGAAGCTCTTGCGGTCGCAGACGCATTGGACAAGGCACGCTACTTTGTGTTGGGATGCGAGGACTTGATTGTAGCAGTAGACCATAAGCCGCTGTTGAGACTCCTTGCAGACAGGGCGCTCGATGACATACCGAACCCCCGCCTACGGAACCTCAAGGAGAAGACCTTGCGTTATCGTTTCCGCATCGTGCATGTCCCGGGCATGAGGAACAAGGCGGCGGACGCCATGTCACGTAGGCCGGTTGGCACCACACGGCCATCACTTATGGACCTTCCGGATGACAACGCCGTAGTGGGGTTAAGACAATGAAACGCCTTATCACCGACAACACCGTCCCAAAGGGGGAGCTTGACACAGATGCTGTGCAGAGAGCGATCCTGCAATATCATAACACACCTGACCCTGACACAAAAATATCTCCGGCAATGTGTGTCTTCGGCCGCCCGATACGTGACTTCATCCCGGTTGTACCTGGGAAGTACAGACCACACGAGACCTGGCGTGAGACACTGACGGCAAGGGAAGAGGCTCTTCGCAAACGCCACATGATGCACACAGCGGATGCCTGGGCGGAGCATACAAAACGCCTCCCGCCACTCATGGTAGGGGACATGGTCCGTGTACAGAACCAGACAGGGCCCTACCCCAAAAAATGGGACAGGACAGGCAGTGTTGTGGAGGTACGCCAGCATGACCAATATGTGGTCAAGATCGACGGCTCGGGCAGAGTCATACTTCGGAACAGGAGGTTCCTACGCAAGTTCAGCCCTGTTCGCAACAACCTTCCGCCTCCTCGATCACGACCTGGCGACCTGTGTCACCGTACCAGCACTCGTTGTTACACCACGTCTGCCTGACCTCTACTGCGACCCTGTGTCCCCCACAACGCCACCGGCGAGCCAACCCTGGCGTGGGACGCCACCCGCTTCGCACACGATCCTTCGGGCGTCACCACCGGCCCCTTTGGACCCGGGAGCCGATCCCCCACCGGGGCCCACTGTGTCACCCCCTGCACCTAGGGCGGAATTACGCCGATCCACCAGGGCAACCAGAGTGCCTGCCTGGCACAGGGACTATTCCATGGGCTAGTCACATAATGGACACATGATTTATAGTCACATAACCTGGGTGTGGGTTATACAGGCATTTATTCATGTTTTTGTGTGTTCGTTTATACATTTTTTTCTCAGCCTTTACACAGTATGTTAAAGACTCTGGGGGAGATAGAGAATATCTATACAGCGCCTCTATAATAGACGGCCCTGCACAGTAGCGCAGCGACCGGAACAGGAAGCTGAGACGCTATTTGTAAATACACCTGCAGTCGTCCGAGACTTGTTTGTATATTGTCATCGTCCCATATTACTGGATGGAACAAATGGAATATCGTTCTTATTTAAGTACTGTATATTTGCATATCGTATATGTCACTAATGTAACAGTACTATATACCTGTATGTCACGTATGTCCCTATACCATAAATGTCATGATGTCATATATGTTGTGTATGTCATAAATGTCACTATGAATTGAAAATGGGGGACCCTGATGTAAACAAGACGAAAGTCTTTCTCTGGTCTGCATCCCCTTAACAATTGTGTGTATTGAGCCGTACTGTATTGTACCCATTCTGCAATCTGTTAAATAAAGTTTTCATTAATTCCTTCATTCTAAGGGGATATATCTCTTTAACACAAGTGGTCTTCTTGGTTTGGTTCCTCCCCGTCTCTATTCTTGCTACCAGTGATGCAGTGGTGGTCCCACGGCGTCCTAGCAGTTTTTTCTGAGCAGAAGTACGCGCACGGATGTGCACGCGCGCGCACACAAAAATTAGTTCACAACTTACTCGACTCGTCGCGCCGTGCGCCAAGTACCGGCACTTATCTATCACCTAGAAGACTTTGCATAATAATAGGATACCAATAACATAACAAAGAACGAGTGCAAAACCAAAATACAAGCCCTGTGGGGGTTTGCTTGATCTGTGGAGCTCTCACTATGTGACAAATGGTCTCGACTGGAAGGATGAGGCATTAAGTTGTGCTTCAGAAGGAAACTGTCCTTCTGTAAACTAAGTTACATTGTTAATTTAGTTTGTATTTACTTTTCTAGTTTAAGTTAATTCAATTAAAGAAATTGTAACTACAATATTGTATCTACAATTACATTTAAAACATTGTTTGTTTTTCAACCATATCTGTTGACAATATAATTTCTTTATATATTGAAGGCTACATTGTTAACAGAATTCGGCTATAGGGCGACAATAATGTGGTCAAGAGGCATGGTTTCTATCTTGAGCCTTAACTGGCGTGGTTTATTATTCACATGGCAGAGCAGTAACACTACAGGACACTGAGAGACTGGGGGAAAGAGAAAGAAGTGGGAGGAGACACCACTATTTATACTCGCCACCTGGCGGTGTTCCTGAGTGTCTCCGCCTAGAGCGCCCTCTAGTGGAAACAGTTATATATGCAGTTAGACAGTTACTAGTGTAAACAGTTATATATGCAGTTAGACAGTTACTAACAATCCTACACAGAACCTCTGCCTTCAACATACATCCTGCTACCTTTTTCAGCTTCTCTATTTCTTTTTTTTTTTTAAACTTTGACCAGTCAGCTGGTTCTTTTAGCGTTTATCGCTTTTTCTGGTCAAGCATGACCGACAGAAACAGGTTGAATGGGGTATAGATCGGGGGAAAGACACTCTGAGAAAATACGGCGAGTCCGGGAGTCGAACTCGTGTACCCCAGATCCGTGACGCGCACGGTTGTCCCCGACGCCGAAATAGCGTCCGAGGTACGCGGTGAGCTACTGGAGCTCCCCTCAGCTTCTCTATTTCAAGGCAATATTTACAAAAACTAAACTAAAACTAGTAATTTCCTATACAAACATGTGTCCTACTATTTATGCATAATAATCATCTGTTCTGTGCGCATGCGAGGGATCATGTATGCGCACACGTGCACGTGGCGTCCAGGCAGTTCTGATATTACGACTGCACCCCTGCTTGCTACCCATATACCATAGTACGTGGGAGGGAGGTGAACGTTGATCACATAGCAAATTTGAGTTTAAATATGGGCAAATATTGATGATACAGAGATTCATCCGACTCCAAATAGCGAGATACAGGCTACCTGCTAACCATAGACCTCCCTTTGTCTGCTCTGCTGCTCTGCTGCTCTGCAGATACACCCTACTCCTGCTGCCTGCCTGTCTGTCTGTCTCCATTGTCTGCTCTGCTGCTCTGCAGATATACCCTACTCCTGCTGCCTGCCTGCCTGTCTGTCTCCACTGTCTGCTCTGCAGATACACCCTACTCCTGCTGCCTGCCTGTCTGTCTCCATTGTCTGCTCTGCTGCTCTGCAGATATACCCTACTCCTGCTGCCTGCCTGTCTGTCTGTCTGTCTCCATTGTCTGCTCTGCTGCTCTGCAGATACACCCTACTCCTGCTGCCTGTCTGTCTGTCTCCATTGTCTGCTCTGCTGCTCTGCAGATACACCCTACTCCTGCTGCCTGCCTGTCTGTCTCCATTGTCTGCTCTGCTGCTCTGCAGATATACCCTACTCCTGCTGCCTGCCTGCCTGTCTCCATTGTCTGCTCTGCTGCTCTGCAGATATACCCTACTCCTGCTGCCTGCCTGTCTGTCTCCACTGTCTGCTCTGCAGATACACTCTACTCCTGCTGCCTGCCTGTCTGTCTCCATTGTCTGCTCTGCTGCTCTGCAGATACACCCTACTCCTGCTGCCTGCCTGTCTGTCTCCACTGTCTGCTCTGCAGATACACCCTACTCCTGCTGCCTGCCTGTCTCCATTGTCTGCTCTGCTGCTCTGCAGATATACCCTACTCCTGCTGCCTGCCTGTCTGTCTCCACTGTCTGCTCTGCAGATACACCCTACTCCTGCTGCCTACCTGTCTGTCTCCATTGTCTGCTCTGCTGCTCTGCAGATATACCCTACTCCTGCTGCCTGCCTGTCTGTCTCCACTGTCTGCTCTGCAGATACACCCTACTCCTGCTGCCTGCCTGTCTCTGTCTCCATTGTCTGCTCTGCTGCTCTGCAGATACACCCTACTCCTGCTGCCTGCCTGTCTCTGTCTCCATTGTCTGCTCTGCTGCTCTGCAGATATACCCTACTCCTGCTGCCTGCCTGTCTCCATTGTCTGCTCTGCAGATACACCCTACTCCTGCTGCCTGCCTGTCTGTCTCCTCTGTCTGCTCTGCAGATACACCCTACTCCTGCTGCCTGCCTGTCTGTCTCCATTGTCTGCTCTGCTGCTCTGCAGATATACCCTACTCCTGCTGCCTGCCTGTCTGTCTCCATTGTCTGCTCTGCAGATACACCCTACTCCTGCTGCCTGTCTGTCTCCATTGCAACAGGTCCTGCATTATTATTGTCTGCTCTGCTGCTCTGCAGATACACCCTACTCCTGCTGCCTGCCTGTCTGTCTCCACTGTCTGCTCTGCAGATATACCCTACTCCTGCTACCTGCATGTCTGTCTCCATTGTCTGCTCTGCTGCTCTGCAGATACACCCTACTCCTGCTGCCTGTCTGTCTCCACTGTCTGCTCTGCTGCTCTGCAGATATACCCTACTCCTGCTGCCTGCCTGTCTGTCTGTCTCCACTGTCTGCTCTGCTGCTCTGCAGATACACCCTACTCCTGCTGCCTGCCTGTCTGTCTCCACTGTCTGCTCTGCAGATACACCCTACTCCTGCTGCCTGCCTGTCTCTGTCTCCATTGTCTGCTCTGCTGCTCTGCAGATATACCCTACTCCTGCTGCCTGCCTGTCTCCATTGTCTGCTCTGCAGATACACCCTACTCCTGCTGCCTGCCTGTCTGTCTCCTCTGTCTGCTCTGCAGATACACCCTACTCCTGCTGCCTGCCTGTCTGTCTCCATTGTCTGCTCTGCTGCTCTGCAGATATACCCTACTCCTGCTGCCTGCCTGTCTGTCTCCATTGTCTGCTCTGCAGATACACCCTACTCCTGCTGCCTGTCTGTCTCCATTGCAACAGGTCCTGCATTATTATTGTCTGCTCTGCTGCTCTGCAGATACACCCTACTCCTGCTGCCTGCCTGTCTGTCTCCACTGTCTGCTCTGCAGATATACCCTACTCCTGCTACCTGCATGTCTGTCTCCATTGTCTGCTCTGCTGCTCTGCAGATACACCCTACTCCTGCTGCCTGTCTGTCTCCACTGTCTGCTCTGCTGCTCTGCAGATATACCCTACTCCTGCTGCCTGCCTGTCTGTCTGTCTCCACTGTCTGCTCTGCTGCTCTGCAGATACACCCTACTCCTGCTGCCTGCCTGTCTGTCTCCACTGTCTGTTCTGCAGATACACCCTACTCCTGCTGCCTGCCTGTCTCCATTGTCTGCTCTGCTGCTCTGCAGATATACCCTACTCACAAAGACTTGTCCACGCCACGAAGCCCCGCCTCAAGCCCGTCCACGCCACGAAGCCCCGCCCAGACGTTGGGCTCTGTGGCTCTGCAGATATAACCTACTCGTCTCCACTGGGCTCCATGGCGCAGCCAACCTGCTAGTTAGTCTTTTGTTAGCTACTTAAACAGTTCCGAATTGTTCATTTAAGGAGGAAATATTGATCGAATTTGGTGATAAGTGTGGTTACCTTTGTGGATACTTAATCTTAATATTTTGGAAAAACATCGCTCAAAGTAGTTTTGTCTATCGAGAATATTGAGTTATTAAATCGCAGAGCTCGCTACTACCGTTGTTAGCTGGCTACATTAGGACGCTGGTCGCCCTCTTCGAGGATGTCGCTCCACGGCAAGCGAAAAGAGATCTACAAATACGAGGCGCCATGGACGGTGTATGCGATGAACTGGAGCGTTCGTCCCGACAAACGCTTTCGCCTTGCACTCGGGAGCTTTGTGGAGGAATACAACAACAAGGTGAGCAACTGGGCATCAACTAACCACACAGTTAGCTGGCTAACGTTAGCCGTCTCCCCACAGCCGTCCCACCACAGCTAAGTGAGAGACTGGTCACTGCAACCTGGCCTAATGATTTGTAGCGAATGTAGCTAATGGCTGTACGTTACTCCCTGGATATCTCATTAACGAAATTCATATTTATGAATTCGTTTGGCCTTGAAAATGAATAAAGACCAGGGCTCCCAACCTCCTCCAATGTACAGTTTCTACGTCAAATGTATACTTTCTTTTCTAGACTATTTTTTGTATCACAAACTGTACTGTATTTGCAAATCTGGTATGTCATAAATGTATAGATGTAGCAGTACTGTCTATCTGTATGTCATATATGTCCTGATGAATTGAAAATGGGGGACCCTGATGTAAACAAGACGAAAGTCTCTCTGGTCTGCATCCCCTTAACAATTGTATGTATTGTATTGAGCTGTACTGTACCGTACCAATTCTGCAATATGTTAATAAAGTTTTCAATCAATCAATCAAACTTGTTTTGTTGTTTGCCCCGTTCATTCACAGGTCCAGCTGGTGGGTCTGGAGGAGGAGAGTTCAGAGTTCATCTGCAGAAATACCTTTGACCATCCGTATCCCACTACTAAGATCATGTGGATTCCAGACTCCAAAGGAGTCTACCCAGACCTGCTCGCCACCAGCGGCGACTACCTGCGTATCTGGAGGGTATGCTGTTGTCCTCCTTACATTGTGTCTTTTCAGTGTTCACCATAGTATTGGATTTCATGTGCAGTATATATGACTGAAGAAGTGGGCGATTCAGAGTCCTGCACTTTCAGTATTGGTTGACACTGTTCTATTTTGTGCTAAAAGCAGTGGCCAATGCCATATGATTTATGAAAAAAGAAAGGGCTACTTTGTTTACTATGTCTTCTTTGGTGGCCAGTTGCAAGCTGCAAAATGGACTTGTCATGGTAGACTGTGGTGTATCAGTCCCAGTGATGCGTTGCTCATGGGACGGGATTGCACGCCGTGCAACCAAAGTTGTGAGCAGAAGCGCGTGCACACAGGAATGCGCTGCACTCGACTGATGCGCCAACTCGCAGCAGTACCCACCTGGCTACTTTGCATATCAATAGCGCCGGTCGTCAGGTGTTACATTCCATTCGTAGAGGCAATTAGGCACTGTCTTTAGTCTGTCCTTATGCGAGGGAACAACTTATGCGCGTGTACGTGGCGTCATTAGCGTGCATGCGTGCAACCAGTGTTGATATGAGGAACGCAACACTGATCAGTCCATAGTGTTTTACATCTGCTCACTAATAAGCTCTTTTACAATTTTCCACTCAGGTCAGTGACACAGAAACACGTCTAGAATGTTTGCTGAATAACAACAAGAACTCCGACTTCTGCGCTCCACTCACCTCCTTTGACTGGAACGAGGTTGATCCAAATCTGCTGGGTAAGAGAATCACTATTGGACATGGTTTCCCAGATTATGTTTGTCAATAGAATAGACATGTTGTGCTAATCTGACCAGACCAAAGTGACAGGAATAAAATTTGCAGGACAAATAGTTAAAATGCCAGCGATATCAATTCTGCGTCAAAGCACATATCAAGCTTTTCAGTGTAATTCTGTTGCTATGGGAACATTATTTTCCTCTTGGTAAACATTGTACGTCTTTACTCAAAAAAAAAAAAAAAAAAAAAAATCTAACCCTGACTAACCTTAATGTCATGCACTTGTCCTAATAAACTAACCTACACTGTAACACGCAACACTTTGATGAACATTGTTACTCAGCTGATAGAGTTATACCCTTCTTGCTGTCTTGTCGCACAGAACTTGTAAGTCGCTTTGGATAAAAGCGTCAGCTAAATGACAATGTAAATGTAAACAAGAAAAACCAAGATAACTTGGCAAAGAGCTAATCAGACGTTGTCGCTGTTGGGATTTTACACACACTAATTTATTATCAAAACATACTGTTAGGCTTATACCATACGATGCCTGGTCCTATGACTCTATATTCTCTCAATAAACATGTAGATTGACATATAGACACAAGCCACATCGTTCGTTACTAGAGAGGATAAGTTATGCCGGACAACAGGTAGGCGGGAATTGAAGTGAGTCACTGGCTCAAATTAAATCTAATTAATCCCGTTGCTACATCAATTACAAACAAGGAGCACCACTTGGTGACAAACATTGCACTGCAACTAAATAATAGCACAGAAATATATTGGGCACATTTGTGACTGTTAGTGTTACGACTTACACGAAGGAAAAACTATGCTTGTGTCCATATTAGACATTGTACTCTCTCTCTTCCTGTTATCTTGGGCATTTTGATTTGCCAGTATGTCATAATTTTTACTGGTTAAAAACTGAAAATGACTGGCAGTGGCTAATGTGAAGTTTGTTGTCATGGTCGTTGTCAGAGTTCTATCTTTTTTAACCTGTGGATTCTCTCTGCAGGCACCTCCAGTATTGACACCACCTGTACTATCTGGGGGCTGGAGACCGGTCAGGTGTTGGGCCGGGTCAACCTGGTGTCTGGCCACGTCAAGACTCAACTCATTGCTCATGACAAAGAGGTGTGTGTATGAATTTATGATGAAACACAAGATACTTGTGCCCTAGTGATAAGGATAAGCACTCAATGGAGAAACCCAATCCCCATGCCAAACATCTATGCTACTCATAGTGGTCAAAGGTCATGTGTGTGTGTGTGTGGGGGGGGGGGGGGGGGGGGGGGGGGGGGGGGGGGGGGTGTAAGGGGTGTGGGTGCAGGAGGAAATGGTTAAAATGTGAGCTCCAGGTATGTGTATGTATGTGCACGTCTTGTGCTTCACTATGCACATGTTTGTGTGTATGTATGTGCACGTCTTGTGCTTCACTATGCACATGTTTGTGTGTATGTATGTGCACGTCTTGTGCTTCACTATGCACATGTTTGTGTGTATGTATGTGCACGTCTTGTGCTTCACTATGCACATGTTTGTGTGTATGTATGTGCACGTCTTGTGCTTCACTATGCACATGTTTGTGTGTATGTATGTGCACGTCTTGTGCTTCACTATGCACATGTTTGTGTGTATGTATGTGCACGTCTTGTGCTTCACTATGCACATGTTTGTGTGTATGTATGTGCACGTCTTGTGCTTCACTATGCACATGTTTGTGTGTGAGAGAGGAAGTGTTGCATCTCCAGGCTTAATGGTCTGTAACACTGGAGATTCAGTGATGTATTTGCGAGTGCGGCAGAAGTGACTCCCCGTTCTCTCTGTAGGTTTATGACATAGCCTTCAGCCGAGCGGGCGGCGGCCGGGACATGTTTGCCTCGGTGGGAGCCGACGGTTCCGTCCGTATGTTCGACCTCCGGCACCTGGAGCACAGCACCATCATCTACGAAGACCCCCAGCATCACCCGCTCCTCCGCCTCTGCTGGAACAAACAGGACCCCAACTACCTTGCCACTATGGCCATGGACGGCATGGAGGTCAGTGTCCCTTGCACTGTTTCAGGACTGCCGAGACCCGCCCAACTTTCCCTCGTCGAAATAAAAACGCATTTCTTCAATCGATATCTGAAATAAAAAAAACGAACCTTTTTCTATCATGCACTCTGCTACTTAGGAATCTACCTTGCCTATATTACTATATCTACTATGCTAATATGTCTTTACTACTATGCACTCAAGACTGTAGCACTCAAGTTCTACCAGTTTTGACAAACAATGTTACTTAGTTGCCAGAGTTGTACCCTTTCTGCTGACTTGTTGCACAGATTCAGATTCCCTTTATTGTCACGTCATTCAGTACCTTTTACAGCACTCTCATTCACTTTGTTGTGGTTACTCGACCATAGCAGCATCCAATATAATATAAACTAAATAAAAATAGCATAAGATAAAATAACAGCAAGATGACTATATACAATTCTAACAAGTGTGCAGATAACAGGATGCCGATATTACACTATATAAAATAAAAATTACAAAATGGCTATGTACAGTTCCAACAAGAAGTGTATGTAATGTGCAATAATTGGCAATGGGTATTGGGTAGAAGTGCAATACAGAACCTGTAAGTCGCTTTGGATAAAAGCGTCAGCTAAATGACTAAATGTAACATTTCAAACTATTGGCATCGTCAGCGGCTTTTGATTGGAGCGTTTTCTGCCCCTCCGTTAGTACTCATGTTTGGTTGGTTTCCCTCGGTAGGTGGTGATCCTGGATGTGCGTGTCCCCTGCACGCCAGTGGCCCGACTCAACAACCACCGCGCCTGTGTCAACGGCATCGCCTGGGCCCCCCACTCCTCCTGTCACATCTGCACCGCAGGTAAAGCCCAAACTCACCGCTCGCCTACATGTTCAGTTTTCAATTTTTTTGTCTCCCTAACGCACCTAATTCACACTTCGGACGGCTTGAATTTCTTCCCCTTCAGCGGACGACCACCAGGCCCTGATCTGGGACATCCAGCAGATGCCGCGGGCCATCGAGGACCCCATCCTGGCCTACACCGCGGAGGGGGAGATCAACAATGTCCAGTGGGCCTCCACGCAGCCCGACTGGATCGCCATTTGCTACAACAACTGTCTGGAGATCCTGCGTGTCTAAAGCGCCAGGCACCTGGGTGAAGGTGTATAAAGGAGAGGCGTGGTGTTTGGGGGAAAAAAAAGAATGGACTTAATTTTTAAAGTGTGAAGTCTTGTAGTCCTCGGCCCACGTGGGACTGGGTGAACTCTCGTGACTCCTTTTGGGAGTCTACACAATCATTTTCGTCCAAACTATTTCACGCTCTTTTTTTTTTAAAATGTATTACGCCTACAATTTAGTGTTCAGTATCTGTACAGCAGCTATCAAGTGCATCTGCGCTTTGAACTCCGGTCAGTCGTCAAGGCAAATCTGAATTTATCTCCCGCTTCTTAGTCTGAGTGCTTTCAGCCAGCTATGAGATTATGAAGGTGTTAGATATTGTGCTTTTAGAGGTGTTTGATATGTACTGAGTTGTAAAAAATCGAGCAAATCGGTTAGTTGAAGTTAACCTCAGTTATTCAGGAATATGATTTGTTAGCTTGTCGTGACTACATACCATGTTAATGGTAACTCGAATAGCTCCTGTGACACGTACCAGATGGGTGTTCAGTATCGCATTTCCAGATGACTATATCCAGGATACTTGTATCATCTGTTGCCTGTACAATTTGACAGTTGTGAAATAACTGCAGAGGGTTGCTTCTTATTGTCATATGGTGTCTTGTCTTTTGACTTTGTGTTGACGGATAAATTCAGCAAGACTTAGAACTTTGCAGAACGAGATCATTCAGCTATTAGCGCCACAACATAACAGTATATTTTGAGTAGACACTGCTTGGATTGCAGTGTTTTTGTTGTCGGTCAGGAATACGCGAGGAAGGGGTTTGTTATAGAGTGTAACCGTTTTCTTCAGCTCGTCTTTTGTCTGGCACTCCTTTTTATTTTTTAATCTTCCGTCTACTTAGATACCTTGTAGCATGCTAGTGCAAGGGGAAATGTACATATATATAAATATATTATCTGAGATATCGATGAGGCAATTCTTCATGTTGTAGCTTTTCATAAGGTTTGTATTATTGAAGTTGCTCTACTAATAAATTGTATTCCTTGATGTCGTAGGAAGTGAGCTGTGTTATTGTTCCGTTAACATCCTTCAGTTGGGCTTTTCTTTAGACTTATGATTTGCTGATATAATACTATAATCATGATTATATGAATCAGTAATGCAGTGGTATAATAAATGAGGAGTAAATTATGAACGCCAGTCGATCACAGTAACAGCAATAATCACACATTTGTTTTTTTTCCAGAATAGTATTTTGTTGTATAGACCCATTTCCATGTAGTTTGCATTAATCTGATACTATCGGGACTACCATTTTATTTTATTGTGTTTTGTGCTTTACAGTTGTCAGACTTATGGCACGTGTGACAAAACATCAGCCCACTGATTCTGATTATGAACCCGGTGCAAATTGGGACAGTTAAAACGCCAGGGACGTGCTATTTTAATCATTTATATTATGTCGACTTTATTTTGAAAAAAATTGGTGGGTAAACTTTTTTCTGGTGGGTACTATAGCATTATTCAGTTGGACTTTTCCCTCTCATTTGTATTTATAGGTTTACTACAGATTAAAGTAAGCCTACACACACAGCCAGCTCTGTCCATATCTTCAAGTAAGAGAGACTTTAGCCCTAAACTACTGCATCTACTCCAGCTTCCTGCATTACAAAGCACTACACAGACGGGTGAAAGAGGGCGGGCGTCAGACAACATCAGTCAAAGGTTGACCACTCCTACCAAAGACAGGAGGGGCTGAGCTTTTACTGCTGGTGACTCCATGACCTGGCGAGAAAGAGTAGGAAGCTGATCCAGATACGATCAAGGTATCAGGAAACTCCATTGTTGTTTGTCTATATACCTGCATATAATCCTTTTTACATACCTGTAGATACTATATCTATATCTCTACATATTCCTTACCTACTAGTTATACTGCTGGCCAGTATGACATACTACCATAGGTACCTGTATCACTACATAATAATACTATAACACTGACTACATACACATGATTAGCATTATTACTCATTTATATATACTCCAGTTTAATCAGCTGTACATTGTATATTACTATTGCACTTTACCGTTACATTTGCACTCTGGTTAGCTGCCAAACTTATTTTCATTGTACTTCACTTCTGCTGTTAATGACAATTAATTAGAATCTAATGTTATTCTTCAAAATTGAGTCCGGGTAGAGTTATGTGTCATTATGACACAGCTCTACCAAATTAGCAGCCTCCACCACTGACTTTTCTGAGCAGAGATCTCTATGGCCACATTGATGCTTCAATCTGGTAAATTATGTTAATGTTGCTTTGTGGCGGAATTTCCCTTTAAAAAGATATGCGCGTACCGCTCTTGAGTTCACGGAAACTAAAGTACTACCAGCACCCAACCCTCACCCAGATACCAACAAGAACAAGTGTGCATTTTCAGTGTTATAAATAGTCTTTATTCTAAAAAAGTTAAATAATAGTTATGAATTTGTGCTTCAAGAAACCTTTTACAGAATTATAAATGCTTATAAAGGAGAAATTCACCTGATGGCTGGAGCTGTGAGAAACCTTCTGACACTAGCGAGGACACAACGGCATTAAAGTGATTGATCGGCAACGATCACCAGTCAGGTGGACAATAAACAAACCATATGAGCTGATTTCCCAAAAGCACTCAGTGCTAAGATCACCGTCATTCCACCGCCGGTCACTGGGACGTAAGTGATCTTTGCGTTAAAAGGTTTCACTCTGTACGATTTTTAGATGATTTGGAATGAGGACTGTAACGTTTTATGGTCCGACAATGAGGACCTTGTAGATTCAACCGTTTATTGAATCACGCTTATTCCGCGTAATTGTGCGCGATTGAGTCTCACACAGTCCTCACCCCGAACGACTCTAAACAGAGTGCAGCTTTAAGAGGCTACTGGGAAACGGGGCCCTCTAATGTTGGCACCTCGAGTAAAAAAAAAACGGTGCATAATCCGTAACGTTGAATATGTCACAGTGTGAACATGTCACCGGGTTTAAACATAGTCGACACGTCACAAACACACTCATCTGAAAAACAGATGATACATCCTCGGTGTAAAACAGCACAGATACTATACCTATGAGGAACCAAGTGAAGCAGTAAATGTTAGTGACCAATTCAAATCAACACAGTTTACAAGTAGAGGTGCACGAATGCCGATAATAGCGTTTGGTATTATCAGACTATAACGTTGGGATACCAGACTAAAATACCTGTACTCTGTATCGATGAAGGCCACAGATACCGAGAAATGAGTACCAGCACAATGGTATTTTCTATCCTTCAGTTACATTAGGAAATACGATGGTGGGTTGGGATTTGATTAGATTAAACGTTTCTTAATAAAACGTCTTTCCCCACACAATCCTCAACAGAATAGTAGCAGTCAAAATGTTGTTAGTTGTACCAAGCAAAGTGTTCTTGGTACAGACTGGTGGTATCTGTGCGCCTCTATTTATAATGCAGAGCAATGCTATGTAAACGTCTTTTCTTGATCCTCCAATCACAATTGTTGCTTCAAGCTGAAAGCAACAGTTATGATTGGAGGACGGAGAAAAGAAGGCAGGATTTGAGATAGGTCAATTGCTCCTGCTTGATTCACATAGTTATTATGGGGTCATCATGTCCAAATGACACAATTACTGACAAATGTCACTTCATGCCAGTGCGAGACAGGAATTGAAAATTACACTGAACTGGTCATTAAAAAAAATAATGCTCTTTCAGTACTGTTAACAGAACTATGCCGCCATCTTTCACAGTGTGCCCCTATTGTGTTCACCTTTTTGATATTTTGTTACATCAATACAGCAACAGTGTGACGTCTATAACTTTTCTACACTCGACTAGCTTCACCAGATGCGTCGGCCCTTTACATGAACTTCACATCTCTAATACCGTAATTAGGGGGGGAAAAAACTCAGCTCCACACGACACAGAGTCTAAAAATGTGCAATTCCACTACAATGTGCATGTAGACAATTCTTCTCTGCTCGCAACGCGTGAAAGGATCTCATGATGGAGGAATGTAGTGTACGTGGTGGTAACGCATAACCATCCTTGACATTGTAACTCTCTTCAGGGAAAACAGGGGGAGGGCTTTGTATACAGCTTTCAAGATCCAGGGATTACAGGAAGAGTCTTATATGTGATGATTGTCAACATCCCTCCCCAGTCTGTATGTTCATTGCGCTGGGCATTGAGATGGATGGATGAGAGTCTGAGGCCCAGAGTTGTCTGTCTGTAGGTAGGAGGCGCTCCACTGAACTGCTGCGGTGTGGAGCAATGCTCCTCCTCAGCATATCTTAATAGGTCATGAGGATTTGGGGGGGGGGGGGGCGCTTAAGGGAGAGAGAGATTAGAGAGGTGATGGCATTACGTTCTCCCACCCTTCCATATGTCTGCCCTCATGTGACAATCTGTAGAGAGGGAGCTGTGGTTGAGAAAGACCTGGGAGGTGGGGGTGGGGGAGGGAAGGTCTAGGTGGAGGTTCTAGCTGCCCGGTAGGATGGGGTCAGAGACGTGCCTCTGTATCTCCTGCGCCTCCGCTCGGGCCTCCAGCTTCTCGGGGAGCGAGGGGAAGCGCTGGCTGCCGTACAGCGGTCCAGGGGGCCCCTGGGCCCCGGGGGAAGACAGCTGAGGAGGTGCGAGGGCCACAGAGGGAACATGAGAGGCCGCCGTCTCTCGGGACGTGGACGTGGGGTCGTCAGAGACCACAGTGAGGTGCATCCCGCCGGAGAGACGGTCCTTTTGTCTGGAGTCGGAGTCTGAGCTCTGAAAGGAGAGAGAGGAGCAGCTTAGAGGCTAAGTTCAGAATTTTGGACCCCTAGCCCTGTTTCCTACTCATCGACGATGTTGTCAAGGGGGTAGAGTACTTTCTTAGCACAATCCATGCTGTGCTTCATACTGGACACCCAGCTCCTCCTCAGCTCACTTTACCATGAAAAACCTAAAACGTCTTTGCTTTGGGTTGATTCCAGGACTACAGAATGAAGCTATTTATAGTTATTATATGGTAACTCAGAACATTGTACATATGTCTATACCGAACACTGTGACCTAATTTTCTTCTTCTAAATTACATGCTATACTATGTTATTTGATACTATCTTGTCTAGCACAGTCTCTGGAGCGTAACAGTAAGAAGCATTTTGTATGAAAGTATTCTGTACTTCTGTATGACAACTATTAAAGAAACTTGAAAACTTGAAGCGTGGCCTCATTACTTTACACTAGCTTTGTGGCTAACTAGCTAGAGATGTGGGTGTCCAGTATGAGGAACAGCATGGACCGAATGGGGAAAGGACTCATCATTGGTAAGTAGGAATAGTGCTAGGGGTTAAAAATTCTAAACGTACCCTTTAATATACATTTCCTGTGCTATTTTCCTTCCCTCAGTAACCCCCCCTCTCTCTCTCTGAACCATAACATTGCAATCAACACCAAACGGCATGTTTCCTGATATGATTGACTGCAAGGTCTATAAATGATGTGGTTGGTTGAGTCACGATTTGTGGAAGTAAACAAGTCATGGACTGCCAATGGCTTCCCTGAGCCATGATCGACCCTATTCACTCGACGGCCATTTTGCTCTTATGTCATGCTAAGGATGGGATTCCTTTCCACCCTGTTCCCTGAGCATGACATTAAGAACAAAATGGCCACCGTGTGAATAGGGTCAATGGCCACTGAACTTTGCTGGTGCTTTCAGGGAAAACGTGATTGTTTTGTCTAGACCTGACAATCTATAGACCTTGACGGGCAAAACCTTGGGAGATTTAAACTCAATTGAGCATATTCACATGGATGGCCATTTTGCTCTTATGTCATGCTCAGGTTGGGATTCCCGCCTTCCCGTCGGTCAACGCACCAGCACTCACCTGCAGCGGTGAGGAGGTGCTGCCGACCTGCAGGGGTGGGATGGTGGGTACAGTGTGGACGGTCGGGGCTCCCGCGCCGTAGAGAGCGGTGGGGAGGGGTGGCTGAGGGCGGGGGGACACGGTGCTGTAGGCAGGGGGCACCGGTGCCACCTGTCTTTGTAGCAGCTGTAGGATGACGTTGATGTCCGCTGTCATCCGGGTCTCCAGTCTGCGAGCGTGAACACCATGACAGATAAGATAAGATAAGATATTCCTTTATTGATCCCCTTGGGGAAATCAGGCATCATAGCAGCATGGGGGAGGGGGAGGGGAGGTACAGGTAGTAGAAGACATACAGGTACAGGTCACAGAATTATAGTATAGCATAAGTAAAAATTTAAATAGAATAAAAAGGCACTGTAAACAATATAATTAACCATGGACATGCGCATATGGGCAACAAGGTGCGAGATGAGGGTATGTATGCCCTCTCAGTTGTATTTGCCCTACAATAAATATAGTTACAATATATAATCTAATAATCTAAATCTAATCTAATCTAATATATAATCTAAAAAAACGAAACGCTAAAATGCTAAATGCTAAATATATGCAATATATAATCTAATAATACAATAATCTAAATCGAATCTAATATATAATCTAAAAAATGCTATGATCTGATTGATTGATTGATTGATTGAAAATTGTATTAACAGATTGCAGAATGGGTACAATACAGTACAGCTCAATACACACAATTGTTAAGGGGATGCAGACCAGAGAAAGACTTTCATCTTGTTTACATCAGGGTCCCCCATTTTCAATTCATCATAACATATATTATGACATACATGACATACAGGTAGACAGTACTGTTGCATCTAGACATTAGGTGGGGTGGGAAACTGTACATTGGAGGTGGTTGGGTGGGTGGAGTGGGGGGGGGGGGGGAACTGTACATTGGAGGGGGTTGGGTTTGGACATTTACAGGGGCCATACATCTGATGAAGTATACAGTATTCACATAAGGTGCGGTATGCCTAAGGTAAGTATATTGTCTTTTTAGGTGGGAGTCAGCTACTAGGTTCCTAGTAGTTGGATGTCTGGCAGCAGTCCCTGCCCACTGTTGTGGAGCCTGATGGCCGCTGGTATGAAGGACTGGCCGAGATCAGGAGAGATATATTGAAGGAACTCGCAGACATTATGGGAAATGCACTTAATGTCTTCTCCAGAGTCAGACAAGAAGATAGATTTGAGACATTGAGTAGAAAGCTATCCAGCTGCAAAATAGCCTAGCTTAGCAGAAATGAATAGAAGCAGATACGGATCACTAGCCTAGCTTAACCCTCCAGGAGAGGTGTTTTTGGTCAACAGCTAGGCTAGTGGTCCAGCTAATGGATCAGCTTTCTCCTCAATGCACAGTGAGGAAATTGGTATCTATCTTCTTGTCTGACTCCGGGGAAGACTGTAAACACATTTCTCATAATGTTGGCATGTTCCTTTAATGACCAGAAAAACATTATATTCAATTCATATAACCCATAGCTCTGTATGATAGCATGTACAATAATGCTGTATATACCATATAGATTTATTCTCACCGCATATATACCTATCCTCACCTGTCTGTACTTACCTGCACATAGTCCTTTACTATATCTATATCTGTACATATCCTACTCTTACTAGTTATGCTGCTGGCCAGTAGTAGTCTGTAGTAGTACTGGCTTTACTCTGTACATACATCTGATTAGCACTACACTCAGTAATACTAATTTGTATATTTTGTACCCAGTTTAATCACCTGTATTTTTCTGTTGCACTTTACTGCTACATTTGCACTCTGGTTGGATGCCAAACGTATTTTTGTTGTACTGTACTTGTGCTGTATAATGACAATACATCTGAATCTAATCTAATCTAATATTTTTACTTCCTTTTATAGATCCTATCTTTTTCTCACCTCATCTTTCAAATGTCCACTCAAAAGCAGACATACATATAACCACAATGGCTCCATAAACTCTCTCTCTCTCTCTCTCTCTCTCTCTCTCTCTCTCTCTCTCTCTCTCTCTCTCTCTCTCTCTCTCTCTCTCTCTCTCTCTCTCTCTCTCTCTCTCTCTCTCTCTCTCTCTCTCTCTCTCTCTCTCTCTCTCTCTCTCTCTCTCTCTCTCTCTCTCTCTCTCTCTCTCTCTCTCTCTCTCTCACCCCACCCCACCCTCAAAACACATTGACACATTTCCGGGAATTCATATGCAAATCTAGCAGGGAGGAGGAGGAGCTGCTGGTTAGAGTCAACATGGGCCCGGTCAGCAGAACAGAGATACTGCCTCTACACTTACTACTCAGGGGGTATAGCTCAGTGTAGAGCATTTGACTGCAGATCAAGAGGTCCTGGTTCAAATCCGGGTGCCCCCTCATTTTCTCTCAAATATTATGTCTCTCAGATTTAAAGCTCACACACCTGTTGAGTTGGGACTGTAACAGCTCCAGTCTGGATTCCAGTTGGCTGGGCTTGTCCTCTGCGCATGGTGGTGGATGGCAGGTGGCCCGGACTGAGGAGGAGCGCCGCTGGCTCTCTGAGAACTGGCTGGCTCTGCGGTGTGGCCAGTAGCCGTACAGTCCTGCCACGGCAGTAGGGGCTGCTGTTAGACGCAGGGAAATTGATTTCCAGTGGTGGAACAAGTACACAGTTCCTTTACTTAAGTAAAATAAATACCCAGATAAATGAGTACTCTGGTCAAAGTAAAAGTCCTCCATTCAAATTCGACTTAAGTAGAAGTAGCGAAGTATTTGCTATTGAATGTAATTAAGTATCTAAAGTAAAAGTATGCATTCTACATGACGTTTGTGTATTCCAGTGCTTAGGAGCTCAGGATCTTCATACATTCTTGCCATGTTTTCTATGCAAAATCTTTTTGTTCAAAGTAACTAGTAACTGGTGGGTTCAGATACATGTAGTGGAGTAAAAAGTACAATATTTCCATTGAAATGTAGTGGAATAAAAGTATAAAGTTCCCTAAAATGAAAATACTCACGTAAAGTACAAGTACTTGTAAAATGACTTAGTTACTTTCCACCACTGTTGATTTCAAGAAACCCAGTATGCTAGTAAATCACATATCATCATTGTATGTATTGAGCTGTACTGTACTGTACCCATTCTGCAATCTGTTAATAAAGTTTTCAATCAATTCAATCAATCAATCGATCAGAACATTAGCGTATGTACATAACAGAGTCTTTTACCCGAGTACAGGTGACCTCCTCTGTCCAGGGGCGGCGCCACACTCGCAGAGGGTGCGCTGGGGGCCAGGATGCTGGCCACGGCCGAGGGGTAGTCTCGCGCGTCGCCTCCGGGGGCGTCCAGCTCTCCCTTACTGTGACCCATGGGTTTGGTGTCGTCGTCGCTGGACTGGGAGCAGAGGCTGGCGCTGCTGCAGATGTCTTCCCAGCGGGAGCCCCCAGAGAAGGGCTGGTCCGGCTCCTCGCGGTCCATGCCGTCTACACAGACAGGACCACGCGACGGCCAGAGATGAAACAGAATGTCAGCCAGACAGACCATAGCCCACAACCCACGTGCCCCACCCTATTGGTAAATGGAGAAAATGTATACCTGTTTCATATTGTGATGATCAAATGTATATGTGTGATTTCCATTCTAAACCAATAAACTATTCAATCAATCAAAACCCACCACTGAGCGACACACACAAACGCTCACTTACCGGGCCGGTTTCGCCGACGCAGAGAGCTCCTCTTCCTGTGCCGTGTCCGGTGCCGGTATCCACATTCGGAGTCTCCGGAGGGGTTCGACAGGTTCATTCTATCTACCTGATGCACATCAGCTTCAGTAATTCAAGAGCAGCACACTTCTGACATCATCTCAACAAGTGTGATGATTGCACCACAGTACACGTATAATATGCATGCATTGAAAATAGCAAATGTACAATGATTGTCAACAGTAAGACTGTGCATTGTGAATAGACATTTACAAACAGCCCGTAGCGTTTGTTTTAACCTGATAAGAGTACCAGATGGGTGGGAATAGCCTCATAGGACAATACAGTGCAAGACAATTCAGAAAATCGATTTGAAAATCTATTTCTTATATTCTTAAAATTTACAACTTTGCAGACACACTATCTGAATTGTTCTGATATGCTGAACTCCACCCACCTGGTGCTCCAGGCCAGATAAAACAACCATCAAGAATTATTAGAAGAAAAAAAATGTATATATATTATGCTGTATATTTGACATCTGATGTACAGTATATGCAAAAGGCTTGAGCAGGAGTGTTTTGTCGCCCTCTGGTGGTGACACTCACATCTCGCAGGTTGAAGGTGATCTCCAGGTTGCTCCAGAAGATGTCAGAGAAGTCTGGGTACATGTCCAGCACCTCCAGCAGATCGTCCCTCAGGATCTTGTGAAGGTCACAGTAGGTCAACGCCCTGACGTCAGCGCTGGACTTGCCTGGCCGCCCGTACAGATGGATGGGTTCACCAAAGATGTCATTCTTACCTATGGAGACCAGAGGGAGGGAGGAGTTCACTGGTTTCAAGTTTCAAGTTTTGTTGTAATGTACATTATAGTGAAATGCTTGTTTCTGTATGACCCTCCTGGGACTGTGCTTCATACAGTAAAGAGTAAAGGAGCAAAAGACCAAACACTATACAAAATATACAATATACAAAATGAAAGTGTACAAAAATGCTAAATGCACTGACAGGATGAAAAGATACAGACAGAGAATGGCGACAGAGTATTAGTTATCAAGAAGAGACAGCAGCTCATCTGGCGTACAGATTCTAGTAAGGTGCTGGATAACAGAAGAGTCTTAACACAAGGAAAAGATATCCACACACTTGTGCTAAATGCTATATTAAACTAAGCTTCCGGTCAAGTGACCTTCATCAGCATACAGCTGAGTAGGCTCTATAAATTAGACCGTTGTTGATTATTTATTTATTTATTTATTACGATTAATTCCTTCTAGCTTCAGTGAAAAAACACTTTTGTTACTAGTGTCCCAATGCTGCTACAAGTGGGAGTTTACAACTCTTTGCCGCAGGCCCATCCTGACTGGTTGTATCTAATCTAAACAAATAGCCATGATTTGTATTTATTAGTTACGTTTTGGTCTGTATTTATTATTTCTTATTATCTTATTATTATTGTTGATGTTGTGTTTTCTAAAAATAAAAAACATTACAATGACGTTGATGATCTTAACTATATTCACAGGACATACTTGACTCCTATAAGACTGAAAAAATGGGTCTTAAACAAGACTCCAAATGCTCCTTATGTACAAATGGGGAAGAGGGGACATTTATGCACATGTACTGGGACTGCCCACCAGTTAAGATATTCTGGAAAGAGGTGACCCAGCAATTATCAAATCTCTTAACTCTGAATATACCTGTACACCCCTCTGTATTGCTGTTGAATTATGTTTTTGAGTGTGCAGTACATCCACAGCTAAAGAGATTGGTTTTATCGGGTATCACAGTGGCTAAAAAGCTGATAGCACCACGATGGTTCCAACCGGAAAAAATGTGCCGAAAGGTCTGGATTATTACATATCTCGATGTGATTTATCAAGAAATATCTACAGCAAGAATTCTGGGTCTCAATGAATCCAAAATGACAATGTGGTTAGAAGTGGTGGAGAGAATAAAAGCTAGCATATAATGGTAGTGTCTGGTTAGGAGCGAGGGATAATGGATGGATTATCCAATGGGGGGTCCGGGAGGGGGGGGGTACGAGCTAGAGCATATGTGTGTAGGGTATTAGATAGCAGGTATTAGGGGTATATCCTGTATAAGACATTTAACTAAATGGTGATTTTATTGGATGTGCACTGTTAATAATGCTTGTATATCTTATTGTGTGTTGTCATGTTTGTTTATACGTTTGTTTAAAAAAATAAAATACAAAAACAATGACGTTGATATTACTCCTGATCAACATTAATTCTTGGTCCCTGTGAATTCAGCAGACGGAGGAATGAATGAGGGCCTGATGGACCGTGGATCTGAGTGTCGGAGCTCTCTGTGATTAGCGTTGTTGCCTCACAGCAAGAGGGTCCTGGGTTCAAACCTGTGGAGTTTGCGTGGGTTTCTTCTGGGTCCTCCGGTTTCCTCCCACACCAAAATACATGCATGGTAGGTACAGTACATACTCCTACCCTTGACCAAGGTTCCCGGCATTAAAACTGTGCTGCACTAAGTAGTTAGAATGTGTCAAATGCAGAGGGTTAGTAAGGTATAATCTAAATGAAATGGAAGTGGAGCTATGCCCAAACACCTCTACCAAAGAGAGAGGTGAGTTGGTTGGTTGTGTGCATACAGTACGTGCACTTCTTGAGCTGATTTAAGATTTAAGCAGATTTTCACTTGGTAAATGGACTGCATTTATATAGTTATATATTTGTATCTAACATGCAACATTTTACCCAACAATTTATGGCTCACATTGACTCCTTTAATTAATCGGGATTAAGTGTCTTGTTCAAGGACACTTTGACACGCTGCCTGGGAGGAGCCAGAATCGAACCGGGAACGTTCTGACTATCAGACATGCGCTCGCGCTCTACCTCCTGAGCCACTGTCCCCTCTTGATACAGTGTTGCATCGTAACATTAAGCAGACTGTCACTTGTCACTACAGTGTTGCATCGTAACATTAAGCAGACTGTCACTTGTCACTACAGTGTTGCATATAACATTAAGCAGACTGTCACTTGTCACTACAGTGTTGCAACGTAACATTAAGCAGACTGTCACTTGTCACTACAGTGTTGCATCGTAACATTAAGCAGACTGTCACTTGTCACTACAGTGTTGCATCGTAACATTAAGCAGACTGTCACTTGTCACTACAGTGTTGCATCGTAACATTAAGCAGACTGTCACTTGTCACTACAGTGTTGCAACGTAACATTAAGCAGACTGTCACTTGTCACTACAGTGTTGCAACGTAACATTAAGCAGACTGTCACTTGTCACTACAGTGTTGCAACGTAACATTAAGCAGACTGTCACTTGTCACTACAGTGTTGCATCGTAACATTAAGCAGACTGTCACTTGTCACTACAGTGTTGCAACGTAACATTAAGCAGACTGTCACTTGTCACTACAATGTTGCATCGTAACATTAAGCAGACTGTCACTTGTCACTACAGTGTTGCATCGTAACATTAAGCAGACTGTCACTTGTCACTACAGTGTTGCATCGTAACATTAAGCAGACTGTCACTTGTCACTACAGTGTTGCATCGTAACATTAAGCAGACTGTCACTTGTCACTACAGTGTTGCATCGTAACATTAAGCAGACTGTCACTTGTCACTACAGTGTTGCAACGTAACATTAAGCAGACTGCCACTTGTCACTACAGTGTTGCATCGTAACATTAAGCAGACTGCCACTTGTCACTACAGTGTTGCATCGTAACATTAAGCAGACTGTCACTTGTCACTACAGTGTTGCATCGTAACATTAAGCAGACTGTCACTTGTCACTACAATGTTGCATCATAACATTAAGCGGCCAAACTGACCATGAGAACCAAAACCAGAAAATTGTGAGCAGGAAATATTCATTCAAGTACCATGTAGGCAATAGGTGTCCATGAGTACTCGAGTAAAAAGGGGGCATCCGGATTTGAACCGGGGACCTCTTGATCTGCAGTCAAATGCTCTACCACTGAGCTATACCCCCACCCTATACATCAATACAGAGGTCTCACCTCCATCACATTTGGCAGCCTGTATGCGACATAAGGCAAGTAAGTCACAGGTACGTATGTCTGTGTGGAAATAGTGTTAAACCGATAGTAGGAAACAAAACATGTTGGTCTGCAGTCAGATGTACTACTGACTTCTACCCAACGCTGCTAGGAATGAATGATAGAGCTGTTGTCTTTGTGCTGCTGAATGGCCGGTATGATGCTTCATAGACAACAGGCACGCATGAGGATTTGATAGAAAAGGGGGCATCCGGATTTGAACCGGGGACCTCTTGATCTGCAGTCAAATGCTCTACCACTGAGCTATACCCCCTGGACATTAAGACCTTTAGAATGTCAAATATTAAAAGGTTTACTATATAAACACTATATACTTTGTTAGTTATCACACGTTTATCCTCACTTGAAGTGATACTTTGTTTGTTCCAATTTGTTCTTTGATTTCTACCCCTTACCTAAGCTGGTGTGTGTGTGTGCATGTATGTTTACATGTGCATGGCTTTACATGAAAGAGCAAATCAATATCTGAAATTAAAAAAATTATAAAAAGAAAACCTTCGTGCTGCACTCTGCTAGAAAGTAATCTACCTTGCCTATTTTACTACCTAGTACCTACTATGCTAATATGTCTATGCTACTCTGCACTCAAGACTGTAGCGCCCAAGTTCAACACTGTTTGATGAACAACTTACCGCTGTTGTTCTTAGCGTCAGCTAAACGACTTAGCGTCAGCTAAACGACGTAAATGTAAACGTAACAGATAGGAGCGAGAGAAAGAGCACCCGGTAAGAGGAAGCGATGGGAAAGTGGCGTTGAAAAGTAAAGGAAGCTTAAGCGAAGCCTCACCCAGTATGGCCACCACCACGTCCTCCCGCAGGATCTCGATGGAGCCTCTGGAGATGAAGTACAGTGCGGTGAGAATGTCGCCGCTGTGGACCAGGGTGTCGCCCGGCGGGGCGTGGGTGGTCTTGAAGCGCATGGCCAGCGCCCTCAGGCAGCCCTTGTTGGCCCCTCGGAAGGCTTTGCACTGCTGGAGCAGGGTGCGGTTCAGATGGAGGCAGATGTCGGCCTGTAGACACTCAGGGAAGCCCTTCAGCACCTGGGGAGGAGGGACGGAGGAAGGGGGGCGAATCAGGAAGAGCATGATGTGAAATGAAAAGCGTGGCATGTGTACACTGCCTGGGTGACAAGACACAGGACAGCAACATTAATCACATTGGAAGTTGAAGTGTGTAATTGTAATTGCTTTAACTCCATTGCAGTTAATGAGACAGCAGTGTTCCCTTTATTCTAAGGAACGTCAAGTCAACTGTTCCTTCATTAATCCCCTTGGGGAAATTCAGGTATTATAGCCACATAGAGAGTGTGTGTGAAAAGGGGGCACACAGATTTTAACTAGGGACCTCTTGGTCTGCAGTCAAATGCTCTACTACTGAGCTATACCCCCAGCAACTTAGACATTTTTCATGTAAAGTGCTTGCTTACTATGTATGTCTTTTCTTTCTTATTTTTGGACGCCCCATGTATTTAATGGTGTAATATTGACAACATTCTAAGTCGCCATCTTTTGAAGATTGGGTTTGTGAACATTATTCATCTGAAAACATAAAAGGGACATATTGTATATGGTCTGAAAGATTCAAATGTGAAAACGACCATGGACAATTCAAGGAGACACTACACACAAACACACACGTGCGCACGCACAAAGGACAATAGCTCTAAGTAGTTATTTATGTTCAGATTGGCCCACAGCTTTCTCCTCTCTCTTCATTCAACAGCATAGGTCAACCAACACAAATGATTATGACGCACATGACTGATCTGCCAGTATAGGTCTACAACTGCTGTAAACTAAGTGGAAATGCTGTAGTTTGTGTGTGTATTTGTACAGAGGCATCCAGGCTTTAACTGGGTACTTCTTTGATCTGTAGTTATGTTCGGCAAGAGACTGAAATTCTACAAATACATACGGTATGTATAAGTAGAATTTCAGTAGAATATTTAAATATGCTATAGATAATATTCAGCCACTAGATGTCACACTAGAGTACCAGCACGTTTATCCAATCAGGTACATTCCATGTGAGGAAATGGTAAGTAGGGAGGCCTATTCTTTAATCCCAGCCCAAGAGTGCTTCCGAGTGCTTCCGCGTTTTCCCTGATTGGCCGCGCCAACGCCTAGCACGCCCCGCGGCAGAGAGGCAGCAGCGCATAGAGGTTGCCGCGGCATTATGCAGCCGTAATCCCACCTGTTTTAACATCGACGGTTAGCTCAACTCGTTCGCCGCCTAGGGAGGGGATACATGCCTGCAACATGTAATTGTAAACAACATTTATTTTGGACCCGCACATTTCTTTTTATGATAAATTCATTAATCAATGTGTGTTTTTCTTATTTAAAGCAATACTTTAATTCCACACCTTTCTAAAAGCACTGTGGATGTATTAATAAAAAAGATTACTCTACATATAAATGTTATTTATATCACCTTTAATCAAGTGCTTTCACACAAACACAGTTTGATACAAAGTGCTTCACAGGTACAAATGGGGGAACGAAAATGATAAAATATTTGTGTGTGTGTGTGTGTGTGTGTGTGTGTGTGTGTGTGTGTGTATGTGTGTGTGTGTGTGTGTGTGTGTGTGTGTGTGTGTGTGTGTGTGTGTGTGTGTGTGTGTGTGTGTGTGTGTGTGTGTGTGTGTGTGTGCACATTAATCATATTGGAAGTTCCCTCTTTTGTGCAGATTGTGTAAAGTGTGTAAAGCTTTAACCCCATTACAGAACAGGTGACATTCATTCTAAGGAATGTCAAGTCAAGTCAAGTGTTCCTTTATTAATTCCCTTGGGGGACATGCAGGTGTTATAGCAGCACAGGGAGGGGGAGGGGAGGTACAGGCAGGAAAGAAATAATATAATGACAATACACTATAAACAATGTATACTATATCGATAATAGTACACATGGTATAGACAATAGTACCACATTGTGCCAGTGTCCATGCAGTGTTTAGTAATTAAGAGTCAAACAGTCCTAACAGTTCTCAGGTTCTCCAACTATTGGCAGCAGTCCATGCCCACGGTTGTGGAGCCTGATGGCTACTGGCACGAAGGACTGGCCACATAGACAGCAGGTGTGTGTGAATTGTACACCTGTACAGTTGTGGGAGCGTCTGGGAAAATGGGTCACGTAGATTATAACTGAGGACCTCTTGATCTGCAGTGGAGTGCCCTACCACTGAGGAATACATCTACCACTGAACCATGTCCCCTACCCATAGCTTATGCACAAACAGAGGTTTTTATCGCACTTGGCAGCCTGTATGGTATGACGTTAGGCACAGAGAAAGTAAGCCACGGATATAACAAGTGTTTGTGTGCAAGAGATAAGGTCAAATCCAGACTTGAGCTGGGAACCTTTTGAGCTGCAGAGACATGTTCTATCACCCAGACCCAACTAAATCTAGCCATGTTTTCTGGGATTATTGCAAGGCAAAATGCTTGATTTCACTGCAGCTTTTCTAAAAAACAATTGCAATGCAATGTTCTCTGTGTTTTATTGCAGGGAAATTGTGAAAATTACGTCACGTTTCACTACAATTCTGCAACATAACATTAAGCATTGTCACTTGTCACTACAGTCTTGCAAGGTAACATTAAGCAGCCACACTGGCCATGAGAACTAGAACCCGAAAATCGCAAGCAGTTTGAATTATTTTGTGTGGAAATATTAACCCCTTAACCTCTTAAGCCCTAGCCATATTTTCAGAAAATTCGCCTAAAAGTAGCTGAGTTGGGTAGTGTAATTTTATGAAATTCAAAAGCCCTGGGTCCCTTCTTTCATAGAACTACAACCACGTATGACGGCGTCAATATCCGCCGGTTTCCGACTCAATGCGCTGAGATTTCTATAAACTCATATTAGCTAATAACACTTAAAATCATTGGTAAACAAAATATACACTTTTGATAGGGTTAGGGTCTTTACTATTGGCTACATTTGGAAAGAAAAACGCTACATTAATTAATACGGACTGTATTAATCTATTTATGATGTGAAATAAATCTCGTCTGGCTTAAAGGTGCGTATGTGGAATGATCAGAAATTCCTTCTCTTAGGGGTTAGGAAAAGGATTCATTGATATGATTAAAGTACTATACAAGGACCCATCGGCCATGATTACAACAGGCACATTCATCTCCGAAATCTTTCCGGTATCACGCTCAGCCAGACAGGGTTGCCCTCTTAGTCCCGGACTATTCGATCTATCATTAGAGCCTTTAGCACAATATATAAGACAATCCCAATACATAGAACCAATCGTAATCAAGGGCACACAACATAAAATTAGTTTATATGCGGACGACGTAATATTGTTCATGCAAAACCCCAACACCACATTGCCGCATCTACTCAAGTTGATAGAGAACTTTGGTGATTTATCGGGATTTAAAATAAATTGGCCGAAGTCGGCTTTCCTTCCTCTTAACATCCGAGCAAAAAAAGACACAACCCTCCCAGGTGCGATACCCATGGTTAAACATTTTAGATGCTTGGGTGTGGAAATATTTCCCACCATAAGGCAAACGGTGAAGCACAATTACACAAAAATACAGAACAAAATCAAAGACGACCTGGACAGGTGGGCAAAACTTAAAAACTCAGTACAGTCAAGGGTATCAATAGTTAAGATGGATGTATTACCAAGAATTAACTTCATCAGCTCAATGCTACCGTTACCTCCTCCAGAGGGCTACTGGAAAAGATTACAATCCTCCACATACAAATTTATTTGGAATAACAAACCACCTCGCATAAAAAGATCCACCGCACAGAGAAATAAAGCAGACGGTGGCATGGCAGTTCCAGATTTTTTACAATATTTTAAGGCTTTCACATTAAGACCATTGACAATATGGTTTGATCCCCAGGCTTTGGTATCTTGGAGAGAATTGGAAGAAAACATAGTAGCCCCACAGAGACTGAAGGACATAGCACACACTAAACTTTCAATCAAGCACTGTGAGCGGGAATTTGGCCCCATAATTACCCATGCAATCAGAACATGGCGAGAAACACAAAAAAAATATCCTAACCCTCAAAAATGGCATAATCACACTCCCATATTCAATAACAATGCACTCTTAATGGGAAAACGTCCTATAAGATTCCCTATATGGGAAGAGCAAGGCATACACTCATTAGGGGATATTTTTAATAACCAGGGCTTCTGTAGTTATGGAGAAATATGCACAAAGTTTAACCTCACCGAGTCCACATGGCTTTTTTACATACAGTTACGCCTATGTTTGAGGTCTCACGGTGTTCCACTACACATACCAGTTGAACACCACAGATACCACAAATTTTTCTATGAAAGAGAAACATTGGGAGGTTTTGTATCAGGTTTTTATTATCAATTACTAACGTCCTCGTATGAAACCCTTCAACTAGACACTGTCTGGAGGAGGGATATTCCAGACCTGGAAAGTGACTTTGATTGGCAAGAAGCATGGGCAAATGTCCGTCTTACATCAAGGAACCCGGACCATCAACAAATCAATCTTAACTATATTCACAGGACATACTTGACTCCTATAAGACTGAACAGAATGGGCCTGAAACAAGACTCAAAATGCACCCAATGTACAAATGGAGACGAAGGGACATTTATGCACATGTATTGGGACTGCCCACCAGTTAAGGCATTCTGGAAAGATGTGACCCATCAATTATCAAAACTCGTATCTTGGAATATACCAGTACACCCCTCTGTATTGCTTTTAAATTATGTTTTTGAGTTTGCAGTAAATCCACAGCTAAAGAGATTGGTCTTATCGGGTATCACAGTAGCTAAAAAACTGATCGCATCACGCTGGTTTCAACCGGAAAAAATGTGCCGGAAAGTTTGGTCTCTTACATATCTCGATGTGATATATCAAGAAATATCTACAGCAAGAATTCTGGGTCTCAACGAATCCAAAATGTCAATGTGGGTAGAAGTGGTGGAGAGAATAAAAGCTAGCTTATAATGGTAGTGTCTGTTAGGAGTGAGGGATAATGGAGGTACTATCCAAGGAGGGGTCCGGGAGGGGGGGGTTCGAGCTGGAGCATATGTGTGTAGGTTTTTAGAAAATAGGTATTAGGGGTATGTTCTATATAAACATTTATATAATTGTAATTTCGCTGGATATACACTGTATACGGTTAAAATGTTATTATAGACTTTTTTTTTTATCTTGTTTCTGTACTTGCATGTAATTTTAACCACCTTGACTGTTAGTTTCATTATGCATTATGTGTTGAGTACTGACTTTTAATAATTTTTGTTTTGCAATAATAATAATAAAAAAAAAAAAAAAATCCTTCTCATTAATGACACCGGTGGCCGTTAAGTGAACTGCATGCTTTTGCTCCTCCAGGATTGATTGATTGATTGATTGATTGAACATTTTATTAACAGATTGCAGAATGGGTACAGTACAGTACGGTTCAATACACACAATTGTTAAGGGGATGCAGACCAGAGAAAGACTTTCGTCTTGTTTACATCAGGGTCCCCCTTTGTATTTGTATTCGAGCGTCCGTCAGACCATGCTGGGATACGCAGGCTGGCTTGTAGATGCTGATTTCCCGGCGTTAGGGGAAGCTGTGTTTACATTTTTGGAGAGGTGTAGAGAAAAGAGAAGAAAAGAAAAGGGCCACCCAATTCTGCGTTTCTTCTCAATATCTCTGCAACGCCTGCGAGTTGACAAACCACACTTGGTTCTCCATAACCGGATGGGTCTCCCCTACATCTTGGCACCGGCAATGGGTTTCTACATCCCTGGGCCGCGGAGAAAACTAAGCCAGAGTTTCTCCACACTCTGTCGTATAAACATCACATTCTTTGAATTTTACTGTCAACCCCCCGAGTCCTTTACGTAGAAATGATTCCACAGGCTCTTATAGGCAACTGAGAAAGTCGGGGAAAGGTCTCGTTTTATACATTTTGTTACAATCCAGACAGCAGGAAGATACTAAGAGCACATACCCCAAACAGTTTTTTACGACTCAGATCTATTAAAACAACACGGGACACAGCACTGAGGCGTGTTGAACTGACAAGAGCCTCAGCCAACGGAAACTGTTTATCGGAAGGTACTACGACTATGCTTGCACCTCATGGTACCAAAGCACCTCAAAGGCGCTAAAAACAAAATTACAAACATCTCAAAACAAACTGGTCAGACTACTGCTTGACCTTACTCCTAGAACCCACCTCACCCCTGCCCACTTTGACAACCTAGGATGGCTTAGAGTAGACGACAGAGTACAGCAACTTGCAATGGGCCTGGTCTATAAGATACACTACACGACCAAGGTACCCATGTACATGTCAAAATACTTCCCAAAGGTCAGTGAATGAATACCACGACCACAACACCAGAGGGAGCTCCACAAATCATGTTAAACCCAGATTCGGCTCAAACAAGGGACTAAACACGTTTCGCAATTATGCCACATCAATGTGGAACGCCCTACCCAAAGCTGTAAAGGTGAATCACTACCCACTTTCACTACCCACTTTCAAAAACACTCTCAAAAAACACCTACGGGAGACTGCAATTCGAAACTGGCCCCTGTAAATGTCCTAACAACCCCCTCCTGTATTGAGCTGTACTGTACTGTACCCATTCTGCAATCTGTTAATAAAGTTTTCAATCAATCAATCAATCAAGGTCAATACGTCCCGACGTAACAACCCCACAGGTGTCCATGACTATCGTCCTTGAGAGAAAAAGAAGGGGGCACCCAGATTTGAACTAGGGACCTCTTGATCTGCAGTCAAATGCTCTACCACTGAGCTATACCCCCGCTGACTTATACAGTGGTTTCACCATCATCGCACTTGGCAGCCTGCGTGTGACACGAGGCAAGTGAGACACAGGCGTTTTTCATAGTGAGTCATCGTGTTTGTGAGTCAAGAGATAAGTAAAACATGTTGGTCTGCAGTCAGATGTTGTACTACTGAGTTCCAACCAACGCTGCTAGGAATGAATAGAGCTGTTGTCTTTGTGCTGCTGAATGGCCGGTATGATGGTTCATAGACAACAGGCACGCATGAGGATTTGATAGAAAAGGGGGCACCCAGAGTTGAACTGGGGACCTCTTGATCTGCAGTCAAATGCTCTACCGCTGAGCTATACCCCCTGGACATTGTAAAACCTTTTTACTGTAGTATTATCATTACCTTTATTTAGCCAGATAAAACATTAAGAACAGGATTCTTATTTACAATGTCGATCTGGTCCAAGAGGCCCCAACAGGAATACACAAAAAAAAATGATTATATATTAATAATAAAATAAAAACACAGTTAAGAATCATACACATAAACAAATAAACAGGCGCGGTGTAGGGGGGGATGGGGTGAAAGTATGTGTGTGTGTGTGTGTGTGTGTGTGTGTGTGTGTGTGTGTGTGTGTGTGTGTGTGTGTGTGTGTGTGTGCGTGCGCGCATGTGTATGCAAACAGATGTGTGTGTCTAGGTGAGAGTATGAAGATGAATGAGTGCTTGTATGTTGTGTGTGAGAGGGTGTATGCAAGTGTGAAACTGGGGTATCAGCAAGAGCAGGAGGGATCTACTAAGAGCGTGTTGAGTATATTCTTGAAGGCAGTCAGTGAAGTAAGAGCTGTAAGTTTAAGGGTGTCCTGAATAGCGTTCCAGTCATAAGCTGCTGCAAAGTGAAAGGAGTTTCGGCCGAAGGTGGTCTTGGACCTTGGGATGTTTAGTTTGATGAGCTCGCTTGATCTTGTGCCGTAAGTGCTATGAGAAAGGTGGAGCAGGGAGGAAAGATAAGGTGGGGTCTTGCCCAGGATTGTCTTGTAAATGGAGTGGAACCAATGTTGGAGTCGGCAGGTGTGGAGGGAGGGCAAGTAAACCAGTTTGTAAAGGTCACAGTGATGTGTATTAAATGGTGCATTGGTGGCAAAGCGGATGGCAGAATGGTGAAGAGTGTCCAGTTTGTGTAGAGCCGTCTTTGAAGCCATTTTATAGAAGACATCACCATAGTTCAGGATGAGCAGGACAGTCATCTTCACAAGGGTGAGTTTTGCGGAGCGTGTGAAGGAAACTTTGTTACGGAAGAGAAATGCCAGTCTGGCTTTCACTTTAGACTGAAGATTTTTTTTTTTTTTTTTTATCCACTTTTTCTCCCATTTTCTATATTTTCTCCCATCCCAATTTTCGTATCATCCAATTCAACCCTCCCCTGTCACGAACGCTGTTTCTTGCCTCCCACAAGCCGGCTGCAATGTGGACTAAGTCATACATAGCACAAGTCCCCTCCGGTACTTGAGGTAACAGCAGTCGCATCTTTTCACCTGCGCAGCTCGATCTCTCAGTGGCGAGGAGTAACACGTGGGAGGCTCACGCTGCCCCCGACACTTCCTGATTCTACTGTGCAGGCGCACCAACCGACCTGTAGGAGTCGCTGTCCACAACGCCCGATCCCCACCCATCAGTTTCCCACCCCCTAATACGGCCAATGTGTATTAGTATGAACGACCAGCTAAACTGAAAGCAATGTGGAGCGCTGGGGCTCGAACAGGCAGCTTATTGCTTATTCCCAGAGGAAGAGTACGCCCGAGTGCTTCCGCGTTTTCCCTGATTGGCTGCGACACGCCCCGCGGCAGGCGCGGCAGCGGCAGAGCTTGCGGCATTATGTAGCCGTAATCCCCGATGATTTTCATTCGAAGCTTAGCTCAACTGCCAGCGCTGCGGTCCTGCGGGCCGTTGGTGACAAGTTCGAATCCCTTCAATTTTTTTTTTTTTTTTTTAACGTGCATTCTTTCGCCGGTTAAGTTTAGGCATTAAGGTTAACGTTAAGGTTAGGCATTGTTTCGGAGTTGGTTAAGGTTAGAAGGGTTAAGTTTAGGCGCTGTTAAGGAGCTGGTTAAGGTTAGAGTTTGTCTTAGAGAATGGCAATATTCTTTCAGAGTTGGTTATGGTTAAGGTTAAGGTTAGGCATGGTTAAGGTTAAGGTTAAGGTTAGGCATTGTTTCCGAGTTGGTTATGGTTAGAAGGGTTAAGTTTAGGCGCTGTTAAGGAGCTGGTTAAGGTTAGAGTTTGTCTTAGAGAATGGCAATAGACAGCCTATTTCCGCGCTGCAGCTCTCTCGCGCTGCCGTGGTCACATGGGCGTCATGGCCAATCAGAGAAAACGCGAAAGCACGCAACGTACTCTTCCGCTGGGAATAAGCTACACGCGAACAGGCAAGCCCAGCGCCTCCGTCATTCGTGGCGAGCGCCTTGCCCACTACGCCACGTAGCCGCCAAGACTGAAGATTGTTTTTTTTTTATCCACTTTTTCTCCCATTTTCTATATTTTCTCCCATCCCAATTTTCGTATCATCCAATTCAACCCTCCCCTGTCACGAACGCTGTTTCTTGCCTCCCACAAGCCGGCTGCAATGTGGACTAAGTCATACATAGCACAAGTCCCCTCCGGTACTTGAGGTAACAGCAGTCGCATCTTTTCACCTGCGCAGCTCGATCTCTCAGTGGCGAGGAGTAACGCGTGGGAGGCTCACGCTGCCCCCGACACTTCCTGATTCTACTGCGCAGGCGCACCAACCGACCTGTAGGAGTCGCTGTCCACAACGCCCGATCCCCACCCATCAGTTTCCCACCCCCTAATACGGCCAATGTGTATTAGTATGAACGACCAGCTAAACTGAAAGCAATGTGGAGCGCTGGGCTCGAACAGGCAAGCCCAGCGTCTCCGTCATTCGTGGCGAGCGCCTTGCCCACTACGCCACGTAGCCGCCAAGACTGAAGATTGTTAATGTGAACGGAGAAAGAAAGGGAAGAGTCCAGCCAAAGCCCTAGATATTTGTAGGACTTGACAAACTTATGCCACAACAATGTGGAATGCCCTACCCACAGCCATAAAATAATGTGAATCCCTACCCTCCTTCAAAACCGCTCTCAAAGAGCTCCCTACGGGTGGCTGCAATTAGAAACCCCGGTAAATGTCCAACCCCCCCCCCCCCACCCACACACCCAACCCCCTCCAATGTACAGTTTCTTCCCATTCGAATGTATTGAATATACGAATATACTGTATATTTGTATCTCATGTATGTCATAAATGTCTTGATGAATTGAAAATGGGGGACCCTGATGTAAACACGACCAATGGATTTTTCTGGTCTGCATCCTCTTAACAGTTGTTTGTATAGAGCCGTACTGTATTGTACCCATTTTGCAATCTGTTAATAACGTTTTCAATCAATCAATCAATCAAACTCCAGTTCGGTGTCGTCAGCGCAAAGGATCTTGGGGGGGCTGGGGGTTTTCTTTTTGCAATCGAATAAGATGCATTTGGTCTTTTTAGTGTTAAGCCGAAGGTGGAGGTTATGAAAGGACTGCTTGATGGAAGTGAGACTGTCTTGAAGAGTGGAGGCCGTGGAATGGAGAGAAGGGCCAGAAGCATACAGGATGGTGTCATCAGCATAAAGGTGGATCCTTTAAACACTTGAGCAGTAAAATGCTCTACCACTGAGCTATACCCCCACCCTATACAGAGGTCTCACCTCCATCACATTTGGCAGCCTGTATGCGACATAAGGCAAGTAAGTCACAGGTACATATGTCTGTGTGGAAATAGTGTTAAACCAATAGTAGGAAACAAAACATGTTGGTCTGCAGCAGTCAGATGTACTACTGACTTCTACCCAACGCTGCTAGGAATGAATTATAGAGCTGTTGTCTTTGTGCTGCTGAATGGCCGGTATGATGCTTCATAGACAACAGGCATTTGATAGAAAAGGGGGCACCCAGAGTTGAACTGGGGACCTCTTGATCTGCAGTCAAATGCTCTACCGCTGAGCTATACCCCCTGGTCATTAAGATACTTAGAATGTCAAGTTCTCCCTCGGAGTTCTCCGGGAAAAGGCTTACTGTATAAACACTATTTGGTTGTTAAGTTGTGACAAATCAACCTTCCAATAAACAGTTTCCAGGGTCAAGCTTGCTGCGTTGGCTGAGGCTCTCGTCTTTTCAACACGCCTCAGTGCTGTGTGCCTTGTTGTTTTAATAGATCTGAGTCATAAAAATACTGTTTGGGGTATGTGCTCCTAGTATCTCCTGCTGTCTGAAGCGCTTGGCCCTGGACATGAATATATGTCACCCATCCGACTTAACGACCGTATACTTTGTTAGTTACCAAAAGTTTATCCTCAATTGAAGCAATATTTCATTAAGCCGGTGTGTGTGTGTGTGTGTGTGTGTGTGTGTGTGTGTGTGTGTGTGTGTGTGTGCGCGTGTGTGTGTAAGTGTGTAAAGTGTGTGTGTGTGTGTTTGAGAACATAGGACTCACAGCGTTCATGTCAATGCCGTTGGTGTAGGACCAGGCGTGTTGGAAGTACTCCTCCAGCTTTTGTCTCAGGCTTCCAGGGATCTGGTGGAACCGGATGAACTCCTTGACCCGCAGCATCTGGGTGTGGTAGCGGGCCGTGCCGGAGTACAGCCTCTGGATGATGGCCGACACGTTTCCAAAGATGCTGGCGTACATCAGAGCTGCGCGGGACAGACGGGAGGAGAGACGCGGCACACCGGACCATCAGAAGAGTTGTTCTAAGTAATACGCCACTTCTCTCACCATCTATCTTGTGGTCCGTCACTCTCCATCTCTCTCACTCACACACACAAACACACACACACACACACACACACACACACACGCACACACACACACACACACACACACACACACACACACACACACACACACACACACACACACACACACACACACACACACACACACACACACACACACACACACACACACACACACACACACACACACACACACACACACACACACACACACACACACACACACACACACACACACACACACACACACACACACACACACACACACTTCCCCCTTCTCTTTAATGATCTCCCTCTACCCATCTTTCCTTCCTACCCCCATCCCTCCCCCCATTCCTTCCTACCCCCCTTCCCCACCTTTCCATTATGTCCCCAAAGATGTCACACAATTCTACGTTCGTGTATTCCTGTGGCCCCCACCCCTTCCAGTTTTGTATAAAGATGTTCCAAGATCCGGTGGGGTCCGGTCTCTCTTCCTTGGTGTCCAACCTCGTTGAGAGTCATCCAGCCTAACTTTGTATTGATACTTTGATTGATTTAATAAACCCTATTAACCAGGTCTCACCAGAGGACTGAGTAAGTTATTATTCTCCACCACACTACTCACAGCCGATGAGCATGACGCAGATGGAGAAGATCTTCTCGGGGTTGGTGTTCGGGGACACGTTGCCGAACCCCACGCTGGTCAAGCTGCTGAAGGTGAAGTAGAGCGCCGTCACGTACTTGTCCTTGATGGACGGACCCGAGGCCATGTCGCTGTCGTTGTAGTTCTTGCCGATCTGTACCGCCAGGTTGTCCAGCCAGCCGATCTTCAGCCCTCCGCTGCGGGCCGAGCCGGTGCGCTCCACGTTGCCGATGGCGTACCAGATGCAGGCCAGCCAGTGAGCGATGAGGGCGAAGGTGCACATGAGGAGGAAGAGGACTGCGGCACCGTACTCGGAGTAGCGGTCCAGCTTCCTGGCCACGCGCACCAGTCGCAGCAGTCGGGCTGTTTTTAGTAGGCCGATCAGAGTGGTGGTCTGGGGCTGGGGGATGTAGATAATGACATTTAGCACTTGGTAGCCATTATACCCGTATAATAAAGCAGAAATTAATTAGCCCACTTATACACTTAACCACTAAGTTGGTAACTGTTTTCTTTTAACACTAACATTTACATTTGAGGCATTTAGCAGATGCTCTGATTAAGTGACGTTACCAGCGAGGCAAGAGCGAAAGGCCTCTCCTTTGTCCTGATTCTCCTGGACCTGTCAGCAGCCTTCGACACAAGTCAACCATCATATCCTCCTCACATCCCTTGCAAGAATGGGAGTTCTGCGCTGTCATGGCTGTCATCCTACCTCGATGACCGCTCCTACCAAATACCATGGAGAGGCACCCTATCGGACCCCCGCCCCCTACAGACGGGTGTCCCCCAGGGCTCAGTCCTTGGATCCATGGCCCTGGCTCCGTCCTGTTCAAGGTTCTTGATCTGGCGTTCTGTGCAATGAGGGGAACGGCTCCCTCCTACTTTCGGTCAATGGTCTCTAACTGCACACCCTCAAGACCCCTACGCTCTGCATCTTCTAACTACACACCCTCAAGACCCCTACACTCTGCATCTTTTAACTACATACCCTCAAGACCCCTACGCTCTGCATCTTCTAACTACACACCCTCAAGACCCCTACGCTCTGCATCTTCTAACTACACACCCTCAAGACCCCTACGCTCTGCATATTCTACCTACACACCCTCAAGACTCCTACACTCTGCATATTCTACCTACACACCCTCAAGATTCCTACACTCTGCATCTTCTCTAACTACACACCCTCAGGACCCTTAGCTCTGCATCTTCTAACTACACACCCTCAGGACCCTTAGCTCTGCATCTTCTAACTACACACCCTCAAGACCCCTACGCTCTGCATCTTCTAACTACACACCCTCAGGACCCTTAGCTCTGCATCTTCTAACTACACACCCTCAGGACCCTTAGCTCTGCATCTTCTAACTACACACCCTCAGGACCCTTAGCTCTGCATCTTCTAACTACACACCCTCAAGACCCCTACGCTCTGCATCTTCTAACTACACACCCTCAGGACCCTTAGCTCTGCATCTTCAAACTACACACTCTCAAGACCCCTACACTCTGCATCTTCTGGCCGCCTGAGACCCACTCCTATTCGAGCTCCTGGGGGGGTCATTGAAATGAAGCAGGCTATTCTCTGTCCTGGCTCCACGGTGGTGGAACGAACTTCATCAACTTGGACAGCTGAAACCCACCCAATTATCCACCTTTGACTAAAACACACTTTTTCTATTAATATCTGAATACAAAAAAACGATTACTATTATGTACTATGCTATTATTTCTATACTACTATGTACAATGTACTACGCTACTATGCCTATACTACTACCTACTAAGCTAATAGCTAATATGTCTCTATACTATTAAGCACTCAAGTTCGGCACTGCTAGGTGAACAATACCACTTATCCTTAGCTGTCAGAGGTGTATGCCTCCTGCTGATATGTTGTACACAATTTGCTTTGGATAAAAGCGTCAGCTAAATGACTAAATGTAAATGTAAATGTACAGAGAGCCGAATAGAACTGGTAAAAGGTATCCATCAGCATCTATTAAAACAATACTTTATGTCTGCACTGCTTTTATTTTGCACGATTCCCAATACAAGTGGGGCCTCAGAGCCTGGAGTGGGTGGGACCTGTGCTGGAACCTCTCTTGGGGTTGGACATTTTAGCACAGACATATATTACAATCCTTTTTATAGATTTGAATGACAGAAATCTATTACAATCTTTTCTTAATGAAATATTTTTGTATCTATAAAACATTTTCTAGGAGGTTTTAATGTAAATTCTCTGTCTATAACTGTGCCAACTTTATGCAAATCTTATGCCTATGTCTACCACTTTGGGATGCAATTCTTGTATGAAAGGTGCTATACAAATAAAATGTATTATTATTAGGGATGTCCGATATTATCGGCCTACCGATATTATCGGCCGATATTGGCATTAAAATGTGATATCGGAAATGATCAGTATCGGTTTTCAAATCTTTATTTATTATATTTTTTTTTTACATTTATTTAACCTTTATTTACCCAGGCAAGCAAAGAACAAATTCTGATTTTATTTATTGTCAAAAGTATGCATAATGTTGTGTTAATTCCACGACAAGAGATATGTAATGTTAATTACCTGAAATTATTCCGTTTTTTGGGGGGGAAACCCTGCATATATCGGTATCGGCTGATATCGGTTGATATCGGAAATTAAGAGTTGGTATCGGTAAAAAAGCCAATAGTGAACATTATTATTATTATTATTATTATTATTATTATTATTATTATTATTATTATTATTATTATTATTATTATTATTATTATTATTATTATTATTACCTATTCGAGCCCCAGACAAATAAGAGAACAACAACCCCCCCCCCCGCCCCCCACTCACCTCATCGGAACCGGAGCGGAATATGAGCAGATCGAAGGGGATGGCGGCCACTATGTCGATGAGGAACCAGCCCTTGAAGTAGTGCTGCGCGATGCGCCCCGGGTGGCTGACCACCTCGTCGTTGTGGTTGACGTACGTGGTCCGGAAGTTGATCAGGATGTCCACGACGAACATGACGTCCACCACCAGGTCCACCACGTTCAGCGGGTTGCAGGTGTAGCCGCAGGTGCGCCTCCGCTCGTCCTCCAACTCGTTGAGGAGGAAGGCGGCGGAGTACGGCGTGAATATGGCGGTGTAGATCACCAGGAGCAGGATGAGCCAGTCCCACACCGCCTTGAAGGGGCTGTAGTGGAGGATGGTCCACTTGTGGATCCGCGGGGCCTGGAGTTTGTACTGCGGCAGCACGTCGGCCCCTAGAGACAGTACCTGGGGGACGGAGAGTTACAGTTCACTTCATAGCCAGTGGGAGTGGAATGTGTTTATGCACAGCCATTACTGCCGAAAACAAAAACAAAGCAACCTAATCGAGCATAATTTTCAAAAAGGCTTTCTGGATGTAATCAAGTCTCAATGGGAAATAGATGACAAAGCTAATGCTCTCCACTCAAACGGCACAGAATGCGCGAACCGTCATTACATTGTACAATTAGCGAGAGAGATTATCTCTGTGCATGTGTGTGTGTTATCCGTTCATAGAGTGAAGAATGTCTGACAGACTCTCAATCTATTTTCTCTAATTTATCATGCATATTTCTAAAGATTCTTTTAAAATGCCCATATTATGGTCTTTGCATTATGGATTCGGATATACATTTGACATCAATGGGGGGGGGGACAACTAGGGGGCAGCAGTGGCCTGAAGGTTAGAGAAGCAGGCTTGCGTCAGGAGGGTCGCAAGTTCGATCCCCCAGACCAACAGGAAACATCTGGGTGGGGAAGTAGCGTGGAGCAGGGTGTTGCAAACCTACCCTGAAAGAAAGACCCTGGGAATAACATTATGAAGAAAGAATTACGTTTTGTGGGCTGTTTCAGACAAATGAACACAATTGTTACGCACGCTTTTTATTGCCATTCTCCGAGTAGTGTTGATGATTAGAATAGAATAGAAATCCTTTAATGAGGATGGTTGATGACGAGCATCACTGTCAGTCCCACAGCTAGTGGGCGTTTGTGCTGTGTGGTGAAATGAGTATGATCAATTATAAGTCCCATCGTTGTGGGCATTAATAGTGCTTACTTGGCTCCATTGTCATGTCAGAAGTTGCAACAATATTTTCTGGTGTGCTGCACATCCGGCTCACAAAATTAACCGTTATGCACATCCTTAATCACAAATCAATTGTTGTTAATGTAAGGCTTGAAAGTGTATATGCATGGCTTGCGCGCATGCACGCGAGTGTGTCCATGTCTGTTTGCTGTTTGCATGCTTGCCTACGCCTTCACTATTTTTGCAGTGAATCAAGCTGTGAAGAATGTGTCCCAGTGTGAGCAAAAGCTTCCTAAAGATGATTCCCACCGATCTTGGCAAAGCAAAAGCTGCGAGCCTTTGACATGTGTAGGATCATGCCAGTTTTCCAAAAATCAAATATTTCACTAGAGGAACAACTAAAGACACAGATGCAGTACGCCTGTAGCTGTTCCGCAACCGTTCCTATTTCCGGGGTAGGCCTGATTGGCCCCGACAGGCACGTGACCCGCCGCGGCCACGATTCCCTTAAGTTTTATTTATTTTTTTTTTTAACGTGCATTGCACTATAGCGTATTGTATATTGTATGGTACAATTTACAGTAAGGTGTATGCGTTGCAGTGCAAATGCTTCTTACTGTTGCGCTCCAGAGACCGTTACTGTACCATACAATATACAATATACAATACGCTATAGTGCAATGCATGTTAAAAAAACTTAAGGGAATCGAACTTGTCACAAACGGACCATAGGATCCACAGCCAAGCAGCGTTACCAATTGAGCTAGTTTGTCAATGGTAAAAAAGGGGGGATTACTGCTACATAATGCTGCCGCGATGGAGCTCCGCCGCGACAATATTATTAAACAGCGGCTCTGTCATTGAAGTGGGAAAAGTGAGCCGTATTGTATATTAGTACATTGAACAGTGATTAATATTATTAGAGATGACTGATGATATTATTATGACTGATGACTGCGATGTGAAAGGCGCCGCGAACTCCTTCCTAATGCTGCAGGCGGCGTTGAAGGCGGAAAGCGGCGGTGAGGTGAACCAGCAGCCTCGTTGCCGCGTCGCGTCCTGGGGCTGCCGCGGGGCGTGGCCGCGGCGGGTCACGTGCCTGTCGGGGCCAATCAGGCCTACCCCGGAAATAGGAACGGTTGCGGAACAGCTACAGGCATGCAGTACAGGCCCATATGTAAAGCTGGCCCCAGATCCTAACTAATTATTCTCATCACATTTACAGCACGACCATTGTGCCTCAATGACCAAAATGGCAAACAAAGAGAGGGCGAGGTGAGCACACCCTACCGACCGGCACGACAATGAGAGCCTCCATGTCCAGGTTCTCTATAGCACCACCCTGGTGTGAACCCTAACCCTAACCCTCCATGTCCAGTTTCTCTATAGCACCACCCTGGTGTGAACCGCAGCAGCAGAGCAGGGTCCACAGCAGCCCGGCCCGCCCGCGATGGAACAGACACCTCCTGTCCCGCACGGCGGCTGTCTGGCCCAGGCCGACCACCGCGTCACAAAGGGTTCAGTCCCACCACACTCGTATAGACTCTCCCTGTGTCTGGCACGTCCGTCATCTGTCTCCGGCTGCCTTTCCTGACCCAGACCCACTAACCGGGCTTTTAAAAGCCCGCCTGCAGCCTCTCTGTCGTCGGGGGGGGGCCTGACCCGGAGTAAAAGTGCCCCAATTCCTACCGAAATCGACAGAGCCTCGTGCAGAGGCAGAGAGTTATTTTGGCTCATGTTCATTGACACTTTTAACAGTCAGTGTGTGTGTGTAGTCAATAGACTGTGTCATTGATCCACTGCGGTTAGACAGATGGTTCTCACTTTAACATAGTTTAACCTGTTTATGAGGCGCCGCTGTTGTGACACACGGCACGAAACAAAAAGAGACCCACCGCCACCGTAAGGCCCCCCACCCTACCCCCCCCCCCCCGATAGCCGTCAAACACAACTCAACCGGCTCACCTACAGTGCCCACCTGCCCCCCACCCTCAACGTCCTCAACGACCCTCATGTGTAAAATATATATATTTATTTGTATTTATTCGTTTTCCTTTCTCATCTGCTATCTGTTCTGCTATTCCGTTCTCTCCAAGCGTGTCCGTTTACATTCGTGTTTGAGGAGCCCAGCTTTGTTTTACAGCCTCTGTAATTTGATTTGATTGATTTTTATTTGTCTCGAACATAGAAACATAAAACAAGTTTAAAAAACTAAAAGGTAAATAGTCAAAGACTATTTCCATACAATAAGTGTTCGAGAAGGAACAGGGGGGAAGTAAAACAACTTATCAAGCCCTGCCCCTTCCTTACAATATTTGACATTATAATTTAATAAAAATTTAAATAATATAACAAATAAAAAAAGTAAAAAAAAATTTACAGTTTTTTTATATATCCAAATATCGTCTGTGTAATGACGTCCGTGTGCTGCCATAAAGAGCATCTGCGTCCCCATCGGTACACTGGGCTAATGCACAACTGGACACGACGCGCTACATGTTCCTCCACAGCTGCAGCCACTCTGCGTGCCGCCGCGCTGCTAAAATATGAATGTATAGTATTGACATAATGTCAAGGGTTTCCGATTCCATTGACAATGACACTGCAATGACAATGGCATCCATATTCATTATCAGGTAGCCCCTGTGTTGTCTCTGTGTGTTGTCCCTTTATCCCCATGTGCTTATGACGTCCCTGTGGTCTGGGCTCGTCGCCGAGCAGACTTTCCACTGGTTATTATTATGCCCCTCTTTTGCATATCGGTTTGCATAATCCGAACACAAACCCCATGACTAAATAATATGGAGCGACAAAGCCAACGGATACCACATTGTCCTTGTTGTCAGAGCGTAATACGCCGTGTCTCACCCGTATTCAGACTAAACCCATAATGAAAACATACTGTAGGAATGACAGGTAAACTAAAAATAAGTGTAGAAAATAGTGCTTGTTAAATTCATCACTGCATTAACTAATATAATGTATGTTATTATTAGCTATGAACTGGCTCACTTGCTGCTGTGTTAAAGGCAATTATATATAAATTTTACCTTATTTTGTAATCTTGCTTTGGTGTGTGTGTGTGTGTGTGTGTGTGTGTGTGTGTGTGTGTGTGTGTGTGTGTGTGTGTGTGTGTGTGTGTGTGTGTGTGTGTGTGTGTGTGTGTGTGTGTGTGTGTGTGTGTACATTTGTGGGCCTGCACGTACATGTATGTGATCATACCACACACCCACTTAGGCTAAACATACAAAAAGTAAACAGGGAGAGATTCACTCATCCGATACTGACAAGGTATCGATACCTTTGCATAGTGCTGTTTCATAATGAAGACCAGGGGGTAGTCCTCACCTCCAGTCTGCACTCAATACCTCCCTATTACTATGTTTACAAGAGTAAACACATTTGTAAACGGTGGTAATTGTGCAAACAAGTGTTTACCTTAGCTATCGATGGGTCTAAAATAAGACGTTAAATACATGTATTCATTAATTCATTCATACATTAATTCATATGAGTGCTATGACAGTACAAATTGCACAAATCAAGGATTTATGGAAGGAAAGAAAATCGAAACAATGACTGCAATCGTGTAGGCCTCGCGTAATGAATTTGCTGGTCCCATTCTAATGGCTAAACCCCAACAACATGAATATTTCAGTCAAAATTAAATGACAGCCACCTGCGGCCTCCTCTCGGCTCTTCAGGCACACATACTGTCCCTCCTCTGTCCCTATATAAATTCAGATTAAAACCAGATTAAACACAAAAACAACTGTCAACAAAATTATGTGAAACCAAACCAAAGTGAGAAACCGAAAAAAGATTTTTGGTCAAAGAAACAAAAAAGCCAAATGGTAAAAGCTAAAAGCTTTGAGAAGAAAAAAATGTATCGAAAACCCAAAGATACATGGTGAAAGGTGAACATACTGCAGAGAAATACTGTTTAAATATAATCACACAGTGTGCAGCTCCCCTGCCCTGCGAGAGGGAGACTGTAGACAACGAGATGATGACAGGAAGGATGAAAAATCAACGGGGAGAAGTTGTGGAGCGCGGCGGGGGAGCGGGAGAGGCACAAACGGAGCTGAATTACTCACAGGTTGAAGTCTCATGCTGAGTCTTGTCTCAGGGAAAACATGACAAATACAGTGTGAGGGGAAAGGTAACTGTGCCCTCCCTCCCTCCCTCCATCCGTCTATCTCTCTCTCCCTCCCTCTGTCTGTCTGTCTCTCCCTCCCACCGACTCCCTTGTGTGCCCTCCCTCCCTAGGCACCCTGCAGCCCAGCCCAGTGGGAGTCCCACTACATCATGTTTACAAGGCCACCCGGCACAAGGGTAACTGCTCTAGGACCAGTTCTTCCCTCTTCTTCCTCAAACAAATGAGATCTGGTCGGAAATCAGATTGTGATGTGAATTATACATATTGTAAATTAAGCTTGTTCAAAGCCAGGGGGGTGACCGGATTGACACGGCTAATTATGAATTATACACATTGCAAATTAAACTCATTCAAAGCCAGGGGGCACCATGCACACACATGCAAACACATCTACACACATCTACACACACACACACACTCACTCACTCACTCACTCACTCACTCACTCACTCACTCACTCACTCACTCACTCACTCACTCACTCACTCACTCACTCACTCACTCACTCACTCACTCACTCACTCACTCTGCACGCACTTTTGATGAGGCTCTGGTTCATACATGATCTTCTACACACTCCAGACCAGTCAATCACATTGTGTACTTCATGCCATGAAGACTAATCAATACAAGCAGAGATCAATGAGAGCCATCATGTCCCTCTGTTTGTAAGGCGGCAATCGAAATCCAATTATAAAGGCGCGATCACCAAGGAGCTTACCGGTGGTTGTGTAATAGGACATGATCAAAACAAGGGGCCCCATTATGAAGTGTGCTCATGTGCCTAGGTTTAAAATAACAAGCTAATATAAAATATTAAACATAATACAGATGACCCATTATGCATGGACGATACGATTCAATGTTTGCAGTTTGTTCCAGCAGCATCCAGTGGTAAATAATCATTAGAACAACCTCAAATCTGACCTCAACGTGTCTCTGACTATTAAAATAAGATAAGATAAGATAAGGTATTCCTTTATTGATCCCCTTGGGGAAATCTGGTCATCATTACAGCATGGGGGGGGGGGGGGGGGGGGGTATAAGCAATACAATTATAGTAAAGATAAAAATAAGCTGTGTAAACAATATAATTAACTCTGAATATAAGAATATGTAATCAAAGGTGTAGATGAGGGTCTGTATGCCAGTTATATCATACATTATTATGACTATGCCCTATCAGTTATATTATACGTTATTATGACTATGAGGCAAAGAAGAGTACATTTCAACCCTATCAGCACAACAGAGGAACTGCCCAGAACACATATTTGTAGCTGGGAAGGATGGAGCACATGGTGTACTATGTAATACATTAGTAGGAAGGCAGCTAGTTTGGTGACACAGAGAGAGAGACAGAGAGCGTGCCTCCAGATACTGTCCTCTACTTCCATTAGACCTAAAGGTCGAGGTCACACTGACAGCGTCAAGCCACCCAAAGCCCGCTCAATACTCCCACCACCTCCTCCTCCCCCTTACAGCTTCACTCCAGCACGGGCGTTCATGACTACACTACCTCTCCTCTCCTCTCCCAAACACTCACACATTGTCTATATATAACCCCAATGTACACAAGCACACAAGCACACGCACGCACACACACACACACACACACACACACACACACAGAACACTCTCACAGAACACTCTCACAGTGAATTCCCCTTCAATGACATGCAGACAGGCACAGCACAATGCCACACCAAAAAGCACGGGACAGCAAGGTAAACTAAAATACTGTAAATAGTTACTGTACATAAAATAGTAAATATAGTAGGACAAAAAAAGAGTAACTGACTATAAAGGAAGGAATCTCGGTCTGTCTGTGTTTGTATGTCCTTGCGTATCTCAAGAACCGCTCATTGGATCGACTTGGCACTTGTATTGCTGAGGACCCGAAGGGGGTGCAGTGTCGAGTGTGAAGTTGATCGGATGAGCGCTTCTCGTGAAGGCTGTAAGCAGCACCTCCGGGGGGCCGATCAATCGGTCCGCTCCGAACAACCACGCCCCCCCCCCCCCCCGCCTTACCGACAACACTACAAGCGGCAATACTGGGAGCCAAGAAAGCGGCCCGTTTCAAACCCGCAAGCAATACAAATTGGGCCACGAATGGGCACTGCACTAATACTTAATATAAAGCTGAGAAAATAAAACGTAATTTCGCTGGTTCTGCTGATATTAATGTATTAATTTGTGCATTAAATCCATTATGATTCTATGATGCCCTGTGTTATGATAGGGTAGGCTAGTCATTGATTAAATACTTCCCGTTGAGACACTGTTGCTGTGGGGATACTACAAGTAGGATATGTTTGTTGTGACTGCATGCAATGTGTCAACAGGAATGATTGTAACAGCTGTGTTAAACAGCTCGGAGACACGAGCACGACACACACAACCCTACAAGAAGATCTAATGTGAAAGAAGGTTCTACTGTGGAAGAGTCCATTACGTCAGGGGAGTCACTGATTACCCAAGAAGCCCAGACTGTGGAGGAGGGAGTCTCTGGTGACTGACTTCTGTTTAGTCCGATGGATTTTTCCACGGCCAGGGAAGCCACGGAGCTATTTCATGTGCACTGAGCTCCGGATGGACATCAATAGGCCTCATCCTTCCCATGAGGGGCTGAGATCACACACGCCATTCAATTTGCCCTTTAAAGATGCACTAAGCAAGATTTTCGATCATCTGGAACGATGGCCCCGTCAGTTCAACCGCACACAATTGTGTGGCATGTGCACAGGATTTTAGTGCCTGAGCCTACGAGGTCCTCATTGCCGGCTCGACTACGTGCTTATTCCACGAAATTGTTCGGTGTAAACGGTCCGCGTTTAATATTTTTTCGAAAATCTTAGTGCATCTTTAAAGGGCCACTTTATTTTGCACATAATCTCAGACAGATCCAAAGGTTCTAAACAGTTTTGCACACATTCGTTTAGTTTGACAGTTATTGAGAGTAAATTACTATGAATATGGCCACCAGCAATGTCATCGGGGACATTGAATCCTTGTGTTCAATGAAATGATGTAGATGAAAAAAATAGCAATACCTCGTTTTATAGGGATTGCTACCTTATCATTTTGTTGAGCTGTAATCAACACAACACAAGGATTCAACGTCCCCGATGTCATTTACTCTCAGTACCATCAAACTAAACGAACGTGTGCAAAACCGTTTGGATGTGTGTGAGATTATGCGGGAAATAAATCAGCATTTTTTTTACCAAGTGCCCCTTTAACTCCTGTTTATAATGTACTAATGTACACCGTTGGAAGTGGCGGAAGGCAAAAATTCACATGTAAAATGCCACGCGGGTCTCTTCTACAACAGTGTCACTGGCACGCTTGGGGGGGGGGGGGGGGGGTGGCGCTGCTGTCCGTAGGTTCATCTCACCTCTCTGACACAGGCCAGATAATATGGGTCAGTGCACTGAGGGAGACCTACCACGTCACTAACCAGGGCCAGGCAGGTGTTTCCATGACGCCTCCATACATGTATATGTGTGTGTGTGTGTGTGTGTGTGTGTGTGTGTGTGTGTGTGTGTGTGTGTGTGTGTGTGTGTGTGTGTGTGTGTGTGTGCCAGACACCGACACACACTGTGAGGAGAGGTATGTGTTCGTTGGTGAGAACTCGTCGTCTGCCTCCGCCTGCCCGCCTGCCACGGCCATCAAGCTGTCACACTTGGGGCGAGACTTCTCTTTCACACGCTCACAACGTGACTGCAGATGTTTCGAATAACACCCTCCAAGACAAGAAAAAAGAAACGCTTAAAGGGTGAATCTGTCTCTATCACGTGTGTCACGCGGCTGGACCGTGTTCCAATATGAATCAAGTGTAAACTACGTACTAACGAGTCGCTCACACAGTCAACCAGCATCTGCTAGCAGGTTTGACCCTTTGGCTCAGCTCAGTTCTGTATCGTTAGTGGCTTAGCTTGGCATCGCCTTCTGCACTATCTCGCGTACGTGCACGCGTACTGAATAAACCACAAATGTACCTCTAATACCAGTATTAGTCTGACCACACCCCTCATCAGCTTACCTTCATAAGCAGGTGTGTGGTCACCTGCTCTCCTCCTTCTCGCTTTCACCACAAGGAAGAGGTGCCTCGGTAGATCCCCACACTTGACACCATGATGGAAGAAATTGGATTAGGAACAGCTTGGGAAACAAGGATACGTTGACATCATATCTTTATTTTCTCTCTCACTATTTTCGAGAAAATACGGCGATATTGTCTTCGTACTGGAGTGTCTAGAAGATGATGATCATTCTGCAAACCCTCCACCGGTTTTCGTATTGGGAGCACGCCGCTGCATGCTTCTCAACTGCAGTTCCTTGCTGTGTTTGTTGGGGTGAAACCTGTCAGGCCACAGCTGAACTGTCGGACATGCCGCTGTTGTGAGGAGCGGTGCGTTCCAGGTTGGGTGAGTAGTGTTTGCTGGCGGGCTCCACTTGTCTGTTAGTGCTATGGGGGCTACTAGACAAAGTTTATGGAAACCGGCCCCAGGCTAGGGTCCTTTGTTTAGCCGTCTAGGCGACAGAAGGCCTTGGTCTGGCGACCATTATAGTTTTAACTAGTGGGCCGCGACCATTGACACTGGTGATCCCTGTGTGTTCTGGACGAGTGGATTCTCTCTGTCACCGTGTTAAGACCCCATCTTTCATATCCAAATGAGAGTATTCCTTCACGAGGGGATATGTGCATGTAATGTGCGATAGCGGCAGATTCATGTTCAAAGTCAGCTATACAGGCCAGTTGGTACTGTGCTGATTCCGCCGGACGTGTTAATGTCACCGTTGTGAAGCGGTGTTGACGTCTTGTTTTCTCTTTTCTCTTAAAAAGTGAGGAGGGTTCAGAACGGCGGCCTGTCTGGGTGAGTGTTATGTCATTGTTTACATGTTCATAGCTTACGGTTAGCCGGTCGGTGGCCTGGCGCGGGGTAGCTTGGCTTCTCGCGCGCCGCCGGGAGCTCGCTCCTGATCGCGTGCGTCGTAGATCGGCGTCTCGCGAGCGGAAGCGATAGCACCCGAACGGTTGGAGCAGCCGTTAGCTTGATGCTATTCTGTTGAACGTGCTTTGATTTTTAACATGTTTTACACTCTTGACCACGACGTCATCCTTGACAGGGGATGTTCGTCAACCCTGCCTGAGCCTAGACGGGGATTGCGTCAACAAAGAGGGCTGTGTTCTACGGTGACTGCACTTCGCTGATCTGCGTTCCGGGCAGGTACGGGGTTGGCCAGACCCTCATAACACGTCTTCTGGTTTTACCTTGCTAAATGTATTGTGAATGACGGTGTTTTTTCCCAAAACGTGTGTTGTTGCAATGCATTTGAGATACGTTGCGGGTTGTGTGTGAGCTGTTTTTGTCACTGGCAGTAGCTTCTCCGTGCAGGTCGTGATGTATTGATCTGGTTGTTGTGTGAGAAACATCATGGTGTTTATGTGTACCGTGTACTCACTACTAAGGCAACTAACCTATGAAGCTATGCTTGGTGACGAGTGAGTAAAAGAATGTTCTTTCTCAGACTGTAATGACAATGGACAGTGAGTTCACACATTAACAGGTTTTCCTGTTTTAACTGGCCGTATTGAGGGTAAAATAGGAGGATTGTGTTTTTCCCCCCCCGGTTCCCTGGGGACTTTATCACCTCCTATCAGACATGTTGTGCATTAATTGTGTCTTTTGTGTGGTAGGGATACGATGTAACTCTCAGCTTGATTGCTGAGGTTGTGCTAAATCTGCTGGAGAAACTTATTTCCTAAAGGGAAATTGGTTTGGTTGCTGTCATGTGTGCTTAGCAAGGCCTGTGGTCGATACTAATCAAGAATGATGTATTCTCTCATTGTGATGATGATGGGTTGTGTGTGTCATGTGACCTACAACTGGGTTGTACTGGCCACAGAAGCACATGTGTATGTTGGACCGGGGTTCTTAGAGCCCTCTCTATTCTGTGTTTTTCCTTAGTAAAAATCAGATAGCAGGTTAGCTCGTGCGCTGTGTGGAGCTGTGAAACGCTTCATAGAGCTGACTATGACTGTGTCATATTCTCTTTTTGTCGTTACGTCGTATCATGGGTGTGGGGTCGTAAAGGGGTGAACTGGTAACCTTTCCTCTCCCCATTGTTCTGTCGGTCAGGGGTACACCCCCTGTCCTTCAAGGTTCCCGTCACGTGGCGGTTCGGCACGTTACGGGGGGGGGGGGGGGGGGGGGGGGGAGGGAGTTCCTGGTCCCACGGCCTGGTATATTGGGCGTGTGCACCGCAGGAATTCCCCCGCCATAGAGTACGTCACCGTGCGCGTCTCTGTTGGTAGGACTTCCGTGTGCTGTTCAGGTCCATGTGATGGATCTGTTTTCAGGGGGGGTGGTCAGGGCTCCTCCTCACCAAGCGCCTACTCAGGCCTTCTGTGAGTTCGGACTCCTTCTTCCATGTGATCCATGTGAGGAAGCCTCCATCAGAGTACAGAGCCTTCCTCCTCAGATTGTCAAAGTGAGTGGACCCTCTAGAAGGGTCCTTTTCTATTGTATGTATATTCGATTCAATTCGTTTATTGAGTGTGTATGGGTTCGGTGCCTCTTCCCCGGAGGCCCTAAAACCAGTTTTTTACATGGCTCAAGGTGCAATATATTCTTTTCAATCTGTACAGCTCGCGTGGGAAGTCTCTCTGGGGATCCCCGTCTCTTTCCTATGGGAGGGTGGTGGGATGTAAAAATGTGAACATTTTTTACCCCGGCTGTGTAGACTGGGATACATACTGTTGATGCTTCTTTCTTTCTATTCCAGAAGTGTTGGAGTTAGGGAGTGTCACACCCCTCTTGTCGTTCCCCTGGGCGCCTTGGGGATTCAATGACAGGTCTAAATAGCCTGTTCATTGATGGGGGTGTGTCCCGACGCACGTATAGTGCTAGCTCGCTGTAAACAGGCGATTGACTGGCACGCCTTAGTTGCTTGTGGTTGAAACAGCGTTTTTATAAAGCAACTGAGATGGGGGTTTTTCCTCTTCCGGCGACCACATCCCATGACCTGGGTGGGTTGTCGACGGATCCTCGTTCATGTCTGGGGGATGATGACGGGATGGATCTGAACATATGTAGTGGGGTCTCACGCCCTTGGGGTGGGCCACCAGGCGCGGTTCGTCCCGACGTCTGGGTGGCGCCTTCTTTTCATGTTAAGATCAACACGCATATCTGCCCTTCTCCTGGAGTAGGCATGTCGGCGTGGTTAGGGCACGGGACTGGTTCTGGTCACGCTGGTCCAGATCAGTTGAACCCGTTGTCCGCCGGGGATGCAGATCTGCTGTTCTGGTACCCTGAGGGACTTGGGCTTTTTTCAGGGGGAAAAATGCCAGGTCGGTCTGGGTGTCACAGGGTTAAGCGCTATGGAGACCCTGGTTGGGTATGTTTTTACTCAGCACTGTCGTCATGGCTTACAGCCATGCCATTCTGTACGCGCTCGATCTCGTCGGATCTCGGCCGCTACACAGGTTGGTCCTGGTTAGTACTTGGTTGGGAGACCGCCGGGGAATACCAGGTACGGTGTGCTTAGGGGCTGGTTCTCCATTGTTTTTCGCTCCTCTCTCACGCATGGCGAAGAGGGGCCTGTGGGGGTGGTTTTTTGACCTCCTCTGGTGACCCTGTGCTTCCCGTACCGCCAGGCCCGGTCCGAAGTGATGTTTGCGACCCGTAGGCCTGGGTTAACCCTTTTTGGAAACTGAAACACTTGTACTGCGGTATAGCCGGTGTATACCCGCAGGTGTGTTTTGGAGTTTTTTCTTGAGGGGTTATAGGAACAACCACCGCATTGGGTAACACCGAGGTGGTTGATTCCCTGGTGTGTTGGAGCAGTGTCAACTCCCGGGTTCACCGGTTGAGGGTGCCCCTGCACGTTCATGACGTCTGCCAATCGTGTCAGCCTTCTCTGCCTCGACCCCTCTGGGTGGGGGTTGTTAAATGGAGGCTTGGTCATGCAACACCGCCAGCTTACGCTCCTTCCGCCGGGGCGGCTGTGTTCAGCTGTCCCCTCTGGCGCCTGTCTCGTCCGCAGTCTCCAGGCTAGGGTTAACAGCCTGTTGCCTGGTTTTTCCCCGGTGCGCTGCCTGCTTCCGTTGGTTAACCTTTTTTGTGTGCTTAAGGCCATGCTGACTGCCTATTCTGCAGGGTCAGTGTGCCAGGCGGTGTACTATTGGGGGGACGGGGCCCGCTCGGCTTACTGGCCTGGTTGGTTCCGCCTGGGAATACCAGGTGCAGTAACTGAGGGGCCTTTGTCCGAATACGCTGGCGATGTGGGGGGCGGGGCACTACGTGCCCACCTGGTGGGGTCTTGATGCTGGCATCATGGACTTCTCCGGGCCCCCATTCCAGGGAGTCCAGTCCTTTTGGTGGGTCTGGGTCTTCCTTCGTGCTCCGCTGCTACGGCCTTGCCACGGGGTTGGGTTTGCCCTTGACCCCGTGATTCTGGGGGCAGTAACGAGGTTGTTCCTCCGTTCGTTCCCGGGTGGCATGCGGGTTGTGCGTGTGTGTAGTCGTGGGTCAAGCCACGGTCTGCTCACCCTGTGCGTTGAGTTGCTTGAGTGCCTCTTCGCACGGTCGGGTCCGTCGCCCTCCCGTGACGTCCCTAATAGGGGGGCTACCCTCCATTAGGGGGGGTCGGGGGGGCTCGGCCCTCCCTGTTCTGATGGTTTTGGGGGGCTGTCAGCGGGGTGTATTTGTCAGCCAAGTGGCTCCGCTTGGCCTCCCTTGTGCAGAAGGCGATGCCAAGCTAAGCCACTAACGATACAGAACGTTAGGTTATGACTATAACCAAGTTCTGTTAGTTAGGGGCGATGCTTGGCATCGGACGCCGCTGCAGCCCTTGTCCTCACCTTGTGGTGAAAGCTTGGGAAGGAGGAGAGCAGGTGACCACACACCTGCTTATGAAGGTAAGCTGATGAGGGGTGTGGTCAGACTAATACTGGTATTAGAGGTACATTTGTGGTTTATTCAGTACGCGTGCACGTACGCGAGATAGTGCAGAAGGCGATGCCAAGCATCGCCCCTAACTAACAGAACTTGGTTATAGTCATAACCTAACGTTTTTTGTAGTGGATTAACACTTTTCTTTTTTGCTGTCTGACGCTTCCCGGATCACTCGGAACAGGGTAGCGGGCCAGAAACGCAGACCACAGGACTCTGTGAGTAAACGAATAGCATTGCCACTGCTATGCTGATGACACCCACATTTACATAGTACACAATCCCTCCCCTCAGTCACATTGAATCCTGCATCACTGAACTACAAACCTGGATGACCCATAACCTCCTCAAATTAAATAGCGACAAGACAGAACTCTTCATCATCTGCACCAACACCACCCTCACCAGATCCGGACCCATCACACTCACCATCAATGACTCCACCATCACCCCCTCGCCCCTAGTCCGCAACCTCTGTGTCATCCTTGACCCCACCCTCTCATTTGACCCCCATGTCCGCTCCATTGTCAAAACTTCGTATTTTCACCTCCGCAACATTGACAAAATCCGTCACTGCCTCTCCCCCCCTGCTGCTGAATCCCTCATACACGCCTTCATCTCCTCCCGCCTGGACTACTGTAACTCCCTCCACACTGGCATCACCTCCCGCTCCCTCCATAAACTGCAAAACTCAGCCGCCCGACCTCCTCACTAACACCCGGTCCCGCGAACACATCACTCCTGTCCTCCACTCCCTCCACTGGCTCCCGATCAAGGAATGCATTAACTTCAAAACACTACTCCTCACCTTCAAAGCCCTCCATAGCCTGGCCCCCCCCCTACCTGACTGACCTCCTTCTCCCCTACCGCCCCACCGTTCCCTCCGTTCCTCTTCCACTCTTTCCCTTACTGTCCCGTCATCCAAACTCAAAAGTTTCGGTGACCGGGCATTCTCACGAGCTGCCCCCCCGACTCTGGAACTCCCTCCCTCAGACCATCAGAGACTCTCCCTCACTCTCCACCTTCAAATCCAGACTCAAAACCTACCTGTTCTCCCAAGCATTCAACCTTCCTTACCCATAACCACCCTCTTCCAACTCGCCACCATTTCCCCCTGCCCCACGTTCTCTCCTCTCCTGCCCCCCCCCCTTGGTTTTCCCTTACTCTCCTCCCGACTGTCTCCCCTACTCACTCCCGTATTTGTTATCCGTTACTCGTGGTTTTATGTTTCCTGTGTATTCTTATTGTCCTCCGTTTCCCTGTGGTTCTGTTTCTTTGTTTTCTTTGTTTCTTTTTTGCCTATTGTCAGCGACGTTGGGTCTTTGAAAAGCGCTATACAAAATAAATGAATTATTATTATTATTATTATTATTATTATTATTATTATTATTATTATTATTATTATTATTATTATTATTATTATTATTATTATTATTATTATTATTATTATTATTATTATTATTATTATTGCATCAACTACACAAGTATTTCATACCACATAATGTTTGAAACTCTCCCTTTAAATGGGGTTTAGTCACCGTTTTTGCTGGGCTGTCATGAGTCCAGCATTCTATGAGACCAACGTACTGTAACCTCTTGGTTTAAAATTCTGAAATAGAATTCTGGTCCCGGGGTCGCAAAACTTCCCTCTGTTGCCAAGGAAACTTGGATCGTTGTCAAGCGCTGAATTTCGAAAGCCCTTGCCAATAACTTCATCACACACAGGAAAAGAGAGAAATGGGTGGTAAATCTCAAGGTAAAAGTGTGGTTGTCTCAAACAAATCCTAAATAGCAGAGACACTGTGAGACACAATGTACTGTTCGGCTTTATTATATATATATTTATATTTTTTATAATGGCCAGCACTGCGGTAAAACTGAAAATACTCAAACTGCCATGAAACTTTTTCGTAAGGGAAGGAAGACTTCATCTTTGCACTCAATATTGAACCTGTCTTCTTCGCACTTTCCTTTTACACCCATAACTAACAAGTAGGCACTTTCTGTTAAAGTGTGAGTGCCATCGATCCAAGCAGAACTGGAGAAAACAGCAAGTAAAGTTTAGGAGTCCGCAAATGAGAGAGGGAGAGAGCCTGCGTGCGCGCGAGATACATTTACTGCTTACTTTTCATCCCTAAAATCTTAACGCATAATGCTACACTGCTACAGTGACATGCCATATAGCAAATGAAACAGTGGCGACAGTGGCTCAGGAGGTACAGCTGGTCGCCTGGTAATCTTGCATGGTTGCCTTGACCGTCTGTGTGTCAATAATGTGAGTGAATGCGTGAATGTGAGGCATACGTTGTAAAGCGCTTTGGATAAAAGCACTATATACTGTAAATGCAGTCCATTTACCATTTACAGTCAATTGTGAGGTTCATGCATTATATTCTACCTCACCCAGAATCACGATATGAAGCCAATGAAAATATAATGTTTTAGGCAAATCTGTGCATCAGGCGGGAAGCTAGCCATCTGTACTGTATTGTACCCATTCTGCAATCTGTTAATAACATTTTCAATCAATCAATCAATCAATCACTGTGCCAAACTCGCCACGACACAGTTCAATTAGACCCTGGAGATTTCCATGACTTGTCAGGAACAAGGTTTCTTCTACAAGGTGAAAGACCTTGTCGGTGAACATCTTTCTGTGTTGGCTTTTCAAGCGTTTCTATAATAATCGCACATAATTTATTCACATTGGCAGTGTGCACATTCGCTTTGTCAATCCGGGGTGAAACATAGCTATAGCTATGCTGCTGTTGATACAATGTGGTGCATCTACAAGTAACGCTGACAGCCACTGCTGTCCCTGTTCTCTCTGGTAGTAGAATCTCTTGGCGGGGCAGAGATACACACAGCATACACAAACGTAAAACACATTTTATTGGATCTCTTTTTTTTGCTATTCAAATGTAAATAAATGTCATATGCCAAAACAAACAAGTAGCTTTCACTGAGAAGTGTTTGCTGATTGAAATTGACTTAGCCGTAGTTAGTTTAGACAAGGCTCCTACAACGAAAGGATGTGAATTAGGAACCTGACACGGCGGTATTGATAGTGAACCAACACAGACAGCGCTGGTCGATAGCTCACTTGTAGATGCACTTAAATGGACGTATACTCAACATGTTCCACTGAAGTGAAATGTCACTTATTCATCAGCGCAACATGACTCATGCACTCAATTTGCCCAATGGTGCAAATTGCTCTTCAGATATCCTCAGCATGTATAACGAGTGTGTGTGAGAGTGAGAGAGAGAGAGAGAGAGAGAGAGAGAGAGAGAGAGAGAGAGAGAGAGAGAGAGAGAGAGAGAGAGAGAGAGAGAGAGAGAGAGAGAGAAAGAGGGAGAGAGAGAGAGAGAAAGAGGGATAACAAATGACATCATTCCCTTTGTTTAATGTGATTATTGACAGCTTCAATACATTGTAATGAGGTTAGATCAATTAAAAGACACAAATTCAAGCCATTGTGCCTCTTTAGGATATCAACTGAAGAAATAATTGCCATAACTGTAATCCCTGAAAAAGTTACTGTAATCAGGTTAAACACTTTGTTGAAAAGCATTCCGGGGCAATTATAGTTACTTTAACTTTTTGTAATCTGAAATAAAACGCACATGCATCACATTAGATAATAAGGGCCGAGTTCCTCGTACCTGTGTGACGTGCGAGACTTTCTCTGTGACGTTCTGGGCGCGGTTAATCTTGCTGGGCGCGATGATCTCTATCTCGGCGGGGGAGGGGGGTCGCATCCGGTCCGAGCCGAAGCTGAGTGTGACCTGCGGGATGCGGCTGAGTCTGTGTCTCATCAGGTCCGAGTCCGACGTGGAGTTGAGACCGCTGGGCTTCAGATCTGTTAGCGCACAGCGACAACAACAACAACACGTATCGGGTGAAAGAAACCTTGTGTTCTCCTGAGGGTCAACTTTTGAGATTGATTGATTGTATTTTTTGAAGTTCAACGTTGGGTTTTATGATTTGTAGGGTCATGAAACGTCTCACAACTCACAGAACCAAGTACACATTCAATTCAAGTAGAAAACACGAAAATCACCAAAATTGGAGATACAAGGTTTTCACCCGAGGGGGAACAAAACCAACCACCGGAAAGTAACAGGAATATTTCATTAATGAAAACTTGCAGAAATAGTCACATTAATAACATGTTCCGGAATGAAAATGTTATGTTATTATATTATTACGCCATAAGTTAAAAAAATGTATTCCCTGTGCCCATGCAGTTCTTATCTTAGAGATAAGAATGAATTCAGCTCCTCTTGGAGGACATGAGAAGCAGCTTCTTTAATAAAACGTGTTTCGGCTATGAAAGTCGTCATTAATCATCAACCCTTTCACAACCAATACATATTTGTTTTATTACAGAGGTTGTTTCTGGTGGCTGGGTAGTGTAGAGCCCAAAGCACAACCAAAATTCCCAGCAGCGGTACCTCCAGCTTGGTCAGCCACATCTACGAACACAATTGGCAGTGTTCGCAAGTGGGAAGCTGGTGGGGTACGATTCCTGGACGGTCAGGGCGCCTGCTCAGCAGGGAGGGGATCTGGGGGAGATAGCGCTCTCCCAGTGAAACTCTTAGCTGTCAGGTGAAAAGAAGCGGCTGGCGACTCCATGTGTATCAGAGGAGGCATGTGGTGGTCTACACCCTCCCCAGACCGACAGTAGGGCAGCGCAACGACCAGGAGCAAATTGGCATAGCAACAAAATTGGGGGATGGGAGAAAAGGTGAAAAGGCTAAAGAAAATTGGTTGTTTCCTCGAAATATAGCTGAATTCACTCTTCTCTTTGGGCTATAATACAACACAAGCATCTGGGCTGAATAGGAAAGTAGCAGTGGAACTATCCTTGTTTCTCTTTTCCCATGCAGTTCTCTGCAAGGTGTATCTCAACATGCTCAGTGAAAACCCAAACAATTAGTATATATATGCATGCATTCAGGTGCATCATGTCTGACACACACACACACACACACACACACACACACACACACACACACACACACACACACACACACACACACACACACACACACACACACACACACACACACACACACACACACACACACACACACACACACACACACACACACACACACACACACACACACACACACACACATGCACGCATACACACACTAGCTACTTGGAACTTAGTAGTTTGATCTATATGTTTTTTCAGGGCTGATACTGATACCAATTATTGGTTTATCAAGAGGTCTATAACCAATATTTGGTATACCCAATAATCAATTGCAGTAAAATGCTAATATTTGAGTGTCAAAATGTACAGTAACACAAACCCTAACACAAGGCTACTTTTAAATAAACATAAATTTAACAAAACAAGTGCAAATTCACAATAACTGTGACTGTTTCGCAATAGGCCACTCTTGTTGCCACACCCTCTTTTACCCAATTGGCATGAACACACACACACTTTCTGCTGGTCGCAATATAAGCATTTGAATGATAAATGAAAGAAGTGCATGGGGTGCATACAGGAATTCTAATACGTTATTTAACTTAAAACCACATAACGTGCAACCCCGGGCCCTCTTTAGGACGATTTGCCCACCGGCGCAACACACCACTTTGCGAGCATCTGGCGGCTTGGGTCTGCATTTTTTTAATACAATATTTATATATATAATTAAGTCCATATCTGTTGCCGTTCAAATGCCACCTCACTCAACCAAATCCGTTCAGCAGTTCTCAAGTTACATGCCGATATGTGAGGCGTGCGCCATTGTACACGGCAGAGTCAGATTACCACCCCGGACTCCCGGGGCTCTAGCTCTGCCAATCATTTGCTGATTGTAGCCAATGAGTGTGGCTTTCCACTGATACCCCACATGGGGATGTGCGAATCAGGGATCTAGGTGAAAAGTCACAAACGAAAACAGGAAGAGAAAAAAACGCCAAATGAATTGAAGTCAATGAGGAAATGGAATCCTGGAGAGCTTTTTTTTTTGTACACAGTTTACCAAAATCACTCCTAATCACTAATTTCTGAACAGATTTTTGTGAAATTGTACATTTGGACATGTACTACAATAGACTTCAGGCTATGGACCCAGGGTGCTTTCCAGCTTATAAATATTTTTTGGGATATACTATTTTTGGATATTGCAACTACTACAGAAAAAAGTGAGTAACAAGTTTTTCTACAACTCAAGTTCAGACCTATGTTACTCTATTTCATTAGCACTAAAAGTGATCTTTCTCGATTGTATCAGAAACTTCGGAATGTTATCTTTCAAAAGAGACCAGGCGTATGCATGTGCTATAAGCATAAAGTATAGTATTTTGGTTTGCAAGAATAGTATGCAGTCCTCAAAAACGAAAACAAAAATGGCCACTTTTCGGGGTGCCTGTTAAGAGGTTAAAGCCTACTTCAACTGCAATGAAAACCTTCTCTTGCAGGTCAGGGCCTGTGTTTAAGATGCATCTTAATATGAGTTCAGTACTCCCACTCCCAAGAAGAAGTGTGAACATGGACCTACATATTCGTTATTATTCATGTGGCAAGTCACTCACACACAGACATTTTGTACGAACAGTGGTGGAAAGTATGTTTACTCAAGTAATGTACTTAACACTTTGACTGCCGGGACACGTCTTTTCACGTCTTTGCTGGCCATGCTAAAGTTGCCGGGGGACGCTGTACAGCGTCCTTATATCAATATTTCAAAAATCTGCGATCGGATTCATATTCCCCCTCCGCTGGCCTGAGATCCACCAGCAGGACCCACTGAGCTCTCTGGCGGTTCAGGAGCGCCATCTGGTGGCCGATCGGCGCAATCGCCACACAGGATGTTGAATAGAGGTTGTCATGACGACCGTAGTACTTCCGGGCGCTCGCTATGGTTCATGGGACTCTGGCTCGTCACGCTACACGGTGATCGATTGGCAATAACTCGATAAACAACATGATTTGGACGTATATACCATTATACAAGCTGGAGATGGACCGGGTAGAAATATATCCCATAATGATAAAATTTCTACTCGACGATGATCGCCCAACGGCGCGCGGAGACTGGGGTGAGTTTTAGCGTGTAACGTTACCGTCTTAGATACTAACTGCTATTATCAACATTTTACCCACATTAGATGATTGGTATAACGCTGCCCACGGAATTATAAACGCCCCCTCGCCCATCCGGTCAACATCAGATGACGTGTAGTAACTTCTAGAAGTACGTCTAGTTGGAATTTTTTATATCGCGCTGTTTGCCATCAAACTGTATTTCATCAATATAATGCATTTGGGGCTATAATCACGTTCTGGAGAAAGCTGCAGAAAGAGATGAAAACATACTTATACATTAGACCATACTTTACTATGAATATGTGAATGAAAAAGTTTAACGTTGCTACACAATGAACAATACATATAGGACTTTGAATGGGCCCTAATAATGGCAATGTAGCAATAGAATTTAAAAAGTTATAGCCCTGCAAAGAAGGGGACTTTCTCCATAGACAAATAGCGCTGGCAATCTATGGTATATCATTAATTTAACCCAAGGCAACCAAAGTGTTAAGTACAATTTCGAGCTACTTGTACTTTACGTGAGTATTTTCATTTTAGGGAACGTAATACATTTTACTCCACTACATTTCAAAGGAAATATTGTACTTTTTACTCCACTACATTTATCTGAACCCATCAGCTACTAGTTACTTTGAAGACAATTATTTTGCATAGAAAACGTGGCAAAAATGTATGAAGATTATATACTTTCACATGAGAAGCCTGTCAACTTCAAGAGGACATAATCAGAGGAGCATAACTACTTGGGTTTTATGGTTTGTAAGTTAACTACCACATACCACTTTAACATAACCTTTAATCAGAGCAGCAGAACTGGACCACTTACCACTTTAACATGACCTATAGATACACAAACGTCATGTAGAATCCATACTTTTACTAGAATTTGTAGAATTTGAATGGAGGACTTTAACTTTTACCAGAGTACTCATTTATCTGGGTATCTCTACTTTCACTTAAGTAAAGGAACTGTGTACATTTCCCACCACTGTGTAGGACGCATGTACAGGTCATGTGGGTGCTTCTACCAACACCTTTCTCTGCATTTCCTGAAGTCATCACTTCAAACCTTTGACTTATATACTGTATGTCTCACCTCGAACGATATTATCCACATTATAACCACTTTAAATTTCAAAATATTAACAACACGAAAGCTGATCCCAGCTGCTTAAAAGCACTCAGTCTGATCCAGACATAAGCCCCACTAGCGGCCACGCTAGGATTTGCAACCCACAGCTTTATTGACTACTTTAGCTCATCCAGACTAGTTAGCATGATACTGAACCTGCCAGTGCTGTCTGAAATTGTTGTTGTGAGTTTTGGAGAACCTATACTTAATGTGGAACATGGCCATCAGGATGCTCAATGACTCTTTGATTGATTGATTGAATTGAAATGTTATTAACAGATTGCAGAATGGGTACAATACAGTACAGCTCAATACACACAATTGTTAAGGGGATGCAGACCAGAGAAAAACTTTCGTCTTGTTTACATCAGGGTCCCCCATTTTCAATTCATCATAACATATATGACATACATGACATACAGGTAGACAATACTGTTACATTTAGACATTTATGACATACCAGAGTACAAAAAGAGTCTAAAAAGAGAGTATATACATTTGAGGGGGAAGAAACTGTACATTGGAGGAGGAGGTGGGGGGGGGGGGGGGCTGTACATTGGTTGGCTCTATGCCACACTAACCTATCCATCTACAATCATTGCACACACATCCACATGCACACACTCACTTTAAACACTCACCTTAACATTCACTTTCGACACTTTAAACACTTTCGACACATCATATTTGTATCTATTTATTACAAAAAGATTTGCACGACATCCCTACCTCATTCTTGCATTTTTTTTTTTTAAAGCTTGCATTTGTACTTTATAGAGGTGAGAGAAATAGATAGAGAAAGAGAGAGAGAGAGAGATGAGATAAATAGAGGTGAGAGAAATAGAGAGAGAGAGAGATGAGAGAAATAGAGAGAGAGAGTATTCTCGTGTTTCGTCGCCAATGGTTGAGCCAACATTTTTCTCGTTTTTAGATCCTTTGAGATTTTTCCTTTGATCCCCATTCTAAACACTCGCTCGGAGCTGCCTGTGTCTCCCTGGCACCGCTGCATACGTTAAAATTGCAATGACGTTCGAATCCCGCCAGGTGGCAGTATCGCCTACCTTTTGAACTGGGTGGGTATGGTCTCTCGTTCTTTCTCTCTCTGCTTTTTTTTGCTGCAGGAACTCCTCCCCCTCAGAGGGAATCAGGACATAGCAATCGGTCTGAGATTTGATGCCTCAAACCTATTGTTTCCCGTATGGTAGCCATGCCAAATATACACAAGTAATTGCGATCGCGATGGGACGACTGGGATTTATTAATTTTGGAGTACCTTCTGACTACGTTAAGGTCTATTTTAGGTAACCTGCCGGTATTTATTTTTTACCTAAAACATGCTTTTGTACCGATCACAGTGTCGTATTTTACCGAACCTAAAACATGCTTTTGGTAACGATTGCAGTTTCGAGGTAAAACAACCTACCCCCCCCCCCCCCCCCACACCCCTTGATGATTTTGTGAAGAAACATATATATATGGTATATACCTTTGATTTGGAATTATTTGGAGTTTCAGGCGAGCAACCCAAACGATTTGGGCATAATGCATTTAACACGTCATATCTCGCGATCTAGAAAAAAATACTGGATTATTTTGGAAAGGGGCGATGTTTAGCATGGAATAGCGCACAAACTAAAGTATGTAGAAATGAACTGGTTAGTCAGTGTTGGACTATAAACAATGCCTGTGAAATGAGCCATACTATTGTCTCCATACTGTAGCTATAATACAGAACACACGATGGGTCCGCAAACATCGCGGAAATGGTCGTGTGAGACCAGAAGGGCTGAGAGAGGGAGCGATACCATTGGTCATGTGAGACCAGAAGGGCTGAGAGAGGGAGCGATACCACTGGTCATGTGAGACCAGAAGGGCTGAGAGAGGGAGCGATACCACTGGTCATGTGAGACCAGAAGGGCTGAGAGAGGGAGCGATACCACTGGTCATGTGAGACCAGAAGGGCTGAGAGAGGCAGCGATACCACTGGTCATGTGAGACCAGGCTGAGAGAGGGAGCGATACCACTGGTCATGTGAGACCAGAAGGGCTGAGAGAGGCAGCGATACCACTGGTCATGTGAGACCAGAAGGGCTGAGAGAGGGGGCGATACCACTGGTCATGTGAGACCAGAAGGGCTGAGAGAGGGGGCGATACCACTGGTCATGTGAGACCAGAAGGGCTGAGAGAGGGAGCGATACCACTGGTCATGTGAGACCAGAAGGGCTGAGAGAGGGAGCGATACCACTGGTCATGTGAGACCAGAAGGGCTGAGAGAGGGGGCGATACCACTGCATGGGAGGCTTTTCTCCTCTTCAGCCGAAGATACACAATATATAAGTTCCATAGCACAGGTATAAACAGTTTGTATGTGGATGAGGACAAACCACTGCACTCCACTGCAGCCAGTCATCAAGTTAAAATTAAAACAACAGTATATGGGAGAGACAGAAAAATAGTGTCTGAGACACTAGAAGAGCGCTCTGAGTTATTCACACAGCAAGTCCCCTGAGAGGTGATGGGCAGATCATGTGAGGTGAGTGAACGAGAGGAGAGAAAGAAACACACACACACGCACGCACGCACGCACGCACACACACACACACACACACACACACACACACACACACACGCACACACACGCACACACACAGAGTGGGAAATATACCTTTGTAGATCATTTCTGTCACTGTGAAGCATTTCTCATGCAGTTTTAATGAACGCACTAGTGTCTATTATCCTGTTGCGTTCAGAGAAGCTGGTAACCTTTCCCTTTTCTGTGTCTTGGCTTTTGGGAGAATTTACTGCCCCATTACTCCACTGTTATTATAGGCAGCATATGAGCAATTGCCCCCCCCCCCATCCCACTTCAATTCCTAATTTCCTAATTGTTGACTCCCCCCTCTCTCTCTGTCTCACCCTCTCTCTCTCTCTCTCTCTCTCTCTCTTTGTTTTACTCTCTCTATTTCTCTCTCTCGCACTCTCTTTTTTACTCTCTCTCTCTTTCTCTTTCACTCTCTTTTTCTCTATTTCTCTCTCTCACTCTCTTTTACTCTCTCTCTTTCTCTCGCTCTCTGTCTCACCCTCTCTCACTCTCTTTTACTCTCTCTCCCCCTCTCTCTCTCTCTGACTCACCCTCTCTCTCTCCCTCTCTCTCTCTCTCTCTCTCTCTCTCTCTGACACACCCTCTCTCACTCTCACACACACGCACGCACGAGGTTAAGCTGGTAACCTTTCCCTTTTCTGTGTCTTGGCTTTTGGGATCATTTACTGCCCCATTACTCCACTGTTATAGGCCCCCCCCCCATCCCACTTCAATTCCTAATTTCCTAATTGTTGACTCCCCCTCTCTCTCTGTCTCACCCTCTCTCTCTCTCTTTTTCGCTCTCTCTCTCTTTGTTTTACTCTCTCTATTTCTCTCTCTCGCACTCTCTTTTTTACTCTCTCTCTCTTTCTCTTTCACTCTCTTTTTCTCTATTTCTCTCTCTCACTCTCTTTTACTCTCTCTGACACACCCTCTCTCACTCTCACACACACACACACACACACACACACACACACACACACACACACACACACACACACACACACACACACACACACACACACACACACACACACACACACACACACACACACACACACACACACACACACACACACACACACACACACACACACACACACACAGACAGACAGCAGAGGCTACAGGGCTTTGTGACAAAGGGTTGAGCTGTGTGTCCCTGCTGTGACCAGTCGGACCGCTGCACATGCTCAGTGTGATGTTAGCTGTGCTGGGGGGGGGGTTACAGGAGCAGATAAAAGGTCACACCACCAACTCCTTTTTGCCTTATTTCTCCTTACCAATACTGTCAGTAGCAGGCGATGCTGTCTTCATCATATCCTGATGCCCTGATGAAGACTTTTCTGTTGAAACGTTGGTAACAAAGAGAGAGCCCTCATAAAGACTATGCCTTCTTTGTTCCCTAGCTGAGGTAGGGAGAGATGTGCCAGTCACTGTAATTACTATTCATTACATATATTTAGCATTTCGGTTTTTTTTCAGACTATATAGTAGATTAGATTTAGATTATTGGGTTAGATTATATACTGTAACTATTTATTGTAGGGCAAATATAACTGAGACGGCATACATACCCTCATCTCGCACCTTGTTGACCATTATGCACATGTCCAGAGTTAATTATGTTATGTTAAGTATATTGATTTGTTATATTGTTTACACTGCTTTTTACTACCTGTACCTCCCCTCCCCCCTCCCCCATGCTGCTATGATGCCTGAATTTCCCCAAGGGGATCAATAAAGGAATATCTTATCTTATCTTATTCACTGGAACAAAGTAAGGTACATCTGTTCCGATTTCAGTAATCACATTACATTTACTGATCTAACAAATAGGCTGTTACTTGCATCACATGGGTTATTTATTGTTCCCTCTGCATTGTTATGGATTCAAATAAATATTATTATATTAGGCCTATCGAAGAAATTCCCTCTCGCCTCCGCAGAAGATTTTCCAGAATAGCACTGAGGGTGACAGAAACACACACACACACACACACACGCTGACCCAAACACTCACTACTATTGAGGCGCGAGTCTCCCTTCCGACTGGTCCAGTCGGCCCTCATGCCTTCGATGTCGTCCAGGGACGAGGCCCGGCGGAGGCTGCGGACGCTGTCACGGGAGCAGCTGCGGGGCAAAGTCCCCCGGGGGAAGGCGGCGCTGAGGTCCAGCCGGTCGGTCAGGAGAGACAGGCGCTTGGGGGACGACTGGGCGCCAGGGGAGGGAGAGTCCAGGTCCTGCTCGATGAGAGCCTCTGTCTCAGACTGCATGCAGCTCTCCTTAGACGGGATACGGAACTCCTTCAGGGCAATCTCCTCGCTGTCGGGCTGAGATGGACATGGATGTTAAACTGTATACAATGTAACCGTGTATAGTGTGTGTGTTGTGTGTTTATTGTGTATTTTGCGTAAGGCCTCTGTCTCTTGCTCTTTCTGATACGATGTACAGTAAGTGAGAATGTTTATTTTGCGGTTATTATTCCACCCAGGCATGGAAATTCTACTTGATTCAGGTTCAGTTTGTACTTAGCAGGAGAAGATCCCCAGCGCTCTCGGTTAATACACTTCAATGTGTCTTTAATGCCTGGGCAGGAGAGATACAACTAGTACAAATGGATGCAGCATGGCTACATGAGTAGAGCCCCGGTCAAGGCCGTTTTCGGAAAGTGGTGTTGTTGTCCAGCAGGGGGCACTCTGTCCTCTGGACTAGTCAGTAACAATGCCCCTGTTACGGTGATAGGGACACCGTATAGCTGCGAGTGCCGTCCTTCGGATGAGACGCTAAACCGTGGTCCTGACTGAATCTCAGTCTAAAGAACCCAGGACGCCTATTGTAAAGAGTAGGGGGTTCCCCGACGTTCCTAGCCAAATTCCCAATCAGGTCTCTGACATCAAGGCCACCTAATCATCCCTTCCCATTAATTGACTGATATCAATCCCTGTCTCCTGAGCCGTTCAGCCATTGTTTAGTGTGATGTGTGCCGGGTGGCAGTGTATGGCAGCCATTGAGCCTGCGTAGCCCAAGGTTGGGTGCTACCAGTGGTGGTGAAGGAGGCAATTTCCACCCTACATTGTGGGGAGCGCATTGAGTGTCTAGAAAAGCTCCATATAAATGTAATGAATTATTATTATAATTTTTTTTTGATCCACTTTTTCTCCTTATTTTCTATTTTTTCTCCCATCCCAATTTCGTATCGCCAATTCTCCCCTTCAATTCTCCCCTCCCCTGTCTTGAACATTGCTAGACTATGCCTCCCACTGGTCGGCTGTAGTGAGGATAGAAGCCTTGCATCACATGTCTCCTCCGGTACACGAGGAGGCAGCCTGTTGCATCTTTTCACCAGACAGCGCGGACTCTCAGTGGCGAGGAGTAACGCGTGGGAGGCTCACGCTGCCCCCGATACTTCCTGTCTCTGCTGTACAGGCGTCACCAAACCGACCTGTAGGAGTCGCTGTCCACAACGTCCAATCCCCACCCATCGACTTTCCACCCGCTACCTCTACCAATTGAGATAGTATGACGACTGGTCCAAGCTGCAGGCAATGCTGACTCAGGGAGTCGAGACCGGAGTCTCTTGCATTGGTGACGAGCGCAATCTCCGCTACGCCACCCAGCCGCCTAATTATTATTATTATTATTATTATTATTATTATTATTATTATTATTATTATTATTATTATTATTATTATTATTATTATTATTATTATTATTATTTATTATTATTATTATTATTATTATTATTATTATTATTATTATTATTATTATTATTATTATTATTATTATTATTATTATTATTATTATTATTATTATTATTATTATTATTATTATTATTATTATTATTATTATTATTATTATTATTATTATTATTATTATTATTATTATTATTATTATTATTATTATTATTATTATTATTATTATTATTATTATTATTATTATTATTATTATTATTATTATTATTATTATGCCTTTAGTTTCAAAACAACAGCCTCCATCAGCGTTCGATCTTGGTATTTTCTTCTGGTTTTGTATAAGTCAAGACAGTGCACCAAGTTAAAGATTACACACACCTGTCACAGTGTCAACGTGTACTGTGAATGATGTGATTTACGCAAGCATGTGTACAGACAGAAAATGGTGTGTGTGTGTGTGTGTGTGTGTGTGTGTTTATACCACCTCACCTGCAGGTAGTCCACCACCACCCCTTCAAACTGTTCTTTGGAGAGCGAAGCCCGTCTCATGGAGCGTAATGTAGGCATTCTCATCTTCAGCCTACGATTCTGACCTGCAGGGGGACAAGAATACTTAGTAGAGACATGATCATGTAGAAACACAAGAATACACTTAGTAGAGACATGATCATGTAGAAACTAAGGCTGTCAAAGTTAATGCGGTATTATGTAACAATGTAACAAGTTCCTAACGTTTTCTTTCCCCTATTATTTCATGCACACTTTATTCATTGTTTTAAATTATTATTTTCTTTTAAGTTATTTTGTGCATCACTCTGTTTTGAATTTGATGCAAATTTGCAATGCATGAGGGTCATCATTTTGTGTTAAGTGGCTGCATAAAGCAAGCATTTGTTGACTCTCATGTTGATAAGAGTATTAAAACTTGGAACTTGAAAAAGATCCGTTTAAGGTAGATAACATTTTTTTTTATGCGATTAATTTGAGATTAATCGCGCGTTAACTATGGACAATCATGCGATTAATCGCGATTAAATATTTTAATCGCCTGACAGCACTAGTAGAAAAACATGAACACACTTAGTAGAGACATGATCATGTAGAAACACAAGAATACTTAGTAGAGACATGATCATGTAGAAACACATGGATACTTAGTAGAGACATTACCACATAGCAACACATGAACACACTTAGCAGAGACATGATAATGTAGAAACTTGTCAGTTTATCGCGTTAATTAGATTAATTAATTACACAGCAAATTATCGCGTTATGAAAATGTACTCAAAATTAATTAATAATTTTTTTTTTTTATATATACTTTTTTTAAATACAATTTTCATTCAATCAATCACCGCGCAGATTGATTGATTGAATGAAAATTTTATTAACAGATTGCAGAATGGGTAGAATACAGTACGGCTCAATACACACAATTGTTAAAGGATAACTCCACTATTTTGGGAAATTAGCTTATTTAACATCTTCCCTGGAGTTAGACAAGAAGATGCATACCTTTTTTGTCTCTGTGCGTGCATTTTAGCTTTGGGAATAGATGCTCCGTTAGCATAGCTTAGCTTCATCACTGGAAGTGAGGCAGGACAGTAGCCTTACAGTGCCTTACAGTGTATTGCAAGGTCTGACATTGACCAAACTTGATATGCATGACCTTGGTGGGCTCTAGGTCAACTCCTGAAAAGGGGGTCAATGTCAGACCTTGCAATCAAAAGTTAGGGGCGCACTGAAATTATGGCAAGGGTTATTAGCCCCCTAACTTTTGATTGCAAAGTCTGACATTGACCCCCTTTTCAGGAGTTGACCTAGAGCCCACCAAGGTCATGCATATCAAGTTTGGTCAATGTCAGACCTTGCAATACACTGTAAGGCACTGTAAGGCTACTGTCCTGCCTCACTTCCAGTGATGAAGCTAAGCTATGCTAACGGAGCATCTATTCCCAAAGCTAAAATGCACGCACAGAGACAAAAAAGGTATGCATCTTCTTGTCTAACTCCAGGGAAGATGTTAAATAAGCTAATTTCCCAAAATAGTGGAGTTATCCTTTAAGGGGATGCAGACCAGAGAAAGATTTTCATCTTGTTTACATCAGGGTCCCCCATTTTCAATTCATAATGAATTGTAAGTAAGGGTGCAACTAGCACAGTGCAATCCATTCTTTGTGGATCTAGCCCTCTGTCTGTTACTAGGCTTGAGTAAATTGTAATGAACCAAATAAGAATATCAATTCAATCCTTTTTTTTTTTTTTTTTTTTTTTTTTCTTTTTTTTTTACTGTGTGAATAACACCATGCTAAAATTTACCAGACCTGAAAAATCTAAGCAAATGAATAAAGGGAAGATGATTAAACAGAAGGTTTTGTAGATACAGTACTGAATTCTGCCATCCGGACACATGCAGTTTGAAATATGATTATAGAATATATAATATCAGGCCTAAAATGGTTATGCGATTAAAATGCGATTAATTAGATTAATTAATTACAAATCCTGTAATTAATTAGATACATTTTTTAATCGCCTGACAGCACTAGTAGAAACACATGAACACACTTAGTAGAGACATGATCATGTAGAAACACAAGAATACTTAGTAGAGACATGATCATGTAGAAACACATGAATACTTAGTAGAGACATGATCATGTAGAAACACAATAATACACTTAGTAGAGACATGATCATGTAGAAACACATGGATACTTAGTAGAGACATTACCACATAGCAACACATGAACACACTTAGCAGAGACATGATAATGTAGAAACACATAGAGACATGATAATGTAGAAACACATGAACACACTTAGTAGAGACGTGATCATGTAGAAAGTAAACACAAGAATACTTAGTAGAGACATGATCATGTAGAAACACAATAATACACTTAGTAGAGACATGATCATGTAGAAACTAGGGCTGTCTTAAATACTTCGAAGCTTCGTTCGATGGGCATGGGATTCGAATATGAAAATAAAATTGATATTCTTTTTATTTTTTTTGCAAAATCAACTCTGCCTCTCTTTGTTAACTACAACAAGCAATGCTGTTTGTCATTTAAGATGAGGTCGGACTCGGCACTGACAGATTTGTGTTCATTGTGCTGCTTTTATAAAGCCTCAAATGACTCAAAATATTTCATGAAAGCAAAGTGTTTTGTTTGTCTAAGATTTAAAACTTTACAGCACTGACAACGTTTTTTTACATTATTATTATTTTATTTTTTATCTCGAAGCTTCGAATTAAAATCGAATCTCGGCCCCGAAGCTTCGAATTCCAAAAAAATATTCGAAGGTCAGCCCTAGTAGAAACACAATAATACACTTAGCAGAGACA